>NC_028454.1:26117776-26138042 GCF_000263155.2 Setaria italica
TTTAAATTATTTTCCGCATGCTTAATTACGTGAACTATACACGCAATCAATTCAAACAGTGATGACTTTATTTCTTCCCACGCTAAACGAAACAACCCCTCCAATGCATAGTTCATTTGATGTCTCCTAGCATAACCATAACATTTAATTTTATTGGTCGGTTATAGGATGAAATGAAATTCCTTCACTCTAATGCAAGTGTCATAGTGTTTGCCTTGGTAATCATGTATACCCGATAGAGTTTCATTTTTTTTATTCAGGAGAACCTTGTACGAAGTTGCTAATTAGTCACGGTAGAGAATTCACCTTCCATCTAACCCTTTTTGTCCCGATTTACTTTAGACCCGGGACTAATCCCAGGTCAAAAATGAGCCACCTGTTGACACCGGATTTTGACCAATCCTATAAATTTGGAGTACAAGATAATTGGAGTCACATACAACAATAAGAAGCTAGCATGCGTGCATATGGGCACGGAGTCCAAATCGGCTTCATTGGATTAATCGGCAAGGAGAGGCAAGGATGATATAAAGGAAAGGCCAGCACGTATGGATAAAAATGATTAGAATATACAACATGGATTCTGGTGCACTTTGCATGCCATGCGTGGGAGGCTTCCAGAATAATTATGCATGCGGCCGATCTGTGCATGTACGGGAGGTTGTTTTATAGAATAAAATATTTTAGAGATAGAGTTGGGTTCGTTAGAGATAGAATTTTTTATTAGAAAAGATTGTGTACGTGACTTGCCTTGTGCGTGGCTAGATGCCAACGTCCGCCCTATAAATATAAAGGGACGTGGCCATTGTAAAGAATAATCAAACGATCAATATACAACACATTTATCTTTTATTTACCTTTTCGGCTTCACGCCATTGCATTAGGAGTAGGAGTAATGTAGCTTCTCGACGAGTTCCTTCTAGCAAGCTGGGCTGCATCTACCTCGATCTCCGGCGAGCTGCAAGTTCCGTCACCAGGTGTTCTAGGCTTTAACCACCGGGCGCATCGCTGTGGTTTCGTCTAGTTTCATCTACCAGTTATCGAGTATCTTGGATCTTTGACTTACGGCGCATCGCTTCTATCTCGATCTACGGTATTCACCAGTTATCCCGCCTTGATTAAGCTTGCATCGGCTGATATTTATCTGTTCTATCGTCTTGCCGTTTACGACATATTAATTATTATTAATTCTGTCGGAATAGACGATAGATCTATTTTTAATAGCCTGTTGCATCTTGATCTTGGCCATCCTTCGAGTGTTGTTGGGAGTAAGTTCCGTTGTGATTGGATCATCGGCTAGCGGGGTTCAGATTAATATCCTGCTAAATATTTCTAGACTGCAACTACCGGGCGCATCGCTGTGGTTTCACCTAGAGATATTGGTGGTAACGTTAGTTTAGATCTCATCGGCTTGTGGCTCTAGCTATGGCGGGGCAACAACTCAACAGCATCCTGTTTTCTATCGGCCGTCTGGCCGATATTTATTGTAAATTATATTAAATCGGCTGGATGGCCGATGAATCACTCACATTCATCAAGGTACTGGAATCGGCTTCACAGCCGATATATTTGTCATGATTTATTTTGTTGCACCATTATCGCTACTGTGCCAAGATTATATCGGCCTGATCGGCCGGTTGCCTCGGACTTCACAATAACTATCATCTCCTTGTCAGTTGAATGGTCAAACTGACTGGCACGCCCGCGCACACCACGCGCGCCGATTTGGATTCTGCACTGGAGTTAAGCAGATCTCCCAGGTCCTCATGTGCTGATGCAGGGTCCACCACCGCCAGGATTTTGCGTCAACACCACCGAAAGCCACCGACGGGAGGAGCTTTAGTCCCGGTTGTAAAGACCAACTGGGACTAAAACTACCCACCCCCCTAGTCCCAGTTGTCACGGTAAAAAATTTGGCACCGACAGTGGGGGCTTTTGTCCCGGTTGGAATTTGCAATGGGACAAAAAACTCCTCGCCTATAAATTTCCCTTGCTTCTTCCTCCCCGAGCCCGAGCCACTCCACAGACCGAGAGCTTCTTCCTCCTTCTCTCCAAGGCGAGCAAGCAACCTTATGGAGGTGTTGCCCGATTTTTTTCCTTATTTCCGTGGGGATTTCACTCATCCAAAGTATTGTAAAGGTTAGCTACTCCATCCTTCCTTCATTTATTGTTATTATGCTTTGTTTTATGCTTTAGAGATAGAGAAAAATGAGTTTTTTAGAATGAAGGAGAATGGAGAGAATTTGTATTTATACATATTTTTGAGCTAGAATTTGATGGATAGCTTGCTTGTTATATATGATTCGTATCAGGTAAAGAACTTGATCAATATTAGGTATGGGAAAAAATAGAGTAAATATGTTTTTAATATTTACTCATTGCAATAAAATTAAAGTAAATAAATTGTAAGGGTAACAAATAGAATTTGATCCTTGCTACAATTTGTCATGTCACTATAATTTAACAATAATTATATTTCTTTGACCAATAATTTATTTATCTCATGTTTATTGCAAGGACTAAATATTATAAACGCATTCACTCTATTTTTTCCCTACCTAATATTGATCAAGTTCTTTATCTAATACGAAGCACTGTGTTCATTTTTCATGTAATACGAAGCAGATGGACCGGCAATGGATGTACCACCTCTGCTCCTCCAATCCCAGAGAACAGTATCTGCACATAGCATGAATATCCTTACACTATTCTCTGGTATTGCAGGAGCGGAGGTGGCTCTCCATTCTCTAGTATTAGAGGAATATTCTAAAGAGCTGGTTCCTCCGCTCCTCCAATACCAGAGAATAGTGTCTGCACATGGCATGAATGTACTTACGCTATTCTCTGGTATTGGAGGAGTAGAGGTGGCTCTCGTAGAAGATTGAGTCATGTGCAGAGATGGTTTGGATAGCGAACATTTTGCTATTTTGTACCATTATTTTAGTTTGTATGATTAGTTTGTAAATATATTGTAGGTGTAAGAAATAGAATTTGGTCATTGCTACAATTTTTTTGGAAAGTTTGCATGTTAAATTAGACGCTCAAGCTATAGCAGCAATGCCCTTAGAACAACAAATCCAAGTCATTACATTTATGGAAGATATAGGTCTGTCGCTTGCTAAAGTTCTAGGGCAAGCTGAACCGCCAGCTCCAGAAAAGGTTGTACCTAAATGGCCCTTTGAGGTAGGTAAGCCTCTAGTAAACCCTGAATTGGCACGGAAGCACTCTACGAAGATGTATGAATTCCATCAATGATACATGGAGCAGTCGGCCAAGGAAAGGCTCATCGGCCAAGGAAAGGCTCATGTTCGCTCTTCATGTTAAACCGATTGATTTTTTCAGCGAAAGTGAGAAACTCCTTTGGTTGCAATTCAAGGATATATATGAAGTGTACCATCATGATGCCCTTGACATCTCTCTTATCAGCACCTGAGTTCTGTAAGTGTCTGGTTATCAAGATGTAAATTTTGGCTCAGATCATTATTTTGTGTGTGTACGTCGTCCTACTAACTTTGTCTTCCATTTTATGTAGAATGCTAATTCAGATGTGCCATAGAGAATCGTACTTCAACGTTGGCTTCATGGATCCATCGCTCGTTAACCAAGATCAGATACGGGATCAAGCAAAACCTACATTGGACGTAATATACAATTACTTGGAGCAACAAAATTACAAGGAATACATACTACTGTCATACAACTTTAAGTAAGTGTGGGTATTGTCTATTTTTATTTTCCTTTTCCTTACCTATTAATTATTGATAGTTAGTTCTAATATGAACATTTCTGTACGCAGTTTCCACTGAATTCTCCTAGTAATTATGATTGATAAAAGCAAGAATTCATTAAGGAAACCACCGGCGGAGTACAAAGACATTCAAGACATTCTAAACTTGTAATAATTCTGGACCTTTATCTCTATGCAAAAGTTTATTTTCTAAATTTTCACCTAACACTGTATCATTCATTATTTTAATTCGTAGCGCATGGAAACAATTCTATAATACTCACCGTGGTGAATTCAAAGAAAAACTTAATTCAATACAACGTTCCCGGTACGTATGAAATTTGCACATTTTATACATTCTATAACACGAATATTTCATAACTTGTTTTTTTCCCACTAAAGTGCTTGAGACAGGAATAAGGCAATAATTTATGTGGATACTACATCTGTGAGCACATGAATAATTTTGTGCATGACAAGGTGATATCGTCGGAAAATATACATGTACGTAAAATAAAACTATTAATAATTAATTGTTTTCTAGCTCCTTATATTTAATTGTTCGCGTAACATTCACATATTTCCGAATTACAGATGTTGCGGATTCAAGAAAAACTCTTGGAGAAGGAGAGGATTTCGGCAATCCAAGAAGGTCTCATAGGATTTCTGGTGGACGAGGTGATTCCGCGGGAGAATTTTATTACGACGGACATTCAATAGACGAACTAAGCAACACCACGACGAGAGGATCCTAAGAATGAAGAGGACAAATTATTGTATATATAGTAATTGTATAAATACTACTTTGATGTGTATAATATACTAAGAATTGTATATATATTATATATATAGTACTATCATAAAATATATATATGACTTGCGTACAATACGAGCATACATGTGTGAGTAGTATACGTTAAGGATGTATACGTGTATATATATGTGAAGCAACAATTAGAATTAATATGGAATATAATTTAAATGAAAAGTCTTAAGTACTAAAGAGGGTAAGCATGCGCCTGCGTGGTGGCCCTAGGACTAAAGGGGGTCTTTAGTCTCGGGTGAATGACTCGGGACTAAAGGACTCCTTTTTATTTTGAATAATTAGTTTCGGTTGGATTTTCGGAA
Organism: Setaria italica; assembly: GCF_000263155.2. Classification (NCBI taxonomy): domain Eukaryota; kingdom Viridiplantae; phylum Streptophyta; class Magnoliopsida; order Poales; family Poaceae; genus Setaria; species Setaria italica. Next base: position 26,122,632 of record NC_028454.1, read on the forward strand.
TCTATGACCTTTACTAATCGGAACTATTGCTAACCAGGACTAAAGGTGTGTTTTACACGAACCGGGACTAAAGGTGCGTTTTACAACAGCTGAGTCTTTGAATGCCATTGCAAGTACGAGTTCTGTCTCGTCGCGTTTGAGTGGGAACGCATGTCGGGTGTCGCTATCTCAATGTTAATGGGCACTCAACTCTCCAGATGAGACGACGACTCTCGGCGAGTCAATGTCGTTGGTCTCCCTTATGCTACTCTCCTCCATAACGATAAAATACTCAGTTGTCGCGTCACATATTATCCATGAGGACCAGACGATGCATCTGCCGTTTGGTGCCAATTGTTGCGTCACGTTTTCTCCATGTCTTGACAAACCTCGTGCGCCAAGTTGCCACAATTTATTAGGTGCCAATTGTTTTCCTGTGGGGATGACGGCGAGAAACGAACGACGCACGGCGAAGGAAGCTCCAAGCCACCTTCCGCGACTTACTTTCCTTCCACAGTTGACCCAACCTAATCTTGAGTGATGCTGACACCACGGTTGACCGGTTGACTCCAAGTGCCCTAGATTCTGTTTGAGGTGAGTTTCCACCTAGTGACGGATATAACAGTCAAGCGGTGATCAATGATGATATTGAGTTGTGGAGTTTTAGAGGACTGAGAGGTGTGCACTGTTTAGAGTATTGGCTTGATGTTTGTGGTAAGTGGTGGGGTGTGTTTGTTGAGATGCTTAATGTTAGGTTGTTGTTTTTTCATTTTATTGTATTGATCAATCTGAGCTTTTATTTTCTTTTTAATATAATCGGTAGTTCTCGTACTGATTCTTAAAAAAATAATACAGTGGTACAGTACGGTACTGAATGAATTGTAATCTTTAAATTAGAAAGCACATGATTATGTTATCCCCGGTTTTCCAACTGTGTGGAGTGATTAAAGCACAAAGCCACAAAAGGGCAGCTGATGCTTTAAAAAAAATAGCTTGCACTTTCTATCAGGCAGGCAAAACAGATGGGCGATTGGGCATGCAACTTGGCATTGCCAGTTGCTGCTGTCAGTGGGTAGCATTGCCGCGTGCGGCGGTGGCGCGGCAGTGCGCTATCTAGTTTACCCGCGTCTACATATGCTGATTCGTTTCGGAACCCGCTCCTTCCCCACCGCGTGCACGATGGGTCTCCACCACCACCTCCTCACCGTCATCGCCGCCGTCGTCGCCATCGCCCTCCTCCCCGGCGCCGCAAGCTACCCGTGGCCGTTCTGCGGCACGGACAACTTCAGGGCCAACAGCAGGTACCAGGCCAACCTCAACCTCCTCGCCGCCACGCTGCCGGGGAAAGCCTCCACGTCCCCGAGCAACCTTTTCGCCACGGCCGCCGCCGGCGCCGGCCGGGACCGGGTCTGGGCCGCGGGGCTGTGCCGCGGCGACGTCAACGCCAGCAACTGCTTCGCCTGCCTCGCGCAGGCCTTCCACGACCTGCCCAACGACTGCTCCTACAACAAGGACGCCACAATCTACTACGACCCCTGCATGCTCCGCTACTCCAACACGAGCGTCCTCTCCGCCGCCGACGCCGACCTGTCGGGCCAGTTAGCCTGGTACGCGATACCTACGAATGTCACGGCGAACCCGGCCCAGTTCAACCGCGCCGTGGCCGCCCTCATCAACGCCACCGCCGACCGCGCCGCGCTCAACTCCACGCGGCGGTTCGCCACCGGGGAGGCCGGGTTCGACCAGGAGGTCCCCACGGTGTACGCCGTGGCGCAGTGCACGCCGGACCAGACGCCGGCGCAGTGCCGGCGCTGCCTCGCCGGGATAGTTGCGGAGTACATGGGGGATTTCGAGAACGCTGTTGGAGGCAGGATCCTCTGGATCAATTGCAGCTTCAGGTACGACAGCAAGCCCTTCTTCCGTGGACCGGCGATGGTGCAGCTCGCGTCACCGTTCCCCGCCGCGCCAGCGCCGGCGCCGGCGCCGCCTGTGCAGCCAACGGTTCAGCCGTCGCCGCTGGGCGGAGGAGTTGAGCTAAAGGGAAGAAAGTACAGTTTGCCGGTGCTTGTTCCTGCTGTTCTGCTGCCTGTTCTAGCAGCCTTGAACCTTGCCATCTGCCTCTGTTTCTGGAGGCGGCGGCAGCGGAGATCAATGGCAGAAGGGAAGAAGCCATGTATGTTCCTGATAAAATTCTCCAGTTTCCCAGCTTCTTCGAGCGACCAGGAAGATCTAATTGTCCTATTTTTACTTGAACAGATCCCAAGTATTCCGCTGATGAAGCAGAGGACGGCGAAATGGTGGACTCCATGATGATCGAGTTGTCCACCCTGCGAGCCGCGACAGGGGATTTCGACGACAGCAACAAGCTTGGCGAGGGCGGGTTTGGCGCAGTGTACAAGGTACTACTACCAAACACGCAATTAATCAAGCATGGCCTGTCGATTTCTGAACTGAAGAATCGTGGCTCACGTTGTTCTGATTTTTTTTTTTTGACGGGAGTTGTTCTGATTGTTCAGGGCGTCCTCCCAGACGGCGAAGAGGTAGCGGTGAAGCGGCTGTCGAGCAGCTCGACGCAGGGCTTGGAGCAGCTGAAGAACGAGCTGGCGCTGGTGGCCAAGCTGAAGCACAAGAACCTGGTCAGGCTCGTCGGAGTCTGCCTGGAGCAGCAGGAGCGGCTGCTCGTCTACGAGTACGTCCCCAACCGGAGCCTCGACATCGTCCTCTTCGGTGCCGAGAATCAGCTGGACTGGGAGCAGAGGTACAGGATCATCAACGGCATCGCTCGGGGCCTGCAGTACCTCCACGAGGACTCGCAGCTCAAGGTCGTCCACCGTGACCTCAAGGCCAGCAACATCCTGCTCGACGCGAACATGAACCCAAGGATCTCCGACTTCGGCCTCGCCAGGATCTTCAGCCACGACCAGACGCAGGCCGTCACGAAAAGCTTCGTCGGCACCTAGTAAGTACCCCGGAACTCTGTTTCTGATTCTGTTCAGGTTCAGTTTATGTTGACGGATCGGGTTGGGCGGCCACAGGGTGAATGAGAACCTTTAAAAAATTATTTCAAAAAATAAGATCTATATTCGATTGGCACCCTAAACACACCTCGCTTCTAATCATAAGATGATATAAGTCAACTCGTGACAAGCTAACTCTAAAAACGATTAGAAAAGCTCAAAGTATGGCGGAAGCAAATGCAAAACGAGGCACCGAAAAACTTGCTTAAGGGAATAAGCCGAGTCACTATTAAAGCCTCACTCACTAAGCATGCAAAGATAATTAATTAAATACTAGACATGATTAGCAAGTAACAAATTACTGAACAAGTAGTTAAACAAGGTGACAGAGATTAACTAATGATTGCAGCGATTAACTCACAGGATACAAGAAGCTACCGGATCAAATCGAGATATAAAGCTGCACTACTACAAGCATGCATACCGGCAAAGAACCTATAAAAGTAGCAAGTAGAGTTACTCTACTGTTACTGCTAAACTGCTCTACTGCTGGAACTCAAAGCACAAGCTGATTGACTAAACAAAACTTGATTTGCTACAGGATCATCAAAAACTACAGCCGGCTAACCATTCAGAACTTAAATGAACTAAAGAACTTGTAATGATTGCCTAATCATTTATCCCCGTAGTATGCAACGTTTTCACAAATAAAAAGCACAAGTGCGATTATGGATCGAAACAAAACTTGAGCTATGGAAGCACCTCCTCAAGGGCTAATAGATCCACGAAAAATATCTCAAAAAGCTCATGAATTCATCTCAGATTTTGGAGAAAACCGAACGCCCTTCAAAACGACCGGTTTGGGGAAAACTAAAATTCACGCTGAATTTGTGATGGATTTGAGGGGATCATACCAAAGTTGCTCACAAGGATCCTACCAACAAAAGCCCCCAACAAATATCACGGGATTTGAAGCGAATCGCGAAGAATGAAAAATCCCTCAAAAATACCTCCGAAAATCTTGAAAAAGATAGATTTCAGATTCGAAGAGAATGAACAAGATAACACAAAATTGATCTTTGGATTACTCCGTCATGTTCGGTTACAGACCACTCTTAAGCACAATCAAAGTTAGGATGGCAAAAATATCAAATCAAAAATCCCTTATCTCTCTCCCTCTCTCTCCCCTACCGAAGGTTTAAAAAAATGAGAAGACCACCACCAAACAATCCAAAAGATGTGTGGTAAATAATCAAAATGCCCTTACATGAAACATACAACCCAAATACCTCACGGGGGTAAAATTGTCCAACTTTTTGTTGGTACATTGGACGGACCCGACACCTCCACGACTTCGCTTCGCTCAACGCTAGCTTCGCGATGGTGCCACGTGTTCTCCGACTTAACACCATCTGGCCGCACTGGACTTGCCCGCAGTTTTTAGGTCAAACCTTCTTGCACATCCCGCAAGGCGTGACTCACCGATGTCAACGTGTGTTCAGCCTCCGCTAAGCCTTTGACGCCTCCAAATCTTTCGCTCCCGCTCCCAGGTTGCCTACTCGACTTGCCTCCATTTCGCTTGACTCGACCGATCATCCTGCTTGACTCGACCGACGCCGTATTCATCCCAATGTACTCTTGCTTTTCTGTACACCATGTGGATCGCCTATTACTCCTCGGATCCCTCGGTCCAAGCCTACTCGTGTCCATCCTTCACAGGCCTAGCACATTGGCATAAACATTTCGCTTGACCTTCACCTCATGCCTTCGACCGCCACATCGCATCCTACACCTGTACATCACAAGCCAAGAGACACAACACACAACATATGTTTTACACACACCACAACACAACGCACTCAACACAACACATCTGGTTAGTCGTTAGCATAAACATGCACATATGAAATATTAACTTAACCGGAAAGTTTCAAATCACCCAATCAATCACCCATCATAAATAGACCAAGACACATCTTACTTGTCTCTCTCGAATGTCGAGGCAAAGGTCACTGAAATTTTGCTTGGTTTCTCGTTTTTTTCAGTGGGTACATGGCGCCGGAGTACGTCATGCGGGGGAACTACTCGGTGAAGTCGGACGCCTTCAGCTTCGGCGTCATGGTGCTGGAGATCGTCACGGGGAGGAACAACAACGACAGCTACAATTCCAAACAGTCCGGAGATCTCTTGAACACTGTAAGTGAAACCTGAACATCTGAATCACGACTGTGTTGCCGCGAGCTTGGCTCATGGGTACAAGCCACTGTGCAGGTATGGGAGCATTGGGAGGCCAGGACGGTGATGGAGTTGGTAGACCCGTCCATGAACGGCGGCTTCCCGGAGGGCGACATGCTGCGGTGCATCCATATTGGGTTGCTCTGCGTGCAGGGAGACCCGGCGGTCCGGCCGGTGATGTCGTCGGTCGTCATGATGCTCGGCAGCGACACGGTGGCCCTCCAGGCCCCATCCAAGCCGGCGTTCGTCACCAGGAAGGGCGTTGCCAACGCAACCGATTCGACAGTGTCGCTACAGGGTTAACCGGAACAATTTTCTTTGCCTTTTTCCTTTTCCAAGGAACAATTTTCAGTTGATAGCACCAGAAGAACGACTTGAGTGGTCCGTGTGTCTGTATCTGTATAGGTGTGTCACAAAATGCGCAAGGCCCATATGTGTCTTTGAGCCCTTGATCAAAAAGAGTGGCCCTTCCTACATTCAATATAATTTGTTAGGATCTTGGATTAGAGGTTTCTCATCAAAGATTAGAAAACAAATCCTTATGGGTACTTCTGTGCTTTGTTAGACTATTTGGTTGAATAGAAATGAGATGGTGTTCAAAAGAACCAATCCTAACTCCTTTATGCAGGTCATCTTCAGAGCGACATACTGGACAAGATGTCGGTCGCTACTATCTAAAGGGGAGGAGAAAAATACTTTGAAGGACAACTGCCGCAAGTTGGAGAACGGTCATGGAGATCTTCAACAACTTCGGATGGAAATTCAGCAACAGGCTTCAATTTTAGTTTGTTTTCAGTCCATATGGCCTGATGAAGTGATATATCTTGTCTATGCTTTAGAATGTGAGGTGGTCTGAGTACCAATTTAAACGTTGTAGGGGCTGTAATCATTCACTTGTGAATGAGGAAGGCCGGATGTTTTTTATCCGTAATCTAAAAAATTCGTAAATTCCAACAAAATTTACAGCTATGAAATCATTTCTGAAAAAACAAATTTACTTATTTTGAGATCATAAAATTAGTATCCTTTATTTAGATTTTGATGGATCTTCGCTGCTCGGCTCCTCCAGCAACTGAACTTCACTACACCTGTCCTGCCCCCTCTTATCTGCTCACTGCCAACCTTCTAATGTAGGGTACTTAGTCAGTGGTCACACCTAGAGTTTAGTCGACTGAAATCTGATGTCTGAACAAAGTTTAGTTAACGGATTCCTAAGTACATATTTGAATGGATTTTAGTTGATTTTTTCCGGGTAAATCTTATGAAACAAAACAATTTTTACATGCTCAATTTGAAAAATCACAAATATGATGCACTTTATCATTTACCACGTAAAACATTAACTTTGTACCAGAGGAATATGACAAATTTTACCAAATTGGTTAATCCATTTTTCAGGGGCTCAGTATTCACAAACTTAGGACCTATCTAGGGTACGGCTCTGTTACTGTAAGCCCATTCACAGAAATGTCCTGTTCCAAAATTGAACTAGACCGGTCATATACATAGCTGCTTTGCCCATCCGATCGTGAAGCCGAAGGCGATCCTCTCGCGAAGAAGAACGCAGGCTGCTCCGGCGGCTGGAGCTCCATGCCATCCCTAGTCAACATGAACACGACGGCCGATATGTCGGGCCTGTCGTCAGGGTCCACCTGGACGCACAGCAGACCGACGTGGATGCATCGCAGCGCCTGAATTCGACCGTATCCAACCAGCGACTGGTCCAGCATCTGCGATATCGACCCTTTCGTCCAGTGAGCCCAGACCTGATAGAAGTGGGTCATCCAGTACCAGGTTAATTCTTCGCTGAAAAGGAGATGCAGATTGAACGAACCCGGACCGGCCGGCACTTACATCGCTCAGGAGGTTCACGGCGCTGTAATCGTCGGAGCCGCAGTTGCTTCTCCTCGTCACGATCTCAAGGACCAACACGCCAAAGCTGAAGATGTCAACCTTGGGCGACACGAGCCCGTGCATCGCGTACTCCGGTGCCATGTAGCCGCTGCAGAGGATGGGAGGAAAGGGAAAGTCAGTTATCTTGGTTTGGAAAGACACGCGTTCTGTGCGGCGTGCCATGGCCGTTCATGAGAACGAGCTTGGCTTACAATGTCCCGACCACTCTGGCTGTCTGAGTAAGGGTGTGACCTTCTCCTAGCAGCCTAGCCAGCCCAAAGTCTGCGATCTTCGGTTCCATGTCGTCGTCGAGAAGAATGTTGTTCGCCTTCAGGTCTCGGTGGATGATCCTCGTGCTCGAGTCCTCATGGAGATACAATATCCCCTTGGCAATTCCAAGAATGATGTTGTACTGTTGCTCCCAGTGAAGTGCATTTCCCGTAGTCTTATCTATTGTCATCCAATTTTCCGCTTATATTAGGAGTTTGCTCAAAGGTAAATACAGACAGTACAGTATTCAATACAGCATAACACCCTACTATCATATTGACCCCTGAAAAGGATAAGAAAGGAATGCACACTGTCTCTGCAGTATTATATAATTGTAACCCTTTTTATTTTTATTTTTGCAAAGATCTGTAACCGAATTTTCATATGACACTGCAATGTGCAGCCAACTTTAGTGATTATTCTTTGTTTTTTATGCATACTTTGAGTAATCAATGATGTTTATCATCAGTCTCGCTATGTAATCGAGGGCATTCTGCATAGAGCTTAAAACTTACCCCTAGGACTCATGAAAAGCAAAGCAGTGGCAATTTTTATTTACAGTGACTTGTGACCAGAGAACTCTGGGTTATGTAACTGAAGAGGTGAATGGGGAGGAAAGTACCGAATAGAATGCTGTCGAGGCTCCCGTTCTTGATGTATTCATATACGAGCAGTGTATCATTCTGATGCAAGCAATACCCCAGTAATCTAACAAGGTTCTTGTGCTGAAGCTTTGCCAGTACCTGGATCTCATTGTGTAGCTGATGCAATGCATGCCCGGTTCTTCCTAAAAGTGTCTTGACTGCTATCTCTTCACCATCAGAGAGTATCCCCTACAATAGAAACAGATTATCCTTCAGAAGGCACGATGTACCGTAATTTGTTTTCCCGTCGAGTCCTCTCTCAATTCTTACCTTGTATACAGTACCGAAACCACCTTCTCCAAGCTTATTCTTTTCCGACAAGTGTTCAGTCGCCTCTTGCAACGTCATCAAATCGAAGACCGTGCATTGCGGGTTCCCTATTTTCTTCAGTGCTGGTGCCATATGACAAGAATTTTGTAAGGAAAGAAAAAAAAATCAAATCACGATCGTGACCAGATTGCTACTCACGATGACCCTTCTTTGTCGCCTTAATCCTTCGCCTGAAGCGAAGGAAGAAAAAGACTGAAAGAATCAACATTAACACAACAAAGCCGGCGATGCCCACCGAGACTCCAGCTGTAATCCCTTTCCTCCCTGCATACACCCAAACATGAATTTCAAGCAGTACATCCTTGAAGTGTTCGGTAAATTGTGAGGAACTAAGGATTGTACAGTTCGGTAACTTTTGACAGCATTTGAGAGTTAAGAGGACCTATTTCGCCACACGGCAAAATGATAAATGAAAGAAATGTTGCTTTGTTTAGAGGAAAACAAGAATTGAGTGTACTACTACCTGCTCCAGATTCTGGAGTAGCAGGTGAAGGCGTGGCCACCGGTGGTGGTTCCGGCGGTGCGGCAAGCTGCAGCATCGCCCGGCCCTCGTAGATCGGCGACAACACGCTGTACCTCAGCAAGCACCACACCACTGCACCTACGTTGCTCTGGGGCCGACCGTCCATGTGCCGCGCCATGATTTCCGACTGGATGTACCCAAGGCAACCCCGGCACTGGTCCGGCGTCAGGTCCGGCGCGCACTGCGCCAGCCCGTAGATCTTGGGGTTGAAGGCCATCTCCGCCGTGGTGAAGTACTTCCTCGTCGAGTTGGTCGCCGCCACCGCGCTGTTGATTATGGCGGTGAAGATCCCCGTGACGGCGGCGCTGAACCAGGCATCCGAGGCGTTGACGCTCGCCACGGCCGTGTCGATACCAGGACTGGCAAAAAGTTCACAAATTTGTAAGAAGCGCCTCTCAATCTGGGAGAAATCGATGCAGAAAAGTAGGAATTTTTCCGGAGCCGATAACACATTACACCAGCTCCTGGACGATCCACTGGTCCGGTCGGAGAAAATCGAGAAACTGCCTGCCGGCAAATTGGAGGTTGCAGGCGTCCCGGAGGATGCTGGCGCCCTTGTCGAAGGGGCAGGTCTGCTTCGCTTCCTGGAACGCCGCCGTGACGCAGGCGGCGCAGGTGGACGCGTTCGTGTCGCCGCGGCAGAGCGCCAGGCCGTTGGCCTGCTCGGGCGTCACGCCGACGGTGACGGTGGCGAAGCCCGCCGGCGAGGCGGAGGCGTTGACCGGGAGCACCGCGGCGAGGCGGTCCAGGTTCGCCTGGAACGTGCTGTTGGCCGTGTAGGTGGTGGAGGCGTCGCAATTTGGGGCCGCGGCGGTCGCCGGTCGCAGCAGCAGCAGCAGCGCGAGGGCGGCGGCGGCGGCGGCGGCATAGCGGCCGGCAAGCATCGCCAGCGGCAGTGGGGAGAGCTGCTTACTTTTTGTTCGCCACGGCACAATTGCTACTTGCTTGAAACCGTGGTGGCCGCGGCCCCAGACCCCATGGCGGAGTGCGGAGCACCTGACCGCGGAGGACGACGGCGGCGGTTGGGCGACGCGCCCACTTGACTCTTTTGTCATTATTTTAGTTACACAGTGGAAACTGAAAACCATGCACGAGTCAATTATGCACGGCCGCCACTTTAAGAAAAAAATATATTCGGCCTGCCCCAACACGCTCTACACGCACGCAGAGTTGGGATCAGAGCACGTTTGATTTTATTGTTAATGGGCCTCTTTCCTTTTCTTGGTTTAGTTAACGTGGGGTATAGCATACACTCACGTACAAGCATACACACCCACCTTACAAATACACTAAGCAACCTAGCAACCTAACTTCTACGAGTACCTTCAAAAGACTTTGTGGTCAGACTTTTTCGACTCCTACAGAATCATTTTATATATGTTTTCTAAATTCATATCATGTCCTATACCATAGCACTTTGTAATTTTCTATTAGAAATGGCCTTCTGATTTGTAGATGATCGGAGTCCTTTTTTCCGAGTGATCTGTGTCCAGATTCTCAGCCGATTCTCCCGTGCCAGTGAGTAGGAAAAATCGACTGGTTTTTATCTTCTTGGTCACTTAAATTTTGGTAACTGCAAATGCAATGTGGCCTCATTCTATTGGCTCAAAAAATTAACTGACGGCATCAAGTTTTTTAGTCGATCAGGGAAATCCAAGCAGCACACATGGTTTGGTTTGGGTTGTTACATAGTTCGTTTTCACTCGTTTTTTTTCTGTTAGCCTTAGCCTGATACAAAAATCGACTGATTTTGGCCAGCTTAACACCCGAATCATTTTTTTTACCCTGCCTAATGCACTGGCCACGTGGCCCAACATCATTGGCTAGAAAAATTGACCGGTACAACAACCAGAAAACAATCGATTGTTGTGGAGTCATTCCCAATTTGTAATCAGAACTCTACTTTGGTGTTCTTGGGACGTCTGGCTCTAAAGTCACAATCTTGTGGGGTCATGAGTCCATTGATTTATCTTGATTATTGGCTCTTGCATTTGTCTGTTGGATCATCTGCATGTATTAAAAGGAAAAATTTTGCTAGAGCCCAGTAGTCTTGTAGCTGTAGAAATTTTTAAAATGATCATTATTCCTCAATTTGCTTTCCTCCATTCATACATTATATATCCATCTTGAAATTTTACAGAATGAAGCAACGCTTTACTCCTCATCCAGCAGAATTTTTCATAATTTTCAGCGAAACATTGTCGTAATAGTTTGAAGGCATAATGTACAATTACAATTTTGCTAACATAATTTATTTAGCTTATTTTTCTGATGGGTTGGGCCTTAATGGTTAATGCCTTCAAATTGGGTCAAGCATTGTGGCCTTAGCGCAACGGTTTTTTTTTCTGGGCTTAGAAGTTCTAAGCCCAGAAAAAAATGTTGCTCCATTTTGGTCTATTGAAATTTGCAACAAATATTTATTCTATGAATTTATATCATATAAATTTTGAACAAAATACAGAAGCTTCTTTTACATAGCAACTAGCTTTGCATTTAATCCGCAAGAATTCCAGCAGTACATGCCGGTTCATGTACTATTGTAATGTTTAATTGTGCAAATAAGAAAGTGGGTCGCTGAGCACCATAAATTATTATTTGGTACTTCATCCGTTCATAAATGTAAGCGTTTATGGGTTTGGTCAAAGTCAAAAATTCTCTATTTTAATCAATAATATATGTTAAAATAAATTATTTTAAATAGAAAGAGTTACATATTATGATAGATGGTTTTATGATAAATCTCACAGCATCATTTTTATATTGAAAATATTAGTACTAATTTTGCTATTTGCAAGCGCTTTTTGCCCGTCACTAAAGGGGCGTTTTGTACTAGAGCAAGGTCAGGAAAAATATGTTGGCCACCTGACCAAGTATGTCAGTTCGCCTAAGCCAATTTGGACCCTATGATATGACATATTTTGATCTATAGATCAAATGAGAACAAGAGACATGTACAACTCATATGTGGTAAAAACTTCTTTATTCTAGTGATCCATAATATGTAATGTTACATTTGGGGTTATCAATGGAAATATATAACATGAAACTCGCTTTCTCGTCGAGAGAGCAAGACTTGGTTAAAGTAGCCCACGTCAAGTAGGAATGTGATTGAAAACCAACAGCTCTTCGCATGCGTCGGGGCTTTATTTTTCAAGTATCATATAGTAGACCATAAACTTGTTTTTTTTTTAGAAAAGCACAGTATGTATATATGTTTATTTCTACATTTCGTTTACATCAGGCTGTTCTGTTGTCTTTTCAGTTCAGGCCCTCGATGGAGGCACGCAGTTTCCTATCTCTGTGAACAATGAAGGTACAAATTAATAACACCAATTTTAAACAAGAGGCAAGTATATATATATACAAATATAACTGATGTGGAGCTATACATGCAGTAGTTTCTGATAAACCGCTTATAAGCGGAAACCAACGGAGCCTATGGCCGCCAGCCGCCACTGATGCCTGCCGCCTGCTCCAGGTCCTGTAGCCGTGCTTGCGTCACTGCGACTGCCACTGCTAGATGCTACAGTGCTCCGCGCCGTGCCTGCAGTGGCCGACGTCGCTTTGCCCGCCACTGCTCTTTGAGGGTCTGCGTCACTGCAGGCTCTCATTGTACTAGTGTTCGTCATGTTCGGGTGGAACAGGCCGAAGTATCGCTCGGCGTCGTCTGGCCCGTCGCCCTTCTGGTTCTTCGTTAAAGAGGGCGAGGATGTACACGTCCATGTCGGCGTCGGGGCAGCGCGGAGTGCCCGTCTTGCCGGACCGCACTCGGGTGATGACGTAGTTGATGACCACCAAGTCTCAGTCCATTTCGTTTCGACATGACCGTTATTCGAGCCGCTCCCCATCGTCCGCCTGGAAATCAGATCATCAACTTCGGTCATTCATGTACTGTACTCCCTCCGTCCCTAAATAATTGTCGTTTTCGCTTCCCGAGAAACAACTTTGACTAAATATATATAAAAAATATTAATATTTATGATACAAAATTAATATAATTAGATAGATATTTGAATCTAGTTTTTAATAAATTTATTTGAAGATACAAATGGTGCACGTATTTTCTATAAAGCCAGTCAAACTTGCGGCATGGAAATCAAAAGCGACAGTTATTTAGGGACAGGAGTATGCCATTAGATGGAAAACTGGGAAGAACGTAGACCCCGTTTGGATACCCCTGCTAAAGTTTAGCACCTGTCACATCGGATGTTTGGATGCTAATTAGGAGTATTAAACATATGATAATTACAAAACTAATTGCACAAATGGAGTCTAATTCGCGAGACGAATCTATTAAGCCTAATTAGTCTGAGACGAATCTATTAAGCCTAATTAGACTAATTAGGCTTAATAAATTCGTCTCGCGAATTAGACTAGAGGTTCTGCAATTAGTTTTATAATTAGCTCAGGTTTAGTCCTCCTAATTAGTATATGAACATTTGATGTCACACTGCTAAAGTTTAACATTTAAGTATCAAACAACCCTAGAAAAACGAGCAGGGGCTGCACGGATTAAAGAGGTTGGCTAGATTTGTTGTGGAGAGAATCGATTGATATATTTGACGTTTCAACTCAGGCCTTGCCCAACTTTGGGGTGCCAAAATTACTATAGCAACACTGTAGCGTTTCGTTTGTATTTGTGAATTATTGTCCAGATATTGACTAATTAGGCTCAAAAGATTCGTCTCACAAGGTACAACAAAATTGTGCAATTAGTTTTTGATTTCGTCTACATTCAGTACTCCATGCATGTACCGCAAGTTTGATGTGATGGGGAATCTTTTTTTTGCATAGTGCCAAAGTTGGGATTTTGGAGTGAGCCTCACATGTTGTCGGGCTGTCTCGTCAAGTTTTCGACGGTATAGTACGTGGCGTGTCCATCATCGCGTGCAGGATGCTGTGGTAGACGAGGCCGGTGTTCGTGTCCACCACGCCAGGCTTGTAGTTCCCAAGCGCGTAGTTGAGGGGGAGATTCTGTGGCTCCTCGGCATGCGCGAAGAACGGGTAGGGGTTCATCGCGAGGTATGATCTGGGCCTTGTTTAGTTCCCAATTTGGGAGTGCCAAAGTTGGTATTTTATCATAAATGCGCAACTATAGCATTTCGTTTGTATATGTGAATTATTGTCCAAACATTGATTAATTAGACTTAAAAGATTCGTCTCGCAAAGTACAACAAAACTGTGCAATTAGTTTTTGATTTCGTCTACATTTAGTACTTCATGCATGTACCGCAAGTTTGATGTGATGGGAAATCTTCTTTTTGCATAGTGCCAAAGTTTGGAATTTGGGAGTAACTAAACATGACCCCGGTTTGCTGCAGGAACTGGATCGTTTGCTTTATCACTGACCGGATGTCGTCCCGAAACCTGGCCCCGGACGGTGGGGACGAATCCGTGACCGTGGAGAACCCGACCGGCGAAGTCACCTTCACGGCGTAGGCCAGGCCCAGCTGCGCCAACGCTGCCTGCACATTGGAAGAGCTGTTGCGTCAAGTCCGGCCTTGAGTTGAACACCTCGTTCCCCACAGCCACGCCGTGGATCTGCGTGGCGGGTAGTACGCCCACCGCTGGTGAATACGCATTCACTACCGGATTCAAATCCTATTTATTTCGGTACTAAAGAGGTATTAAAAAATAAAAAAAATCCGTCGACCGGAGCCCCAGCCGCACCCCGCCGCCGTGCACCAGAGTGCCGGAGCCCTGGCCGCACCCCGCGCTATCTGCCCGAGCGCTGGAACCCCGGCTGCACAGCACCTGAGCTCCGCACCGAAGAGAGAGACGACGTACTTGCACATCTCATCCACCACCGCCGGTTGCCGCCGTCGCCGCCGCTTCTCAGCCCGCCGATTGCCGCCGCCACCAGATCTGAGGGAGAAGTGACCACTACTCCAAGATCCACGTGCTCCTTGTTCCGCCATGCCCGGCCGACGCTTCGCCGCCTCGCCGCGCCCACCCTTCTTGCCTCCGCCACTCCTTGTCCCGCCGCCGCTCCTCGTCACATGTAAGAGGTGAGGGGCGAGCGGTGGCGATGGGAGATGGGCGGGAATAGGATTTGTGTAGGGGAGAGGGAGGGGATTCAATTGGGGGAGGGAGAGGGGATTCGGCGGGGAGAAGAAGAGAGAGAGGCGCGGGTGAGAGGACTAGGGGATGAGCGGATAAGTGTGGGAAGGGGGTTGCATGGGTGAGAAAGAAGGGGGGTTGACATGTGAGGGGAGGTTGCGATTTAGTACCAGGTGAAGTCTCTATTCGGTACTAAAGACCCTCAGGCACATTAGTACTAATTTGTGACCTTTAGTACCGGGTGGTCACCTGGTACTAAAGGAGGTCAAAAGAACTTCTCGAAGACTAACCGTTAGTTCAGATACTAATGCGAGAAGACTAACCGTTAGTTCAGATACTAATGAGAGGCTAGCAACGAGTGCTGCCGCAACCACCGAAGGGCGTACGACCGGTCCGCGGCCGCGGCCGCCAGGTTCTCGTTGGGTACCATCACCGTCACCTTGATTCCGGTTTTGGCCAGGGCATGAGCACCGTTGAGTTGGCGTCGTAATTTCCTGACCATGGTGATGCCGTTCTGCTT
>NC_028454.1:26141268-26221260 GCF_000263155.2 Setaria italica
GAGCAGCGGCGCACGCCCATGCCACGCCGAGGAGGACGACGAGGAAGCGAGCGAGCGCCGCCATGATATGCTCCCCTGGACCGGGGGGCAGATGGATGAACGAGGCCGAGTGTGTGATCGATCGATGAACCACCGGATGCGTGGGAATATATAGCCAAGGTCGAGGTGCTGCATCCCAAACACTACCACAACAACGTGCGTGCATCGCAACGTAGGGGCTGTCGTGGTCTACAACTATCGCGACAGCCCCTACAGATAGTGTGTGGCATGGCGCGCGTCGCAAGCGTAGGGGCTGTCGCCGTCTAGCACTGGCGCACAAACTGAACCCCGCGTCCCCGCACAACCCACTTTGCCGTGCGTCAGTGCGTGCGTCCCATCGTCCAGCAGCCCACTTCGGCCTGGTTGCTCTCCACCGTGCATGCCCGGTGAATTGCAGTGTCCTTGCGGCCGGTCGTGCGCGCTCTTCTCGGCCAGCATCTTCCACGAGCGCAGCCATCACCCCTTGCCCCTTGAGCGCGGCACCAGTAGGGACCACGAGCTTGAAGCATCAGCAGCATGCCGGCGGATACGATTTTTCTTCCCCAACAAATCAGGACGAAGTGTGGTGGAAAAAAATCTCTCTTTTTCTTCAATTTCATCCCATCCACTCCACAACACTTCCGTTCCACCAGCGGTGGGGGTTGCCCGAAACTGCCGGAGATGATTGATTGCAACTGATTGATTGCAACTGAGTGTATTAGTAATAAAAAAAATATAAAGTTGTCTTTACCAAAATCAAGAAAGCATGATGATTAAATCCCTGCTGAAGAACGTCAAGACGAAATATACGCTTTCTAAGCTGAGACACATAAATTCGTTCCCAACAGCCAACAGCAGCCCTACCCGCCAAGGCGCCACCACCACGTCGCGTCGTCATCGGCGTTGCCGCAGAATCGCAGCCACGCCCAACTCGTCCAGCCCCGCTGCAAAGCACGAGGCCGGCCCCGAAACTCCTTGCCCAGCCTACTGCCACGGCGCCACCATGATGTTGCATCGCAGTCATCGTTGCCGCATGCTGGTAGAAAACTTGCCTCTAGTTTCGGTTGGGAGGAGCTAAATCTCCCGAAAATTCATCCGGAATAAAGTAATCGAGACGAAAGGGGGTCTTTTGTCCTGGGATCCACCGGAACTAAAAAATTTCGAAAAACAATAAAAAATCCTCACGTCGCCGGGCGGTCCCGTGCCACCGGCCTTCGCCTCTGCCGCCAGCCGCGCTCGGCCTCCACCTCCGGCCTCCGCGCTCCGCCTCCGCCAGCGGCCGCCGTTAGCCCACGCCCGTCTCCCGCGTGCGCCGCCTCCGCCTTCGGCCTCCGCGCTCCACCTCCGCCGTCAGCCACCGCTCGCCCGCACCCACCTCCTGCACGCGCCGCCGGCCTCTGCGCGCTGCTGGCCCGCCCACTCGTGCGCCGCCGCTCGCCCTCGCCCCGCTGCCGCTCCTCATTGCCAGTGAGGGGCAGCAGGGGGAAGGGGAGGGGTGGCGGGGCCCGCGCCGGAGCCGGCCTGCTCGCCTGCAGCTCGCCAGCGCCCGTGCAGGAGGCCTCTCGCCAGCTCGCCTGGAGGATAAGGAGAGAAAAAGAAGAGGATAAGGAGTGGAGGAGGAGAGAAATAGATGGCACGGGAGAGATAAGGAAGAGGGAGGGGAGGCATCGTGGATGGGAAGGACCTTTAGCCCGGTTGAAAATTCCAACCGGGATAAAAGTGGAGTCTATTGTTCCAATTGGAATTTCCGACCAAGATAAAAGGGGGTTGCGTCCGTGCCAGCTCTTTTCAACCGGGACTAAAGCTCCTCCCGTCGATGTCTTTTCGGTTCTTCATTTTTAACCCGGGATTAAAGCCCCTTTAGTCACGGGCCCAATGCTAACCGGGACAAAAGAGGTTAGATGGAAGGTTAGTTCTCTACTAGTGGCAGAATCGTCCGAACAAACTTGTCCAAACCCTACCGCCCCGTTGCCGAGTCGTGAGGTCAGCCCGGAAAGGGACCACCGCATCCGGACACCAGTCCTCCGCCAGCAATGGCTAAGGGAGCAAGGTTGCACGGGATTGCTCGAGGAAGATGAGGAGGGGAGGTGCCGCCACCGCAAAGCCGCACCACATGCTGCATCACCGCTGTACTGACCTTCCAGCCGCACGCCGTCGCCGCGTCCTTGCTGGCAAGTTGGAGAAGAAGATCATAATCCCTATCCGCCGCAAGCACGTCTTGTTTGCAAGTCCATGTAAGGGCTTAGCCGGATCAAATGTACCCGGTTCAACCGGGGCTTTGCGTTACCGACCAAAGATGGGAAAGCTGTCTAGAATTTGGATTGTGTGCGCGCGCGTATGCGTGGTCGAGTTTCTTGGACCTTGGGTCCCCGGCATTCGTTGATGCAGGTACGAACACACGAGCCAACCAAGGAGGGAAAAGGATACGGAATAGAAGTATGGGATGCAAAAAAGCTCGATTCATGGTGTCATTTTTTTTTTCATCTCTCTCTCTGCATTGTAGATGGCTAAATGAGCGGTCCGGCACTACTTGGCACTGACACTATTTGACCCAGCACTATTAGTCACCACACTATTAGGCACCATTGTCCAATCGTGTCATGTCGTGTCGGGATGCTGTGTCGATCTTCTAGCTCAGACACTGCACTACGCTATTTTCATAGTGTCGTGCCGGCACTATAGGCCCGCCGGCTCAGTGTGCTCATGACGGTCCTAGCACTATGCATCCACTCATTCAACTCAAACTTTATTAGATTCATCACAAATTCATATAGATATACATTAATTCATCCATTCCATCGTAAAATTCGTATAGAGATATGTGCATTTCATCAAATAGTGTAATATATATCTATTTCACATTACTACAGGTCGAAGTAATCGTGCCACATCGTGTCTAGTCAAGAATCGTGTCTTGCCTAGGCCGGTATTATGGGCCTGTATGGTGGTCCAAGCACTAAACTATGATAGTGCCATGCCGGCCCAGGCACTATTACCATAGGATCGGGTCGTGTGTTAGTATCGTGTTTTTTAAGTTGTGCGTCGGGCCGCCCGATGAACCTAGCCCATTTGACCATCTATACCGGGCATATTGCGCTGCAACCATATTTCTTCTTCTCTCTCGTGCATGCGGGACAGCGCACACAAGTAGGAGTAGAATAGCCAGCTTTTGTCATCTCATCGGAATAACCGTGTTCATTTTCGCCGCAATAGCAGCTATGCCGACAAGAATGCAAAGCCCAACAGTGGGGATTTACTGTTACACCCAGTTTTAAGGGCAAAATCAGATGAATAAATTACATGTGTGTCAGGATCAAGTTTCACACATGCAACGACTTCAGTAAATACTATAAACAGTGCCATAACGTAAATAGAGTATTAAATTTATTACATGACCGAAAGTCTTTAATTCGAATAGCAAAACGAGTCTTCGTTCTAGCAGCGGAACTCCAACAATGACGAGGACTCCACAGGCAGTTGACTGGTGGCACACGTACGCCTAGAACTCCTCAAAGTCTTCGGAACCTCTTCAAAGTTGACTTGGTCTAAGTAGTGATTTTAGCAAGGGTGAGTACACTTATGGTTGGTACTCAGCAAGTGTGGGGAATATGTAGTGTAAGGCTATTTAAGGATAGGCTAAGGTTTAATAACATTTCAACATTTTAATTGGTTGGTCAAGTTTTATTAGCAATTACTAAGTATAAGTTTATACCACCCACGTTAAGCACGAACATAAAAAAAGATAACAGTAATAAATAACAACAATTTAATTGACTTTCGATAGATTAATCATGTGAGGGTCCAGGCCGCTCTTGACCATGAGCACGACTGATATATCAGTTTTACACTCTGCAGAGGTTTTACACTTTCACCACAAGTCGTGTAAAAATTTGAAAGAACTTTAGACCCAACCATACTGTACCGGCCAAGCACTCATCATACTACCGAGGTGTGATTGCATAGGGATGCTACAAGGCCTTTACAAAGATTCCCTAGTAAGTAGTAACCCGCTAAGGTTTCAGGTCGAAGCAGAGCATAAACCTCTCGCAAGACTGCGAAGCTACTATAGAGCAGATCAGTTTGAGGGTCGAGCTATACCCCATCAACACCTCCCCTCTTGCTCTCTCGGTAAAATTATCCCAAACTAGAGTCTCTAATTAGTTAGTCAAGACCAGAGCCATGTAGTTCTTGTGGTTATACTGTTTTCCTGCATGGTCGCTCCATGTTCCAATTAAGCATGGTGTTAATGGAAGGTATATCATAAATAAAACAAGTTTAATGGTTGGTTCATTAATACCACCATACCCAATTAGAGCAACAAAGTAAGAACTACCCAATATTATGTAAACCCAGGTTGATTAGGGTATACGGATAAAACTAGGCACACGTTAAATAGAACCCATCATGTTTATAAACATAAAGTGCATATCATATGTGTATTGAATATAAAAGTAAAGGTTGCATAGGATAAATTGTGATTAAGGACATGACTTGCCTTCCTGAACTTGCTCTTGCTGCTCAAAGTTTTCAAAGCTTTGCTCTTCGAATCCCTCGAACTGCGATCCTTCTATGCACATCAAACAAGTACATACGAACAAACAAAGAAGTAAAATAAGAAAACAATACATCAAACAGTAGCAATAGAACAAAACAGGATCATAAAATTAATCTATGCATCAACATGAACTCACACGCACAAGAATTGCTTAAAACAGATTTAAAACGCTAAAGATATGAGCTAAACAAAGTTCATGGGCTTAACTGTGAGCAAACTAAACTTCTAGGGGCTTAAACTGAAAGAAACCAAAGGCTAAAACCTAATTAAACATATAAACAGAAGGTCTAACACGTAAAGAACAGATCTAGGACTGCGGGCGGGATTTTATAAAAAGTAGGGGCCTAAATAGAAGGAAAAGGACTTAGATCTAATTACTTTTGAACTAGTTGGATCTTGAGTTCAAAAAGAGAGAATAGAAGGGCCTTTTAGCAAAAGTGGCATGGGCGGCTTGGGTTGACCAGTACGATGATCGGTTGACTTCGGTCAGATCCAATCCAAGTCGTTGGCTCGCAATTGGGCGGCTGGCGGCTGTGGTGGCGCGTGGGCGGCGGCAAGCACAGCAGTGAGCGGCGGTGTGGCAGGGGACCTCACCGGAATCAAGCGTAGCTCGAGCAGCAGTTCACGCTTTTCAACAAGGATTGTCCTGGGGTGAGCTGGGGGCGCGGCTAACCGATTTAGGCAGCTTCCACGGCGGCTGAGGTGACGATAGCGCCAAGCGATGCGTTGAGCGGCTCGATGAGAAGGTGGCAACTTGTGCGCACAAAAGAAGGCACCTTCTCGTGCTGATGTGGCGAGCTCGTGCGCACGAAAGAAGGCACGAGAGTGCATGGGATCTTCACGTGAAGCTTCCTGACCTCACGGCAAAGCTCCTGGGAAACTCCTTGGCATCGGGAGGGCGGCGGGAGTGGAGATCGAGCGTGGCGGCCTAGTGGCTAGGGTTGTGGCACTGTAGAGCTCGAGGGCGTGGAGCTAGGGTTTGGTGAGGGGCTTTGGAGGCGGCGGCGGGTTTTATAGGCCTGGGAAGGTGGCCTTGGTGTGCGGGCCACACATCGGGGCAGATACGGGGGTGTCTGGGACTCGAGCTCGAGTTTGGCTCGGGTACGGAGTGGTGGAAGGGATGACGGGTGGGGGGCACCCATCAGCGGTCGGGCGGAGGCAGGCGCGGGAACAGGCTGTCGTGAAGGAAGTGGGCCGCTGCTGGGCTGGTCTGCTAGCTTGCTGCTACTGTGGGCTAGGCCAAAAGAAAGAGCGGGCTAAAAGGAGGAGAAAAGAGAAAGAAAGAAGGAATGTTTTCCTATTGTTTTAAAAGGGGTTCACACAATAATTCAAACATGAGTTCAAACATAAATTTGAACTCAACACTCAAAGAGAAATGCACCAGCATGAATGCAACAATGAAAGCCTATCATTCATTAACTTATTTTAGAAAAGATTTAAATGCCTAATCAAATAAATGTATCCTTAGAGAATCCTTAGGTCCTTAAAAACAAGCAATTAAATTCTAGCAAATTCTTAAAAATTTTATTAATTTGCAAAACTTGAAAATTAGGGTGTTACACCTACTATATCCACCTCGTGTTGCCACGACCTTCCACGTAGCGCAGGCTGTGGCCCATCCATTGTAGGCCGAAACAAGCATCGGCATGGCCAACCTCAATAGCCATCATCTTACACCTCCAGATGTGCCACCTCCTATCTCCACCCCCGCCCAATTGTTCATCGAGACGCACTCCTCCTCTATCTCTGGCGGCTCCCACTGTCAGATCCGTGATTGCGGCCCTAACCTAGCTTGGGCGGGCTCGTCACTGTCACGCCCCCACTGCCGGATTTGCGGCCGCCGCCCTAACCCAGCTTCAGCGGGATCATCATCATGACATCCCGCCTCCCACCCCCAGATTCGTGACTGCCGCCCTAACCTGGCTTCGGCGGGCTCGTCACCGTGATGCCCCAGCAGCCTCCGCCTCCCGCCCAGCTCCGGCAATGCTCCTACCGCCTCCGCCATCACCCTCGATGGCCGCCCTGCTAACCACTCAACATGTGACCCGGCCTCTGCCTCCCGCCCAGCGCTGACGGCACCCCCACCATCGCCCTCGACCACCGGCACGCTAACCACTCGGCATGTGACGCCCCCGCCCCAGCGACCACTAACGCGGCCGGTGGCGCCCCCGCCACCTTGTCTCCCCGCGCCGCACTGCGCTACCCGCCGCCAGCCTAGCCTGCCTTCCTTTTGCTATGTCTGGACAGGAATGGAGACTAAGGGATTCTCGGGCCGCTGACGACTTGCCGGAGGGCAGCCGCTGCTGCCACACTCAAGCTAGGAGACAAGGAGGAAGAGGATTAGCTTGTGGCCATTGGATTCACGTCACGCACGAATTGTATAGGGATTCCGACCTAGGTGGGCTGGCGTGCTCCACCCTGCCGTGAACGGGCCATTTTTGGGCCATTGGTAATCGGCAAGGCAAAAAAACGATGGATGTGCACAGTTCGAAAGCACACAAAAAACTAGGGAACATGAAAATATTTTTTTTGAACGAACGGGGAACACGAAAACATTGGCTAGGCCCGAGCTGAAAGAGCGCATGGCCTAGTAGCCAAGCTAGAACAGCCCGCTGGAGCTAAACTCTAGAATAGGGGAAAAAATGACTTAGTTATCTTGGGGGACAGGAACAGACTCCGTGCCCGGGGCTTGACTGCACCCCTCATCTATCAATCTAGAAGCGACGAAGTCGCGGATCATTTTTGCGGTGACACGACTTTGTCCGACGATAGTTGTAGGTGGAAACTTTGGTGGCGCTTTGCTTGGAGCCATTTCTCTCTTTCGCACAGTGTTGACAGTTGTCTACAACGAAGACAAAAGGGAATTAAGAACAAAACTAACTATAGCAAGACAAAGTGCAACCAAACCAAAAACGGAGTAAACACAAAGGTGGAATGGAAATGAGTGGTGAAGAGAAACATACCTCGAAGAAGGAACGGAGGCAAGAAGCGGACGTCTGGCACGCGTGAATGAGAAAGAAGTGGCCCAAACAAAGAACCCTAGTGATCCCGGCATTATATAGACCACCAAAAGGGTACGAGATTCGAAAAGGCGACGCTTTGATTAATATGAGGAGATGTCTTTTCATGAAAGAAAAAACACTAACGAGCTGAAGAGGAGAGGCACTTTGGGAAGTCCTTGAGCTCCCCAGCTCGGGGTGAGACAAGTCGCTAGTTCGGCTCGTCAGAAATGACCCTCGCTAGCGAGGGGCTACATTGCCCCCCACCCCACCACCACCTTTAAATTGCTTGGTCCCCTGACTCTCCTAATTTGTTTGCGAAGTGGTTTTGCATAATCTGTAGGAATGGACCATGAGCGCGGAGTGCCAACTTCACGTGTGAAAGGATGGCCGCTGTGCAGGCGGGAAGCGTTGCCTGAAGACGGTGAGCCTGTGGCTCCCGGTGCTGGGTGGACCGCGGTGAAGAGAAGCAGCGGAGTACTTTTCGGCAATCAGCCGTTTCACGAGTGGAAGGGCCTGGAAGGCGCGAAGTTAGGCTAGGAGGACTTCGTGAGAAGAGGCGACTTCGGGTTCAGCTGTAAAGTGATGAGTAGTGCAGGTGGTGTAATGTTACCATAATGACCCTAAATATTCTTCAAATAAAGTGATAAAGGGGGGTGATGTGTTGTAAATTGTAAAAATTATGACCCTGTAAAATGGAGCCGTCATGAATGAAGAAGGACACGTTCTGGACGGAGGGGAAGTTGTTTCATGCTCACCCGAAATCATTTTGCATTCTGTTCCTTTCGAGCTGTTTGGCCCTTCACTTCGAGACGGTTTCCTACCCCAACAGCCTCAAAAGCTTCCAGGTCGGCTTTCTCCTCCCCCTTGCACCCACACAGCCTCAGCAAGAGGTGGCCCACATGAACGATCTGTTTGCCATTGTAGAGATTGTTGTCATGCTCGAGTTATGCCTACCTCAACAGAAAAGAATCTCCAGTTCGTGCCCTCAAGAAAACTGTTCGTTGCCTGTAGCTGCTCAATTCCACGCCGAGGCATAGTGCTGGTTCTCAATCTGCCAGGATAAGAGCCTACCAAGGCTATACTTGGCAGGATCCTACCTCTGCTAATAGATTGCAGTTCTGTGCTTGCCGCTATTTCTTGGATGCGAGTAGCTAGCTCTCTTTATATGGTCGCCGATCTCGACCATCAGACCGTGAATTGACCATATGATAAGTAAAAGTTCAGATGAATCACGACCTGCCGGAGGTCGTGTGATGTTAATTCCGGCAGATGAATCTCGATCTGCAACGGCGGTGCGATGTTGATACCAGCGAGAAGGCCGCCTTCAGAATTTCAGACGAATCGTAATCTCCAACGGCGGTGCTATGTGGATTCCGACAAAAAAGGTTGTCTTCAGAATACAGATGAACTGCAATCAGAACGATGATGTGATGTTGATTCCGGCAGAAATTTAGGGGCAACAATCGACACTGAGCCATGAGAAAATAATCTGCAACATCCATGTCTTGTGGCATTTGTGCTCTGCTGTTTCTGGTATCCTTTGGTTGTCATATATGGACGTGAACGTGGACGTATTGTATCCATACGCTACTCTAATGGAAACTGAGACACGTTCCAATACTTTGTCTCCTACGCGGCAGGCTATATGCCTTACATAGAGTCCAATTTATTTACCTACTCCCTCCATTCCAAATTCTAAATCGTTTCAAATTTTCTGGATTCATAGATGCACCTAGAAATACTATATCAACCTAAAAAAAAGTTAAAACGACGTATAATTTTGAACGGAGGGAGTACAATATATTGATCTGACCGTGTTGAAAACTGTAGGTAGATCAAAAGGCTATTATTGGACTTATTAAAATCAACGATGTAGACGTTTATCGATTAACTTCGTAATTTCATGGCTTTGGTCATTATATTGTGCCGCCGGTGGCTCTTCACCGCCTCCATCTTAGATACCGGTGTAACTTTCCTTTCCTACAATATATATGGACTTCCAAAAATAACCTGATATTGATTAACGTGGTGCTATCTCTGGACTTTTAATTTTCTTTCTTTTTTTATTCCAAATTATGCTGTTTGTGGTGGGCTGTATATGAGATGAACTCTTTGATTAATCTACACCCACTGCTAGAAAACTGAACATTAATCCCGGCTGGTAGGCCTCAAATCTCTCAGAAATCCATCCGGGATAAAATTTTCGAGACGAGAGGGGTCTTTAGTCCCGGGTCGTTCAACCAAAACTAAAGACCCCCTTTAGTCCTAGTTGACTAGGCGTAGGACGGGCCCTCTAGTCCTGGTTAGTTTTACCAACCGGGACTAAAGGGCATACGTGCATGCGCCTGCATATGCGCCTGCATGGCCCCTTTAGTACTTAACACTTTTTTTATAATGAAATCAAACTAGTATCTACACAAATCAAACTAGTATTTATACAATTACTGTATATACAATATCTAGTATATTATACAATTCTTAGTATATTATACAAATCAAACTAGTATTTATACAATTACTATATATACAAAAATTTGTCCATTCATTTCTAGGATCCTCGAGTCGTGGTGTTGCTCGGTGCATCTAGTGAACGTCTGTCGTAATGAAATTCTTCCTTTGGATTTATCACCTCATCCACCAGAAATCCCATGAGACCATCACATATTGCCCCAATTTTCTCCTTCTCCAAGATGCTATGTTGAATATTCCACATGTGTAGTTTGGAAGTATGTGAATGTTACACGAACAATTAAATATAAGGAGCTAGAAAATAATTAATTATTAATAGTTTTATTTTACGTACATTCATTTCATGCGATGTCCTCGTGGCCTTGGGTCCCACAAAACTGTACAGGTGCTCACAGATGTAGTATCCACATAGATTATTTCCGAGTTCCTGTCTTAAACACTTTAGTGGGAAAAAATAAGTTATAAAATATTCGTGTTATAGAATGTACAAAATGTTCAAACTTCGTACGTACCGGGAAGTCTGTTTTGAATGTAAGTTTTTCTTTGAATGGACCTTTGTGTTTCTTGAGGAATTGTTTCCATGCACTGCGGATTAAAATAATAAATGATACAGTGTTAGGTGCAAATTTAGGAAACAAACTTTTGCATAGAGATAAAGGTCTAGAATTATTACAAGTTTAGCATATCTTGAATGTCTTGGTAATCCTTCGGTGGTTTCCTCAACAAATCGAACACAGTGACGGCTTCTATCAATCTCAATTATTATGAGGATCTTGTGGAAATTGCATACATAAATGTTCATATTAGAGGTAACTAACATTAATTAGGTAAGAAACAAGAAAACAAAAATAGACGGTATCCACACTTACTCAAAGTTGTATGGCAGTAGTATGTAACTCTTGTAATGTTGTTTGTCCAAGAAATTGTATGCCGCCTTCAATATTTTCTTTGGCTGATCCCGTATCTAGTTTTGGTCAACGAGCGATGGATCCATGAAGCCAACATGGAATTATGATTCTTTACGGCACATCTGAATTAGCATCCTACATAAAATGGAAGATGAAGTTAGTAGGGAGACACATGCATAAAAAATAATGATATGAGCCAAAATTTACATATAGATAAACAGACACTTACAGAACTCAGGCGCTGATGAGAGAGACTTCAAGGGTATCCTAATGGTACACTTCATATATATCCTTCAATTGCATCCACAGGACTTTGTTACCTTCGTCGAAAAAATCTATCGGTTTAACCCGAAGACCGAACATTTGCCTCTCGTCGGTAGACTCCTTCATGTACCATTCATGGCATTCGTACATCTTCGTGGATAGCTTCTGTACCAACTCAAGCCTTACTAGAGGCTTGCCTATCTCAAAGGTCCATTTAGGTATAACTGGCTCTGGACTTGGCAGATCAAGTTGCCCTAGAACTTCAGCAAGGGACACACCTGTTTCTTGCATGAATTTCACGATATTTATTTGTTGTTCTAAGGGCATTGCTGCTATCTTTTGAGTGTCTTCATCTGGTAGATCCCCGAGTTGGGGGATAGTACGACTTGAAGACAACTTTCCTTTCCTTTTTTTCTTCTCATCAGCCTTAACTAACGCTCGGTCGTAGTTCGATAGTGGCATCATCTTCTTGGTTTCTTTTGACATCTTAATAAAAAATTGTAATTTTGCTAGATTTACTAGCTTCGGCTCCATCTCCTTTGCTTTTCTCTTTTGAGCAATTTTTTTGAAGAACTCCTTGCATTTTGCTTGGGCTACCTCCCTTGATTCCTCATTTGTCATGTCATAGGCTACCTTCTTAGTGGGTTCAGGCTCCTTTGTTTTCTTCTTTTGCTGCCTTAGCTTGGAAGGCAGTGGTTGCAACTTCTTTAGAGGTGCTGCAGGTTCCTTGCTCGATGCGGGTCTTAGTCCCGACGACGGTGATCGGGGAGGGGTGTTGTTGTCGTCGTCGCTCGCACCACAAGGATTCAATGGAGATGGAGACGGTGACTGAGTAGGAAGCGATGGTCCTGGTAGTGATAATGGTCCTGGAGCATGATGTGCTGGAGATAATTGTCTTGAGCTTTAAGGAGATGGTCGCTGCGAGGGATCTACCGGGAGTAGTGATGCCTCTATGCCGGGGATGATGATGTAGCGTTTGCGCCATAGAATGATCCCGTGAAGCACATCTCCTAGTGTCCTTTCCCCATCACCTCCTGGGAGGTTGAGCTCTAGGCCTTCATATTGCCTATCAACAAGCTGCTCTAGGCTGATGCTGGCGTAGCCAGGTGGAATCTCCATGCCATTGCTTGTCTGTCCTGGTAGGATTGGTAAGGCACTCCCGTACGCCACCTGTACATATAGCAGAAATAAAGAAGTTATTAAACTCCTGAGGCGTGGATTGATTGAGAAGATTGCATAAATTATGTATATGTATACCTTAATAGTGATGTTGCTGAACGGTCTATGCAGCTCACATGAGGTGCATTGCATGATGTTATCCACAGGGTAATGTTGGTCGTCCACGGGTAATCTTAGCATCTGCTCATTGGGGAACTTTGTGGAAGCACAACTGCTTCAGCGTTAAGAAGGGTTGATGACGTTTGGACCCGGTAATGCTCCAGATTGAGCCATCTCGATAATTTCCAGGGCCCCTCGATGATTTATTTCCTCCTGCATTCTTACTTCTGGTGAATGCACTTTGGCATCTAACATGCACCGCCAGCTCTCCTCTTGCTGTTCCTTTCTTCACTTGCGGCTTCTGTACGAGTCGATGTCCCTTTGGAAAGCGTACTTTCACAGAACGATCCCATAGACTCGGCAACGTCCTGGGTTCTCGGGATTCCTGAGCACCAATGTGAGCTCATCAGTCTCTCTATCCACCTTCAACCTCATAGCTTTAGCATCTTTAATGTTCTTGATAAGCCTTTCGGCCTTCTGATGTATTGTTTCATTGAAGATAAGTGTCCCATCCTCTTGGCTCAGGTTGCCTCCATGAGCGTAATACCAAATTTTCAATCGATTGGGCTAGTCAATAGTTGCTGGTGCGATACCTTGATCGATCAGGTCTTGTTCCATCTTGTGCCATTTGGGAATTGTAGTGCTGTAACCACCTCACCCTAGACGATGATGGTACTCCTTGCTAGCATTGGCAATGTTGACGCGAACATTACTTGCACCGCCTTCGCTCGTCTTGTATTCGACAAATGAGTCCTAGTGGTCCCTTAACTTTGGCCACTCATCGAAATCTGGAGTTCAGCCCTTCTTGATAAAGTTGGCATCCAGCATCTTCTTGAATGTCTGGAATTGGGTGGCCATCTTCTTCAGCGTCCACTCTTTCACATCTTTTTCTACGACACCTTTGGTAAGTGTGAATTGTTTCTTGACATTTTTCCACAACATATCCCTTTTGTGTTGGCGGGAGCACGTATGGATCAGTGGATTTACCCTTCCACTCCCTGATGCTATTGGGCACATTGTCCCTTACGATTGTCCCAATCTGACTCACGTACTTTCTTACCACATGTTCGGGGGCAATCGTCTTGCCCTCTTTTATCACTTCCGTGATGTGAAGCCTTCCCTCCATTATTTTTGTACGACCTCGCGGTTTATTTTGGTTCATCGATCTAGAACGCTAATAGTTCAAGAATTATTAATTAGTGCATAGTAATAATGAATATGAAATTATAGATGGGGTAAAACAATGGAAATGGTATATACCTCGTCGGAACCTTCCGTCACGGCAAGATTTTGCTCGAGCTCGTGCTCTTCATTGACATCACCGGACATGTTGAGGGACATGTCCGCCTGGCTACCCTCTTCATCGGTGTACATTACTGGCACGTTGGAGCCACTATCACCAGCAATAATCTACTCCATTAAATACTCCATCTCAGCTACTTCAAACACACATGAAATCATAGATACATTAAGGTATATACATGAAATCATAGAACAACCATGAAATAAAAAGAAACTGACTGAAACCTTACATTAAATTATATATACAACACCTCTAACAAATTTACTATATGAAATTTACATGAATGTCTTGAATGAAGCATACATGAAAAGTTACAAGAAATTTAACGTTAAAAATAATCATGCGATTATATACAACACCTCTACTTGTATATTGTCACAAAAATATTCTTAAATTATATATACAACACCTCTACAAAATTTCTACTAAATTATACTAATTTTCTATAAATTTCTACTAATTTGTACAAATTTTACTAATTTCAAATAATTTCTACTAATTTTCGAAGAATTTATACTAGATTATACTAATGTACTAAAAATTATACTAAATGAATACTAAATTATACTAAGCATTTATACTAAATTATACTAAGCATTTATACTAAATTATACTGGTTTTCTAAGCATTCCTACAAATTTCTACTAATTTTCGAATCATTTCTACAAATTTTCTAAGCATTTCTACTTATTTTCTAACTAAAAAAAGTAAAAAAGGGGCCCTTGCGTCAACAAGCCGCGGGCTTGCGTCAGCAAGGGCCCCGGCCGGGGAGAGGGGGGGCACGCCACGGCAGCCCGTACTGGCGGCAGTGGTGGGGCGGCAGGCGACAGAGGTCGGGGCGGGATACGGCGAGGCAGCGGGCGACGGAGTGGCGGGCAATGGAGTCCAGCGCGGCTGGGGCAGGCGACGGAGGTGACGGAGTTCGGCAACGGCAGCCGGGGTGGCAGGCGACGGAGCGACAGGCGATGAGGGTGGGTGACGGAGATGGAGGCAGCGGGCAACAGTAGTCGGGGTAGTGGGCGACGGAGCGGCGGACGACGAGGAGGATGGCGGGTCGGGGCGGCGGACGGGGCTAGGGGACGATGGCACGATCTTGAAAAAATGACTAAGTGTTGGAACCGGGGGAAGGAGAGATGAGCGGGCGCTTTTAACCCCCCTTAGTCCTGGGTTGACTTTGCAACCGGGACTAAAGGCGT
Organism: Setaria italica; assembly: GCF_000263155.2. Lineage (NCBI taxonomy): Eukaryota > Viridiplantae > Streptophyta > Magnoliopsida > Poales > Poaceae > Setaria > Setaria italica. The sequence continues at coordinate 26,156,262 of NC_028454.1, forward strand.
TAGTCCCAGTTGCCAAGTCCACCCGGGACAAACCTTAGTCCCGGTTGCAAATTGCAACCGGAAAGGGGGGGTGCTATAGTCCTGGTTGGAATTGGCAACCGGGACTAAAGGTCCTTTTTGGGATTTTTCAATTGCCGCCTATTTTGCAAATAGATTTTATAAATGTTTTCAACTACTTTTTGGGAAGGAAAAAATAAGAACTCTACATATTTCGAAAATGCAAACAAATACTAAATTAGCAAGTATATTTAAAATTATTTTGAATCAGTCATTAATTCTATACCGGTTGTTTTAGTTTCTAAAATAATTATTTTAATGCATCACTATCATCAACAAAGTATTCAATCTAATAATTTGAAAGCGTAAAAATTTCAATTGATGTACGTGGTTAACATTGTTTATATTGATCGAATACATTTTCACCTCAACTAATTTAAACACACAAATTTATATATGTTTTCCACTCATTTTGTAATGAAAAAAATAAAAAATTTACATATTTCGAACATGCAAAAATATATTAAATTAGCAAATATATTTAAAATAAGTTTGAATCACTCATTAATTCTATACTAGTTGTTTTAGTTTCTAAAATAATTATTTTAATGCATCACTATCATCAACAAACTATTCAAATAAATAATTTGAACGTGCAAAAAATGCAATTGATGTATGTGGTTAACATTGTTTATATTGATCGAATAAATCTTCACCTCAACTAATTTAAACACACATGAAATCATAGATACATTAAATTAAAAATTGTATCAAGTAGTACAATTAATGTATAAACATGAAATCATATAACATTACAATATAATTCACCATAGAGCATTACAATATAATTCAAAGGTTCTGATGGCCATAGAGCATTACATAAAGGTGAACTATATTTAGTGCATTACAATGTAATGTTAAAAAACGTCTTCTTGACCAAAGTTCCTCGGTCATGATCGCGGTGTGAGTATGGAGCCTCTTCTTTTGCTAGCATGTTGCTTGGGTCAACTTCGACAGCGAATGGAGGCATGCCATAAAACTGATCATAATCATTTGACTGGTCTGTTTTGTCCTTGGCTCGATGATTTTTCTTTTACTTGGAAGAACTATGTGGCGCTTTGGCTCTCATGGCTCTTCTGAATTTTTCTTGGGTTTGCTAGACATGTCCTTCATGTAGAAAACCTGATGCACATTATTGGCAAGGATGAATTGTTCATCATTGTACACAGTCTTGGTCAGATCCACTATTGTCATTCTATATTGATCTTTCGTTACGCCACCTCCAGTTAGCTCCACCTGGAAATGGAATTGAGTGATGTTCAGCGATCCGTATTCGAGTTCCCATATCTCCTCTATGAAACCATAATACGAGTCCTTGCTCCTATTGCTGTCTATGGTATCAATGCGGACACCACTATTCTGGTTCGTACTTTTCTAGTCTTAGGCTCTCTTGTAAAATATATAACCATTTATCTCATAACCCTAGAATTTCACGATTGTGCTAGAAGGTCCCCTGGCTAACCATGTGAGTTGTTCATGAATCACAGAGTTACCTATAAGGTGTTGACGCAACCAAATCCATGTGATGACAAATAATCCAGATATTGGATTTCGTTGGGTATCAGGAAAATAGAATCTGCTTGTGTTTCTTGATATACAGAGCCACAAAGGATGATTGTTGCAGAACAATGAAGTGTGCTTTGTGGAACAAATTAGTATAATTGTTCAAACTTGATTTCCTTCCAAGGGTCCCTGTTCCCCGTAGCCTCCCCTCATGGCGTGATATTGGAACTCCAATCAAATTAATTGAGTCAATAAAGTCAACACAAAACTGGATGACCTCCTCTATTCCATATCCCTTGGCGATGTTTCCTTGTGGACGGGCACGATTATGAACATAGTTTTTTTGGACTGACCTGAACCTCTCGAAAGGCCACATATTGTGCAGGAATACTGGATTGAGAATAGTAATCTCTTTGACTAGGTGAACCAGGAGATGCGTCATAATATTGAAGAATGATGGTGGAATTACCAACTTAAAGCTGATAAGACATTATACCACATCATTCTATAGCTTTACTAGCTTGGTTGGATTAATTGCCTTCTGCGAAATCACATTGAGAAACGCGCATAGCTTTACGAGCACCAATAAGACCTTCTCTGGTAGAATACCCCTTAGTGCAACCAGAAGCGACTGGGTCATCAACATGTGTTAGTCATGGGTCTTGAGATTTGTGAACTTTTTTCTTTTATATTTATTATTCCCTTTATATTCGAGGAGTACCCATACGGAACCTTGATACTATTCATGCATTCAAACATGCTATCCTTCTCTTCCTTGCTGAGAGTGTAATTGGCAGGAGTAAGTAGTGCTATCCATTATCTCTTTTTTTCGGATGTAGGTCATCTCGTTGCTTCATATGTTTCAGGTCCTGTCGTGCTTCCAATGTATCTTTTGAGTTCCCATAAACACTCATGAAGCCAAGCATGTTCACACAAATATTCTTCATCAAGTACATCATGTATATTGCATTGCAGACCTCTAGTATTTCCCAATAAGGTAGATCCCAAAATATTAACTTTTTCTTCCACATGGGTGCACATCCGTTATCGTCGTTCAGAATAGGTTCTCTACCAAGATCATTTCCAAAGACTACCCTTACATCCTTTATCATCTCACTGATACACTTTCCATTACGGTGTGCAGGTTTTTTGTGATGGTCTGGTGCCCCTTTGAAATGAATCCCTTTCTTTCTTAATGGGTGGTTAGCTGGGAGAAATCGACTATGGCCCAAATACATGGCCTTGCTACAACGTTTCAAATACATGTTGTTTGTGTCATCTAAACAATGGGTACAGGCCCGATATCCCTTGTTTTTCTGTCCTGAAAGGTTACTCAGCGCAAGCCAATCATTGATGGTTACGAACAACAATGCTCGTAGGTCAAAACTCTCTTGTTTATTCTCATCCTACACACATACACCTTTTTCCTTCTAGAGTAGTAAAAGTTCATCAACCAATAGTCTTAGGTACACGTCAATGTTGTTGCCGGGTTATTTTGGGCCTTGGATAAGCACCAGCACCATAATGAACTTCCACTTCATGCACAACCAAGGAGGAAGGTTGAATATACATAGGGTCACAGGCCAAGTACTATGACCACTACTCAACTCACCGAATGGATTGAATCCATCAGTACTTAAACCAAATCTTATGTTCCTTGCATCACTTTCAAAGTCCATGAATTCTTTATCAATTGATCTCCACTAGGCCCCATTCACGGGGTGTCTCAGCATCTCATCTTGCTTACATTCTTCTTTGTGCCATCGCATCAACTTAGCATTCACCTTGTTTCTGAACAAACATTTCAAATGTGGTATTATAGGAAAATATCACATCACCTTCGCAGGAACTCTCTTCTTGGGAGGCTATCCCTTGACATCACCAGGATCATCTCGCCTGATCTTATACTGCAGCGCTCCGCACACAGGACAACCATCCAATTTCTCATATTCAACACCACGATAGAGGATACAGTCATTAGAGCATGCGTGTATCTTCTGAGCCTCCAATCCCAGAGGCAAAGAATCTGTTTGGCTTCTTATGTTATGGATGGCAATTCATTATTCTCGGGAAGAATGTTCTTGACAATTTTCAATATCCCCTGAAATGCCTTATCGGACACGCCATTTTTGGCCTTCCATTGCAGAAATTCTAGTGTGGTACCTAGTTTTTTATGGCCCTGCTTTCAATCTGGGTACAACAACTTTTTGTGATCATTAATCATGCGCTGCAACTTTTCTGATTCCTTCTTAGTTTTGCAATCTCTGTGTGCATCCTGTAACACCTGACCAAGATCATTAGTAGGGTCGTCTTCTGCAAACTCATCTTTATCAGCCTCGCCCATTGTAGTATCTGCAAAAGCTTGACCTGCAGCCCAGTCCAGAATGTTGTTCTCATCCTCCTCTTCTTTGCCATCTTCCATTACAACCCCTCTTTCACCGTGCTTGGTCCAAACCAAATAGTTAGGCATGAAACCATATCTAAACAAGTGGCTGTGAATAGTCCTCAAGGAAAAGTAGTCCTTCTTGTTACTGCATTAGAAGCATGGACAACATATGCACCCGTTCTCTAGCTTATTCACTTTGGCCACTTCGAGAAAATAATGCAAGATATTAACAAACTCCTTGATCCGTCTGTCCACGTTATACATCCATAGTTGGTCCATCTGCATCGTATTATGTGAGAAATGAACATATAAAGTTAATGTGATTATAATATTTAGGCCTCGTAAAAAGAATTAGATAAATAAATTATTACGTGAGAAATGGACATATGTTTTCTTATTAGATAAAGAACTTGAACAATATTCATAATTTACACCAATCAACCTTCATAAAGATAAAAACAATTCACATTAAAATTACACCATTCAACATTGATAGTTATAACTAAGGATACATATAAAAGATTACACTCATAACAAAACAATAAAGATACATATGCACTAAAAATTACAGACACTCAATAGTGGACTTCACATAGTCAATTATCCTAAAATAATAGTACAACATATCAGAATGTTCGTCCTCCGAGCCATCTCTCCACTTAACTCAATCTTCTTCGAAATCTATCGAAAGTCACCTCCACATATCCAGTACCAGAAAATAATGACACAACAAAAGATCTTCAAATTCACATAATTGGGCTGAATATCATAAACGAAAGTTGAAATAATTGTCTAAACATCTTTTGGAGCAAGTGCCACATTCTCATAATAGAAATGTGGTGGCACACACACAATAGCCCATCCAGGCAAAAGATCTATCGACTGAGCATGGCCCATGGTGGCAAGCCAAAACCAACCAAAAATCACTAGGTCAAGGTCAGTGAACAGATTTTTTCCTAAAGAGAATATTGGGCCAACATACTTCTATTACGAGAATTAGGCTCCAAAAGGCGTTTGAAATACTATTTGAAGATTCTTTTGTGATATTCAGCTCTAGTTTGTGGATTCGAAGCTCTTTTGTTCTACCATTATTTTCTAGTACTAGAGGAGCGGAGGTGACTCTCCATAGACTTCGGAGAAGATTGAATTATGTGTAGAGAATAGCGTAAGTACATTTATGCCATGTGCAGACACTGTTAACTGGGATTGGAGGAACGGAGGTGATACATCCATTGCCGGTCCATCTGCATCGTATTACGTGGAAAATGAACATAGAGCTTCGTATAGGATTATTGTTTATATTATTTAGTTCTTGCATTAAACATGATATAATTAAATTATTGATCAAAGAAATACAATTATTATTAAATTACAGTGACATGAAAATTTGTAGCAATGACCAAATTCTATTTTCTTACACCTACAATTTATTTACCTTAATTTTATTACAATGACTAAATATTAAAAGCACATTTACTCTATTTTTTCTCATACCTAATATTGATCAAGTTCTTTTAACTGATACAAATTGTATACAACAAGCAAGCTATCCATCAAATTATAGCTCAAAAATATGTATAAATAAAACCTTTACATTCTCCCTCATTCTAAAAAACTTATTTTTCTCCCTCTCTAAAGCATAAAACAAAGCATAATAACAAAAAAAAATGAAGGGAGGATGAAGTAGCTAACTTTCACAACAATTTGGACGAGCGAAATCCCCACAGAAATGAGAAAAAAAAAATTAGGCAGTACCTCTCCTAGGGTTGCTTCGTCACCATGGAGAGGAGGCCGGTGGAGTGGGGAGTGCCTCGAGCTGGAGGAGGAAGAAGAGCTCTCTGCTTGGCAACTTTATAGGGGAGGAGATTTTATCCCGGTTGGAAAATTCCAATAGGGACAAAATACAACCCCTTTTGTCCCAGTTGATGGATGGTTTTATCCCGGTTGGAAGCTCCAACCAGGATAAAAGACACACCCTTTTTTCCCTGTTGAAATTACCAGGACAAAAGACGCACCCTTTTATCCCTGTTGGAATTTCAAATCAGGACTAAACTTTTTGTCCCGGTTAGTTACTCCAACCGGGACAAAGGGTGTGTCTTTTGTCCTGGTTAGGGGCTTTAGTCCCGGTTGGTATTTACAACTGGGACTAAAGCTCCCCCCCACGCAGTGGCCTTCAGTGGCACGCCACTTTAGTCACGGGTCCAATATTAACCGGGACAAAACGGGGTGGATGGAAGGTCAGTTCTCTAGTAGTGACCGTTTAATGTTCAAAAAAATCAACTGTGCATATTTTTTCTTTTTTTTTAATTGACGTGGTAATTTCTTGGTCTTGAGAGTGAACTTGGTAGCTTCTTTTAACCTACAAATATTAAGATAATAATAGATAGATAAGATTTTAAGAGAGATTATGGCAATGCATTACTCAGAGATATTAGTGGTGGAACTGGGGGTGGCCGGCAGGGGCCCTATGGTCACCCCTCAACAATTTTTCTTTTCTAATACTCTTTATCAGAGGACATCTCTACTCTTCCATGAGACTAGGCAATGTAGTCGTTTTCTTCCAAAAGTCGGTGTAATCGTCCGTGAATGAGAGACAGTCACGGTGTGCACACAGGCGGTCACACCTTTCAGGTACGCAGGGGAGAAGCTAGCTCCAAAATTACAGTAGTGCACCGCTTAAGGAGTATAAAAAATATATGGCAGTATATGGTAAATATGAGTGTGACTAGTGGTGAAAAATTTTGTTTCCCAAGCGTATGTGCACCAGGCAAACTTAACGTAGCTTCGCCCTGCAGGTACGTCATCAACGATCATGTGTTCACGTTCGAAATCCAACCGGCAGCTCGCGAGTCATGACGTTTTATTTACATCTCGCGACGGCGCCGACGCCGCCAAGACATCAGTTGCCCGCTACTCGTGGACTGCTGGACTCTAGCTATAGCTCTGCGACACGCTGACAGCTGATGCCCGACGGGCGACGGCCATTGTGCCATCGACGGCGGGAAGGCATTGGCCGCGGCGGCATGGCTGCGAGCCTGCAACGGAGAGCAACATCAGCGACGGCAGGCAGGCATGCATCACGAGCGAGACCCTACTACTTCTAATGTTCCTCCTCCAACTAGACCAATATAAATATAAACAAGCTATATTTTCCTAATCCATATCACCTAAACTATTTGTGATTTAATTTATTGTCTCATATTGAGGAAGATATTGCAGTGAAGGTTAAGACATACAGTGAAGGATCGCGTGCGAAATTTAAATGAACAAGATATATTGACCACTTTTACAAACTATTCGCTTTTATGTATTGACGTTGCATAATTACTATAGTCATAACTAGCTAGTGTATGCTTGTGTGTATAATGAAAAATTAAGGTACATTGCCAAATTCTTGAACCCGTAATAATATTCTCTCCAGTTCCGTCACTGCATGATCCGAGAAATAGTACTTAAGATGCTAAATGCCATTACATAATTAGAGCGAGCCTAATAGCGGCGATACGCCGGACATGACACCATAGTGGCTGGAGGAGAGATGGATGGAAAAGATTCTCCACTTGCCTTGTTTGCCGACACGGATCGCACACATCCTGCAAGAGAATTGCAGTCATGCTTGTCGCATCCTCGCACGTTGTGTCGAAGAAAATAAAAATTAGAATATAATTCTTACAGACAAGTAGGAGTTGTTGCATGAGTTGGTAGATGATAGGGTCCTTGGCAAGGCGCCAACTCCAACTTCTCCTGAGGCTCCAGATGAAATCTTACCAAACGTCTCCGGATAAAATCTTACCAAACAGTTTAGTTAAAAACAGCTCCATATCCGAAGCACTAGAGAAGCCGGAGTCAAAAATAAAAGTGGCTCCTATAGCTCCCCTCCATTATTTAGGAGGAGGCGAAGCCCTGAGCGGCCTTAGTTTGATCATATGTCTTGGCCTATAGCCAAGGGCTTTTCGCAATTATTGGCCTTACTGTAGCCCGTGACGATGACTGACCGGTTGCTGGCCGTGGAGCCCAACGACTGCTGCATCCGTTCACGTGAAGGAGTTGGTACGAGACGACGGGTCCCAGCCGTTGAAGGCTCTCTATCCATGTCTGATCTGAACTGTGACAGGTATTTGGTTATTTAGTTCCGACTAAAATTCGTATCACATCAAATATTTAGATACTAATTAAAAGTATTAAATATAAACTAATTACACAGATGGAGGCTAAGTCGCGAGATGAATTTATTAAACCTCATTAATTCATGATTAGCACATGTTTACTGTAGCATCACATTATTAAATCACGGACTAATTAGGTTTAATAGATTCGTCTCGCAAATTGATTTCCATCTGTGCAATTGATTTTATAATTAGTTTATGTTTAATAATCCTAATTAGTATCTAAACATTCGATGTGATAGAATTTTAGTCCGGACTAAAGAACCAAACGGGTCTCTCTATGGATGCGTTTCTTCTCTCTGTTCTTTAAATCATGTTTTGCTGAAACCTTTTTGAGGCCTGGGTTGTCATAATTCATAAACGAACGCAGAGGTGTGTAGATTAAGTTCACTCTGATCTCTCAAGGAAAGGTATGTCCTAGTAGAAAAAGATGTTCCAACGTAAACATTTCATTAGAAAAGTTTCATGAGATAACACAGTTCCATCTGACATGCAGTTCGAGCTTAACAGCGGCCTGCTTTCGAAAAAAAAGAGCTTAACAGCGGTATCCACCGTTGATGTAAACGACTACATTCGTGTGAGTTTCATTTTCCGACGTCGCAATTGTTTAGTCGTGGACAGAAACTCCTTGTTCTTCAAAAGAGCACGGAAAGGACAGTTTATTTTGCATCCGTGCCCTGGAAGTCGAAGTCGTAGACCTTCGTCCCGTCGGGGTAGAATAGGCCGAAGTATCGCTCGGCGTCATCTGCCCCGTCGCCCTTCTCGTTCTCGTTGAAGAGGGCGAAGATGTACACGTCCATGTCGATGTAGGGGTAGCGCGGGGTGCCCGTGTCGCCGGACAGCACTCTGTTGATGACGTAGTTGTTGTATGCCTTGGCGTTGGCTACCGTCGCCGGCGGGCATTCGATTGTGTCGGCCTTCGAACTCGTCTCGGCATCGCGTGGTGGTTTCTTCCCCAGATTGACTTGTCCACGTGATGGCCACCCAGTCTCCGTCCATACTGTATCGGTCTGACCTGCATTCGAGCCACTGGCCATCGTCTGCCTGAAAATCAAATTAGTTAAGCAGACGAGCAGGGGCTGCACGGATGAAAGAGGTTAGTTTTGTTGTGGAGAGAATCGATTCAGACATGTGAGGTTCCGTCAAGTTTTCGATGGCAAAGAACGTGGCGTCCCTCATCGCGTCCAGTAAGCTGTGGTAGACGTGGCCGCTGTTCGGGTCCGGCACGCCGGGCTCGTAGCTCCCCAGCGCGAATTCGAGGGTGATATTCTGTGGCTCCTTGGCGAGCGCGAGGAACGGGTAGGGGTTGATGGTGAGGTAGGAGCCGGTCTGCTGCAGGAACTGGAGCATGGGCTTCATCACCGACTGCGCGATGTCGTCCCGGAACCTGGCCCCGGACGGCGGGAACGACGGCTCCCTGAGCGCGTCGAACGCGACCGGCGTGGTCACCTTCACGGCGTCGTCGAGGCCCAGCTTCGCCAGCGCCGCCTGCACGTTGATCATGGCCGGGAGAAGCTTCGATGTCAGGTTCTTGGCCTGCTCGAACACCTCGTTCCCCACGGCCAGACCATTGATTTCTGTGTCGGGTAAGTACGCTGCCACGTTTCGCCGCACCCAGTCGAGCGCGTAAGACCGGCTCCTGGCCGCGTCGGCGATGTTGCCGTTGGGCATCATCACCATGACCTTGATGCCGGTGTTGGCCATGGCATTGAGAACCGTTGAGTTGGTGTCGTACATCCTGACCATGGTGATGCCGTTGTCCATGAGTAGCTGCACCACCGACTCAGGGTCCAGCAGGTCGTTCCCCAGTCTCCCATAGTTCACGCCCACCTCGGATGCATCTGCAGTGTGCAACAAGCAGAAACATCAGTTGCCACCTCGTCGCGCCAACATTAACAGAGGCAGCGCCATGCGCCCATGCGGTATTATACCTGCACAGGAAAAGAGGAGCAGAGGCGCTAATGCAGCACCCAGGAAGAAGATGAGGAAGCGAGCGAGCCTCATGATATGCTGCCCTGGACCGGGACGAACGAGTCTGAGTGTGTGACGAAGAATCAGAGGGTGCGAGGGGATTTGTAGCCCAAGGACCCCTTCAACGGATTGGATCGAAACAACCCGTCTGAATGGGACTGAAACATTGAGAACTTCTAGTGTGTGGTGGCGGAACAAGATGTACGTGCTTTGATGACCTGCTGAGTGACTGGTGAGCGATAATGGGTCAGGTATATGCTAAAATTATACACTATATATATCTAGATACGTAATAAATAATATCTATAAATCTTAAAAAGTCAAAACGATCTACAATTTGGAATAATTTGGAACGGAGGGAGTATCTTAGAAAAACATTAAGGCTTTCCAAAGTTTGTCAACATGTACACTTTCTATGTGACCTGAGACGAATATCTTTTTCAATCAACAATAACTGGTCCTGCCCTCGTGCCTGAAAAGTATAATAGGTGTCATTTGTAAACCTTTTATTTAAATTGCATTGGCCCGAGCTAGAACTTGGGACATTGGTTCTGATATGATGAGATGAGTGTAGATCAGTTGGTCACGAAATGAAGATCAAAGTTTTGACACCGTTTGTCATGCAGAAAGCAAGAGACAGAAAAGTATTTAGAGTTTTAAAAGCTATCCCCACCCCTGAGTAAAATTCCACATCTCCATCCACTGGTTTTATGCATGCGGCGAGCTAAAGTGCTGGCGTAGACATATGACATCAACAATGGAGAAATTATGTAATTCAACTCTCTGTTGGCAATAGTGTAAATCAAAATGGTCAATCAAATCATAAAAGGGAGCCTTTTTTAGACAATATAACATGATGTGGTGGAACAGATCCAGTGAACGACGTAAAAGGAGAAAGTAAAGTGTAAACCATCGCCGCCGCCGCAACAAGGAAAGAGGCCACAATGGAAACTTGGAGGTCCCTTCCTCAGGCTAAATAGATGCTTCGTCTGATTGAACACCTTTAGTCTTACGATGTCGATTTAATTTGAGGGCTTCAGGTCATATTAGGTATGTGATCTTATTTATTACTTAATAACGAAGACGTAAAAAAGTAATTAAGATGGAAAAGTGGAAAATTGAAGGCTCTAACAACAATTATGGGCCTGTTTGGTTACCATTGCTTATAAATAAGCAACTTATAAATAAGCAAATAAGTTGCTTATGACCCAAACACCCTTGCTTATAGACTTGCTTATAAGTTGCTTTTGCATAAGCAAATAAGCAAGTTTGGAGCTGCTTATTTTGCTTATGGGGTACTCTTTACCCCCCTACCCTTCCCACTTTTCTCTCTCTCCTCCCACTTTTCTCCTTTCCCCAGATCCCCTTCTCTCTCTCCTTCTCTCCCCCGGCCGGCGCTCCCACCCCGCCCGCCGGTCCCTCCCCGCCGCCGCCCGCCGCCGCCGCCGCTCGCGGCCGCCGCCCGCCGCCGCCCCTCCCACCCGCCGCCGCCGCCGCTCGCGGGCCTCACCGTCCTCGACGGCGAGGGCGGCCTCACGCTCCGCACCGTGGCCCTCGACAAGCTCGACGGCGAGGCCTACGTCAACATCCGCAAGGGCAAGGTCATCCCGGGGTACGAGCTCTCCCTCACCCTCTCCTGGGAGGCCGAGGCCGCCTCCGAGTCCGGCGCCGCCAAGGTCGCCGGCGCTGCCGAGGTCCCCTACCTCGCCGACGAGAACGCCGACGAGGACCCCTTCCTCGCCCGCGGCAAGCCCCTCGTCCTCGAGAAGATCCGCGAGTTCGTCGCCGCCATGGCCAAGGGCGGCCCGGCCAAGGACGAGCTCGAGTCCAAGAAGACTCCCGCCAAGGCCGGCGCCGCAGCGCCTGGCGCCGCCCCGGCTGCGAAGAAGGAGGAGCCCCCCGCTCCTGCGCCGGCTGTGAAGGAGAAGAAGGCCAAGGGGAAGGACAAGGAGGGGTTCAAGATGATTGAGATGACGGAGAAGTTCTACTGCCGCGCCAAGGACATATATGAGATCTTGATGGATGAGAACAGATGGAAGGGGTTCACACAGAGCAATGCAGTAGGCAAATGTGAGGGTAGAGGGAAATGGGATGACAGGGGCAAATGTGTCAATAGCACTCTCATTTATTGCAAATAAGCAACCCAAACCAAACACCTTGACTTATAAATAAGCAACTACAATAAGCAACTTAAGCAACTTATTTATAAGCAATGCTAACCAAACAGGCCCATAGGGTGTAACCTAAGTGGTGTAGAAGGGATGACGAATTTGAAAGCAATGACAAATAATAATAAGTGCATATTTTGAATGACAAATAAGAGAAAAGTATAGGTTTCAATGGCGTATAAGGAATACTCTCAACCTTTAAATAAGTATTGAACTAAACAACAAGAGAATTTTTATACAATAGACCCACATGGGTACGGTGCGCATCGTCCATTTTCTCCATCAATGATTCAGATCTTCATCATGACACATGTTTGATCCAATGTTATCATGATAAGGTATCGTGGGTATTATATTACGGTATTACCTATTTAAATGACGGTCAGATTTCATCCATGATACCTTTTACCCAGCGGTATCTCGGCCTACCGTAAAAGTGCTCAATAGTTAAAAGGTCTTGGCCCACAGTAAAAGTGCTCAATAGTTAAAAGGATCGAGCTAGTCACAGTTTTGTTGTACAGTTACCAAGACTGATAAACTTGGTAACTGTACCAGTTGAGTGTTATGGGATGAAACTCCTCCCTCTCCTGATGAAACTTCATCATAATGATCTTTACAAATCAGCAATTTTACTTATGTGGCAACAAATTTAATGCTCATAAAACTTCTATTGAGACTGGCCATGTCATGAGACCTTCTCTTGTTGAGAGAATACTCTGCTCACTCGTACAATGACTTAGGGCCTATTTGGGAAGAGGTGTTAAAAGTTTAACACCTCCCATTTAACACATTTTTAACAAAATGGCTGCCAAACACTTGTGTTAAAAGAGTTGTGTTAAAATTTAACACATCTCTTTTCATAAACACATGGAGGGGTATTAAAATTTGCTAAAGGTGTTAAAAGTGGTCCCCCTCCCCACTTATTCCCTGGTTGCCCCCCTTCTCTCTCCTCTTCTCTCTCCCCTACCCGCCGCTAGCGCGTCCTCCCTCCTGTATCTGTCCCCCACTCCTTCCCCTCCCGCATCTGTTCCCCACCCTCCCTCCCGCATCGCTTCCTCCGCGCCCGCCGCCATCTCCTCCCGCCGGCCCGGTGGAGGGGCGGTGCGCCGTGGTCTTGCTGGCGGCCCGCCCCGGCCGTCGACACCAGGCGCGGGCTGAAGTTGCGCCGCCCACCCTTCGCTGCCGCAGCAGGCCCAGGCACCCCGCTGCTCGTCTCCGTAGCGCCCTCGGCCTCCCGCTCCACCCCCGCCCACCTGCCCTCTGCCAGGGGTGGCTGCGCGTTTCGCGAGGTGAATGCAGGGGTCGGGACAGGCGCAGCGGGTGCGGTAGGAGCGGTCGGGGGGCCGTCAGCGACTAGCGTGCCCGAGCTGCTTGAGTGCCCTGTCTGCACCTGCTCCATGTTCCCGCCCATCCATCAGATGGGTGCCTCGCTTCCGCTTCTTCGATTTCAGATGGGATTTCAGATGGGGTTGCATGCAGATTTGGGGATCTCGGTGGTGAGTTCCCATCCTTGGAGGTGTTGAATCAAATATTTGTAGTTCATTATTTCAAGTGCCCGATTGAGAAATTAGCATCTGTCGGGTGAACAGTTTAACCAAAGATATCAAACGAATTCTAATTTGATTAACTCTGCAGTGGGCTATGCAAAATTGATGGCTTCTAATGCCAGCACATTGAATAACCAGATTTCCAGCCAAGCATGCAAAAACTTCTTTATCATGTACCCCTCTCGTATCTGGATCTCAAGCAAACCATGGATGTAAGGATGTATCATTCTGTGCATTGTTTCTAGGAGCAGCCCTGTGCTCTGCTGTGGTTCCGTTTGATTTAATTCAATCTAGTTCAATCGGCTGTCACTATCTTCTGCCTGTGCCGCTCGGTTTTTAGCCACTGCCTTTGGGTTACTGCAGCTCTGCAACAATGATTTGGTTCTGTTCTGCTGTCACTATCAATTGCAGCCTAAGCTCCTTGATTAACTGCTTGGCAGCCGCAGCCACTCTTGGACCTCTTTCATTTTTCTTTGTGGTTCAGTTTTCGCTTCTCGTCTGATTTGAATATTTTTTCTCCATCAGTTCTTTGATTTGGCCGAATGAGAAAAAAAAAATGGCCAAAGCACTTGGCGCCAAAGCACGAGCAGCAACAGAACGCAAGCACGCCAGCACTTGGCGCCAAAGCAAACACCTGTGCACATGGCGCCAAAGCAAACAGATAGCTGTGCACAAGGGTATTAGACAGCATTTAAGAGCATTATTGAGGGGTAATGCAGTTATTTTTCAGCTAAGGTGTTAAACTTTAACAACCCATCCAAACACCCCACATGTGTTAAAGTTTAACACCTTATTTGAGGGTGTTAAAGTTTAACATCTGTTAAACTTTAACACCCCTTTCCAAACAGGCCCTTAGTTTAACATTTTTATCAAACAGCATTGGATATCTGCTTTTGCTTGTTCATGTGCGAGTAATATAGTGTTACGATTCCTTTTAGGTCACCCCTGAGAGACTTAAGTAAACTGTGGTCGTTGGAATATATGACAGTCTGGCACCAAATCCCTAGACTAGCTTGTGGACTAAAGAATCCAACCCTGCCGATCTATCATTCAGAAGAAACGAAGTGACACAGCAGGATTGCAGTCGACATAAGTTGATGGGCTTTGGAAGGTAGTAATACAAGAAACGTGGGCTGACTCAAGTCACTGTTGGTTTGCCCGGACGAGGGATGGAGGAAGGCGGCAGCCGGAAGGTGGCCGACGAACAAGTTGGCCTATTGTGGGAGGTGCAGCCATTATAATTTATGGCGTCCCCCTCCGTAATATCCATGACGGTGATCTTTTTTGAAAGAAACGACGTCGATAACTATGCAGGATCTCGCCTTGTTGCTGTTTAATTTGCGACAAGTCGATCCTGTTGCAAGGATGTTGCATTACCCTAGCGAAGTTGTTGGTGAACAGCGCCTTCAGTTGACTCCACGTGTCAATGGAGCCCCCGTCTAAGGATTCGAGCCATGTGAGTAGCCCTACTTCAATGTTAATGGGAAAATAGATGACTTTTGTATCGTCGTTTCCTCCCGCCACCTAGACTGATAGCAAGTAGCACGTTAGCCATTGGTAATACTTGGAGGTTTAAACTTGTTCGGTAGAGCCATCTTGCGTACTCATTTGGAGAAGGCAGGGAACTCATCAGAATCTTCTCCTGAATAGTCAACTTCCTGCTCGCGTTCATGGTGACGCCCTTTGATGATGTCACGAGCGTTGTGGTTCTGGTTGAGCTTCTGACGGAGGTTGTGAGGTTGCTCAGGCTCTGGTTGGGGCCCACAGTGACCACGGCCGCCAAGGGTCCCGTCCGACTACCTTCTACCCTATGCTAACATGTTCTGGGGTTCTCAATTCTAGGAACCTCATTTCTGGTAGCCTCATAGCGACTTGGATGCCTGCTGCTACTGTCATGGTGGGAAGAGGTGCGTCGAACTGAGCTGATCGGGTTCTGTCGATCAAGTTGTTCGTACGCATGCTCCGCCCATAGAGCTAGTTGCCTAGTATACTTGGTTTGTAGCATTGCCCGAGTAATCAGGTCAATGGATGCGACGGTGGCGAGAGGAGTATGGTGATAACGCAATTTAACTGCTTCAAACGCGTGATCCAAGTTCATGATGGGTAAGTCAGATTCAAGGCGGCAGCGACGATATGCTCGTGCAGCGTTCCTTGTTTGCCGACGATTCCTTTGACTTCCTATCTCTTCTCCTTCTACGTTGGCGGTGAGCTCATCTACTGACACGTCGTCTGGATGACGCCCGTGTCGTGGATGCCTTTCTAATTGTTTTGCTCAGTCGCCCTCTTAAGGAGCGATGATGGCAAGTAGTTCCCGCTCCGGAGAAAAACTAGCCAAGCTTGACGTGATGATCTCTGTAGGACCGTCTTCTTCGTAAATGGGAGATAGAGGCGTGCCCTCCTCATATGGGAGAGTGTCGAGGTATGCAACAAGGCGTGACTCGTCGTCCTTGGTAAGAGCAGATGGCTTCATGTTGGGCCAGTAGACGAATCTGCCTTGTGGAGTATATGCGATTACCAGGCCCTGATAAAGGGGTTTCCTCATCCGGTCCTAGTAGTAGTCAAGGTCCTCAATCGAATCCGAGTTGGATTGAGATCTGGACAGGCTTGCTTGGTAGATGGTGCCCAAGTTTTGGAGTCCGAATGGGAATCGACTTGTATCATAGACCGATTCGCACGATGGCTTAAGTGCCAGCGCATGGGAACCAGTTCGATTGGTGGGAGAAGTTGAGTTATACTCGGACTCGTCCCTCGAGCCTCAAAAGAGGTCGAAAATTTCGTTGAATTTTTAAATGAAATCCTCCAAAGCTTGGTGATGGAGGTTGATGTCGTAGAGCTTCTCCTCCGGGGCCGGCGCGATGTGGCGGTGGAAGTTTCTAGCACCGTCCGCGATGCAGACTGAGGAGCCGAAGACAAACGCCGCGCCTGCTTCGAACGCGACGGTTGGCTTGATGATGAGTTGAGCCATCAAGTTCGCCGATGGATCTTTGGCGAGATCCCCTACCTGGTGCGCCAGCTGTCGGTATTTAGACCCCACAACCTACCGAAGGGGTACCCAAGGTAGTGTTGTATGCGTGGGGCTTGCCAAAGACCAAGAACTCGAAGGTGAACTCGAACACACGATTTAAATAGGTTCGGGCTGCTTATGTCGCGTAATAACCTACGTCCTGTGTGTTGTTTAGATTGTATTGATTGATGTTGTTTGGATAGGGTCCCTGCCTCACCTTATATTGCTAGGGGTAGGGTTACAGATGGGTTGTTTACAAGAATACTAGTCGGATTCGACTAGAGAGTTCTACTCTAATTGCTACGAGTAGTTTCCTAATCCTCACTAGTTCTTGTCCTCCACGTAGACCACGCCGTCCTGCACCAGAGTCTCCATGTTTGACACGTCTCGGTGTACAGCCCCGTATTGTAGGACTGTCCAAGTCTTTTGGTGGGCCCATAGATGTATGGCCGATAGTGACGCTCCTTGGCGGTAGGCGGACGCGTGATGGCACGAGTCGTGCGGGACGAGGCACGGGCGCGGTGGCCATACGCCGGCACCGGATTTGTAGCCAGACGCAGCGGCAGTGGCTTCCCCATGCGGGAGTGACACAGGGCCTGCAATGGCTGCGCGGCGGCGTAGAGCGATGAGGTGGCCTGGTCGCCTAGGGCGCCGGCGTGATAGGGCTGATCGGGGACCGCGGTAAAGGTGCAGCAATGCTGCATGATAAGGCGGCCTGGTACCCTCGCGCTGGCATGGCAGGGCTGGCCGGGTGCCACGGTGGTGGCGGAGTGCCGCAGATCAACAAGGCGGCCTCGCAGCCGTAGGCGTGGCACAGCGAGCTTGCACTGATGCGACAAGGCTGGCCTGGGGCCGCATTGGCAGCGCGTCACCGCGGAGTGAAGGCATCGGCCATTGTGGGTGCGCGGTGACCCAGCGGCGAGGGCGGGGTGGCGGTGAGGCTAGGGTGGCGTGCGGTCCCAGCGATGGCCGTGGCATGCACACCGCATTCTAGCGCGGAGCTTGCAGCGCGGCGAATCTGAGGGCGGTGGCGCGTCGGGGTGGCAAGCGCGAGGTGTGTGCATGCAGTGGAAGCAGATGAGGTAGCACGGTGGCGCGGTGCAAGGAGGCACGATGGTGGTGCCGCCCCTGGTGAGCTTCCATGGCGGTGATCCTAGGAGTACTTGGCTGTGTGTGTGCAGCGTCTAGGGATGGGATGCTCCGGGAGAAAGCCTTTGCCGGCGATCATGCTGGTGGCGATGACGGCGGCACCCTAGGGCGTCGTTTTCCCCGTTGGAGGTGTCATGTTGGTGCTCCATCCCTACTGCACGGGGTTCTCTAGGTGATAACCCTGTCCAGTCTTTGGATGAGCGACGACGACGCCATTGGTGTCGTTCCCTCCTTGGAGGCGTCATCTCTAGAGACCCAACTCGGCTTGTTGCATTGCTGGTGATGATGTTGGTCATGGGAGTCGGCGGCGGTCCCGTCGCGACGGGCTAGCAGGGCGGCAACGCGGCATGGTGGAGGATGGTCAGCTTGATGGGGGTTGTTGAGCTCGCGTAGTGGCAATCGCAGTTCTAGTGGCGGCTAGGGGTTATCGCATTGTTGTCGGGATGGCTGCTTGCAGCGAACCGCGGTGGCTAGCATTGCTTGGCAACGGTTAGTGCGGCGTGGGACTGCGTCGGAGGACGGCGTTTGCAGCAATGGCACCATGGGATGACTAGGCTTGCAGCATACTACGGCGGGTGGCTCAACATTGCTGGGCTACTCCGGTGTGGTACATCATCAGAAGACGACGCAAGCGACTTTTTTGGCTACTATCTCAACGACGAAGGCTATGTGCGCGGGTGAAGCAACGAGGTGAAGTCGGCCTGCGGTAGCGATTTGGCTGTTCGATGGGGACCTTGGGAAGCGGAGCAACATTGCCCTCCATTTTGATGGTGACAATAGAAATGGATCCGTGACATGGACTATTGTGGCGGATGTGGCGAGGCCCCGCGTGCGGTGTTTTCTTCGAGGTGACTAGAATGAGGTGGAGTCCAACGGCGGGCGTGGTGAGGCCCTCGCGCGTTTGTGCTATCGTGGTGGCGACTGCAAGGCAGCCTGCGAGAGGTCCAGATCTGGTGGTATCACTCTGTCAGGTGGATTGTGGTGTTGCAGCGGCACTACAACGAAGGGTCCCTTATGGCAGTAGCCTTCCTTGTGCGGTGGGGCCTGTTTTCTCTCGGGTCCCTGTTGATGCGGGGTCAGGCCAGGAGGTTTCGACGACTACATGAGAGTGCGAATGTTGGTGGGCGTCGCGATAAGGCTTTCGGTCCGGCTGCCGTTGTCGAGTCGAGTTGTGCAACCGCGTTGAGGTTCCAATCCAACCGGTCGGCTTTGGCAGTTTTGAGTTGAGTGTTACCCGTGTTGATGTCCTAATCCAACCGGACGAGTATAGGTTGTTTTTTTTCTTTTCATTTTCCTGCCTATAGCTTCCCATGACTGTAGTCTTATATTTTTCTGCTATATCAATAGAAACTCGCACTCTCTTATGCGGTTCATTAAAAAAATTCTAAAAAGAATTGCCCCTAGCATTAGGAACAAGGAGTAACCATTTAGGACAACAGTTAATACGAACTTGAAACTGACCCTCAAAGAAACTGGACCAAGATAGTGGCAAGAAATTTCAAGGTAAGAACTAAAAAAAAATATTGCCACAAATTACGAACCACAGATTCGAGGTTGTACATTGAAAATTTAATTTTAAAAAGTGCAAGTCACTTCTATTGTGGCCTATTGAGCATAGAATGTAGTGGTTAAGATAATGATCTTTTTTACGGTCTTTGAAAATGAACCAAGTGATATTAAGATTATAACTTGTGTGTTACCAATTTTGATACTTGTGAAGTTGTGATGCTATCTTCTTGTAACTCTCTTTATTTTTAGTTATAAAAAATTTCAAATTTTAAACTAATATAGGAAATCTTAAAAAATATTCAGGGAATATTCTTGCATTTTTTCTTCTTTTTTTTTGAATTATCATTCTGGTGAACATTGAAAGGTCATAACGCCACAATTTCAACTCCTTATGATCCTTTAATCTAAATTCATTGATGCATTATCCAATCGCACTAGCTTCATAATTTTTTGACTGAGTTTGTATTTTATTTGGGTTTTATTTGAATTTGATTTAATTACTTTACGACAGTTTAGTGCGAACTTTAGCCAACAAGGGTTCGAGGAACAGCACTAAGTACTCCGACTATGAGGAAGGCCCAAATAGTTTGAAGGCAGGTTCGAACTTTTCTTGAGTACCGGGTCCAAACCCTCCTTTAAGTACCGGTTGTGCAACCGGTATTGCTATTTCGATTCTAAAGGGGATCTAATTTGGCTGCCACGTTGCGCATGGCCGAGGCCGGTTGGTAATACCAGCCAGTGCTAAGTTCTTTTTTCTTTTCTGTTTCTTTTCTTATTTTCTTTTCTATTTTTTTATTCTATATTAGTATTTCGTATTTGTTTCCTTTATGTATAAATATATATAAAGTTATATTTGATTCATAATATTACATTTGAGATAATATTATAAATAGACATCTTGTGCATACACATATATGAATAATATTACATTGCATCAACATTCAAAGTTCAATATATATAACATATAATATGCATATAAATAAAAAATTTCTCCATTGTAGTTTATTCTAAAAATCACAAATTACTCTAGCTCTAAAGCATAAAATTTAGTATACTAACCATGTAACAAGGGAGGATGAAGCTTCTAACCTTTAAAGTATTTGAATGAGTGAAATCCCCAAGAAATGGTCAAAAATCAAGTAGCACCTCCCCTAGGTCCCCATGGAATGGATGAAGCCCGAGCTGGGTGGGTGGCTCGGGCAGGAGAAAGAATAAATGGTGCTATTTAGTACCGGGTGAAGCCTCCACCTAGTACTAAAGGCCCTTAAGCACATTAGTACCGGTTGGAGGCTTCAACCGCTACTAATATGCAATCTCTAGTACCGGGTGAAACCTCCACCCGGTACTAAAAGGGTTCGCGGGGGCCTCGTCGGGGACTGATCGTTAGGTCCGGTACTAATGCTCACATTAGTACGAGGCAAAAACAAATTGGTACTAAGGGTTAGGACCAATGCTCAATTTTCCAACAGTACTATTAGCCTTTCTTATTTATCGAGTTTGGCTCGGGCATCGATGGTGGGTGTAAATGATCGATTCGTTAACTAAGCCAGAAGATATTATGATGATATTTGTTGGATGGTTTGAAAGTTATATAAACACTTGTTGTGGGACAAGTTTTGAAGGCTAAACGAACAATCTTTTTTGGACGGAGGGAGTATTATGCATGCATGCTTAATTTACTATTTGAAATGCTTGCGCTAGTTATGACTTATGATCCTATTAGAACAGTTAACCTTGATATTGATGCATGTTACCTTGGTAAGGATGCTCCTTCTGAAAAACATTCGGTTCCCAAGCGTAAATAGATTGGGAGGAGCCAGGACTAAGTCAATTTAGACCATATGATGTTTCACAGTGTGACCCATAGATCGACAGAGTAGAAGAGACACAAAGCACATGTGAAGATTTTGTTATTCCGGTGATTAGGATATTTACATTAGGGGGATCCCCATGGATTTATATACTAGGATACTCGCTCTCTCGTAGAGAGCAGTACTTGCTAAGTAGCTCACACCAAGTAGGAATATGACTGAACGAACAGCTTCCCAAGTACCGGGGTTTTATTTCTTAGTTTCATAGAGAGTAGACACCAAGTAACAAGATGGTAGTGCATCCTCCTCCAGGATGCAGTGTTGTCGCTTCAGTTCAGGCCCTGGATGGAAGCGCGCAGTTTCCAATCCCTGTCCACAGGGGGAGGAACAAATTAACATCTCTCTTAAACAAGAATCAAGTATATGTACATATAACTGAGATGTAGGCGGACAGGAGGAGGCGTTCGATGAGCGTATGATTAACTCACTTGGCTCCTCGTAGACGACGGAGGCGGCGCCGGCGAAGTCGCACGTGCCGCTGGCCCTATGCTTACGCTGGTAATAGCTGTTGAACGCGTGCGAGGCGTGCGCAACCTTGGTGTTGGGCTCGAAGCATGCCGCGCCGGGCTGGGTGTCGCTGCAGTCCGCGCCGTTGCTGCACGCCCAATTCAGCGCCGCCTGCAGCCGCCCGTCCCCGACTGCCGCGTTCGCCACGCACCAGCTTGCCTTTGCACTGCACATGCCTGTCTCAGGAAAAAGAGGGGAACAAAGATATATACCCAGTGAGATCACTAGCTACTGATTGGATATCTACAAGAAAGGGAACTCACTTGGCTCCTGGTAGACGACGGAGGCGGCGCCGGCGAAGTCACACGACCCGCTGGCCTTGTTGTTACGCTGGTAGTAGCTGTTGAACGCATACGAGGCATGTGCGAGCTTGGTGTCGGGCTCGAAGCACGACGCGCCGGGCTGGATGGCGCCGCAGTCCGCGCCGTGGCTGCACGCCCAGTCCAGCGCCGCCTGCAGCCGCGAGTCCCCCACGGCCGCATTCGCCACGCACCAGCTCGCCGTCTGTCCTCCTGGTGGCGCGCCGCTGCCTTGGAAGCTGAACGCGTACACCTTCTGCATGTTGGGGTAGAACAGCCCAAAGTTCTGCTCGATGTCGTCCGGCCCGTCGCCCTTTTGGTTCTCGTTGAAGAGAGCGAAGATGTACACGTCCAATGGCGCGTTGGGGCGGAGAGGGGTGCCCGTGTTGCCGGTCAGCACGCGGTTGATGAGGTTATTGACGTACGCTTGCGCGTTGGCTATCGTGAACACCCCGTCGCCGTCGTCCTCCAAACGCCTCCCGCCGCGGTGTCCGCCGCCGTGATGGGGTTTTCCGTGCGGCGGCCAATTGGTCTCCGTGAGAGATAAGCTCACGCCGGGGACCAAATCGTCCATCGCAGAGTGCGCGGCGTCGCGCTCGGCGTCGAGGAGGTTGTAGTACTTGAGGCTGGTGTCGTCGTCGGGGACGCCGGGATTGGAGTTGCCCAGGGCGTAGTCCAGGTTGATGTCGTGTGGTTGGTTGTAGTACGCCCAGAACGGGTACATGTTCATGGTGAGGTAGGAGCCGGTTCTCTTCAGGAACTGGAGCATGGGCTTCATCACCGGCTCCGCGATTTCGTCCTTGAACCTGCCCCGGGACGGCGGGAACGTGTTCTCGACCGCGGTGAACGCGATCGGCGTGGACACCTTCACGGCGTCGGCGAGGCCCAGCTGCGCCAACGCCGCCTGGACGTTGGTCATGGCCGGGACGAGCTGCCTCGTCAGGTCCGGCCTCGAGTCGAACACCTCGTTGCCCACGGCGACGCCGTGGATCTGCGTGGCGGGGTAGTAGGCCTTCACGTTGTCCCGCACCCACTGGAGCGCGTACGAGGGGTTCCTGGCCGCCTCCGCGATGTTCTCGTTTGGCACCATCACCATCACCTTTATCCCGGTGTTGGCCAGCGACCTCAGCACCTCCTGTTTGGCGTCGTATATCCTGACCATGGTGATGCCGTTGTCCTTGAGCAGCTGCGTCACCTTCGCCGGGTCCGGCAGGTCGTTCGCCACCCTCCCATAGCTCACGCCCACCTCGGACGCATCTGCAGTGTACAAGAAGCAGAAACATTATTAGTTGTCGCTTAATATCACCAACGTTAACAGCGGCAGTCTTTGTGCGCGGCATTATACCTGCACAGGAGGAGAGGAGCAGCGACGCCAATGCCGCGCCGAGGAGGACAACAAGGAAGCGAGCGAGCGCCATGACTGCTCAGGACCTTGGAGCGAGGCCGAGTGTGTGACGATGAACCACGGGATGCGTGGGAATTTATAGCCTAAGGTCAGTGCTGCATGCATGGTGGCGGGTCCCGTGGCGGCGGCTGCGGAGCAAGTGAGTGCTAACTTTTGTGTTCGGTACGCACTGCTCGGTGGCCTCATCCCGCCGGCGACAGCGGCAACCAACAGCTCGTCCATCAATGGTAAATTGGTAACTGCCTTCAAACCTGCTAGTAACTGCGTCAGTGCGTCACCAATCCTCCATTGACGAAGCTAGGCTAACAGGTCGTGGTCCAGCTTATGCAGTGTCGCGCGCCATGAGCTAGTACCTGTTTTGCCACGCCCTGCGATGCCGCCCTGCCACTATGGAACGAAGTACATTCCACCCTGCATGGTTCGCTGGGAGATCTGCATGCGCCTCGCGCTCGTGCACGTCTGACGTGGACAGCCACGAGCTATCTGCAGGTCTGTTGCGCACAAATTAAATGAATGCCCGGCCACATGCACGGTGGGGTTGATTGAACCCCGCCCAACCCACTTCGCCGTGCGTCCCATCCAGCCCACTTCGGCCTTGGGTGCTCTGTACCATATGCGTGGCCTCTAATCCGCAGCCACTTCGTCACCTGTGCAGCTTAAAAAACACGAGAAATAAACGCAATCAAACGTGGAAATCAAACCAAAAAACACCAAAATATCACTGAAAAGTATACACTTCATCATAAAATAACTTAATGCACCATGGCATATATATATACCACTGAAGTGTAGGTGTAGCCAAAATATTCAAGGTATTTCCTCCCATTCACGTTGGTTGAGCGCATAAAATAGTGCCACCATAGCATGAGGGTTTAGAGTCCCTGCAAAATATCTAGTGTGTGTAGTGGGCGCACAAAACATGAATGTGCTTTGATGACCTGACATAAGTCGGAATAAGAGTCAAGTATGTCTCTAATTTTAACCTTAAAAACATTGTTTATTCGTAAGTCTAGACGACCTTCCCATTGTTTGTTAACTTGGTACTTCTTCTAGTCCAAGGTACATATGTGTTTTAGATGGTTCCCTTGGTGCAATTTTGTTGTTCCACTAGCACAACACAATCATTCTTATACATTTTACAATTACAGATGGTACTGTTTAGTGAGATATTCCACGGTATGCGTTAGATTGTTTCAACAGTTGAATCTCATTATTCCAAAACTAAAACTCAATCATCCCTTGTAGATTTCCTTTTTAGATTCTATTGTCTCACAGGAGATGTTCCACGGTATGTTTTAGAGTGTTCCTCTCATAGTTTCAGCATTATTTTGGAGATTTTGTGGTATATTTTGAATTGTTCAAATGGTGAAATTACTTGTTCTATCAGTTGTTGACATTTGTACATGCACAATAGCTTAACCGCAATAGCACGGGTCAATGTAGCACTAGGTCAATAGCACGGGTCAATAAGCTAGATGATTGAAGAAGCAAACTGATAATACACAGAAAACAAAGATACAAACTACTTACTATCACAAGTTGATAAGGAAATGTTGCACTTGAAGAAACATAATTGATACAATGAACACTGAATGCATATCTTGACGGTGGAAGGATCCAGTCTTTAAACCTGATCACATCAGAACCATATGAGCTGATATAGACCGACTAAACTAGGCTAGAAAACTAAGAAGATATTTTGGCAAGGTTTCACCAAGATTGCCCTCAACCCACGGTGACTCTAGCTATAGCATTGCCGATGGTGGCGGCCATTGAGTCCCATATTCACCTGTGCCACATGACACAGAAAAACAGCGAGCCCCATGGCGTATTTTGCGTGATATATACAATGTCTTCTCGTAGATAGCATCAGATGTTCATTAACTCTAAAGTCTAGCGGATTCCCTGATAGTGTGGAAAATTGGCTCTTTTACAGCAAGGCCTAGTTTCTAGTTTGGATCAAATGTATGTTTGGAGCTTGTTTTCTTGAAGAAGGATCTTTTTTCTTCTTTAAAGATGGAATGTATTGGTCAAAGGTTGACCAAAATATGTGTATGTCAATTTTGTTTTTCTTTAAGATCGAAATTCTTTTATTGACTGAATGATATGCAAAATCTCAATCCCCTGATGGGGAGGTAAGTACTTGAATTTTTCAATATTTTATTTGGTTTTTTCCTGCTTGAAATCACATCATTTCAAAATTTTATTTATGTGGTAAAATAGTGGAAAGATAAAATCATATAAGAACGCATGAACAACTGGGTCCTACATATTGTTTAGCGCAACAAATTTATATTATGCGCTATGGGATTGAGAGTGGAGTAGAACATTGAGATGGGCTACTTGTGAGCCTCCCTCAGACCGACACGCTCCATGTTCTACATGTTAAACCACCGCAATCTTGCCTTCTTATCTTGGTTGCTTCCCTTCCGGCACCGCATATCCCCACTGCTCGCACCCATCTTCGACGTCAGCTTGAGTCCCTGTCTATCCCAAACCCTTCAACAACAACTTTCAAATGGAAAGCAAGAAAGTTCCGGTACAAACAAAGGAACAACAGTTAGATTGTCACTTTTTTAGGCCACGTTAGACGGTCACTTGGTAGAAAATCATCAAAAATTTTATTGTAGGTCATAGGTACGGTGTTGGAGGCTCTGCGGGACCGAGGTGAATTATCTGGGACGTGGCCACGCATGAATTATTTGGACCCACGGACCTACCTCGTTGGAACCTCCCTCGCACGCACGCGGAGGGAAAAAAACGATGAGAACCGGAGGGAGGGGGCGTGAAAAAACCGGGCGAGGAACGGAGGGCGCGCGATGGGGAGCGGTGCCTGCAGCGCAGAGCGGTCGGAGGGGTGGCTCGGGCACCGAATAAGTGTTGCAGTGTACTTCGTGGCCGGCTATAAAATAATTATTCTATAGTTAGGCTGGCACAATATGATAGGCCATCACCAGGGTCCACGCGTTGCTGCCGTCTCGGCCTATACGCGAGCCACCACCGAGCGAGCGAGCCGAGGGTGAGGAGGCGCAGGTCATTACTATAATCAGTGTGAGGGCCGCCATTAAGTTATAATCAACGCGGGGGATTAAACTTCCGATCTGGTCAAGATTTCAACCAGGTTCTCCGTTCAAAATACAAGATACGACCACGTAATTAATTCACGTTGTTTAGTTCATTTTGATTACTGGAATTCGAGTCCACAATTTCAGGCAAGGAAGTGAACGAGTTACGAGAATACATGAACATGGTCTGTATACAAGATCTTGCATGTGTACGTCCAGAAAGAATGTGCAAGAAATTGGTAGCTCGCCATTCAGATTATGTCTCGAGTCAATCGAACTATTGTAAGTATTTGAAAACTTCAGACAGGACCCGTCGCCCCTCCATCGCCGCCCCACCCCTCACCGGCAACGACGCGAGCCCCTTCGCCCCTACGCCTCCCCACACATCCCCACCTCGCCAGCCACCCCAGCAGCCGTGCCCCCCACCTCCAACCTCCCCGCGCGCGCGGTCCTCCTGGGAGAAGTTCTTCTTCCCATCCTCGCCATCACCTCCTCGCGATGGCCGGCCGACGCCCCTCGACGACAATTGGGTGCCGGATTAACCAGATCCGCGCGTCCAATCACCCGATCTGCGGCCTCCAGCGGCGGATCTGGTGCCAGAGGCCCTGGAGCGCCACCCTGCTAGAAGTTTGCCCTACGCGGAGGTCGTCAAAGGAGTGGCCTTTAATTCCTCCACCAGCCCACCCGCCCACCGCATCAAAGAAGATCTCTGTGCCCCTGCCAGAGGACGAAGCAGTAACTCCGGTGATGCGACTGCTCCGCGGCGCATTCATCACGCTATGGCATCAACGGCGTGCTGGGCCGGGGCCAAGAGCGGCACGACACTGGGACATCTGACGCGGCTTCTAGCTTAGCAACAGGAATGGCAGCCAGTGACACGCCGCAGGGCGCGGCCGCGTGCGCCGCCTGAGAAGCCGCGACGCGACGGCGGAGGTGACCGCCGCTACAGAAGCTCTTCAAGGAAGCCACCAACAAATGCTCTGCTCGCCTTCAACCGAGTAACTGTGGGGCTCTGCTTCATCTGCCTTGCGACTGACCACCGAGCTACGTCGTGCTGAGACCCGGTGCGCTGCTTCCGCTGCCGCCACTTCGGCCACAAGGAGCGCAACTGCAAAGCAAGATCCTCCGTCGCCTCCTCTGCTCTCCGCCCCAAAGCCCCCGCCGGCCGCCACCCCGTCTCCGCTGCGCCACGCCCCAAACTTGCAGCCCGCCCACGCAACTACACACCACTTGCCACCCCATCACACACCTCGCCCACCTCTGCCTCCCTTTAGCCGCCGTCGAGCCGCAAGGCAGCCAGCAGCATGGCCATTGGCGACCCCCACATGCGGCCGGAGGTTGAAACGTTCTTCGTCTCCGACTCCTTCCACCTCGAGCACGTCGCGAGGGAATGGGAGGCCTGCGCTCTCGTCCCTTGGGCGCTGCACCTGCCACCGGGTGCTGGAGCTCGGGACATCGCAGGGCTCATCTGCAGGGAGCTCCAGCTGCGCCCCGACGACGTCAACGTCACGTTGCACCAACCCGAGCCTTACCTCATCCGCTTCGACAGCGCGGGACGCTTCACTAGCGGGGGCATCGACATCTGCCTTCGCCCGTGGTGCAGCCTCACCCACGCCCTCGGCTTCCGCATCTTCTACAAGGTACGGCTCTGCCTCGACGGCATCCTGTGCCACGCTTGGATGCCGGAGATCGTCGAGCGCGTCATCGGCCACAAGTGTGCTCTGCAGCACATCGTCACCGACCTCGTCTAGCCGGCGAACTCTAGGCACATTGAGCTCTGGGCGTGGACGGCGGACCCAAGCGAGATCCTGAAGAAGGTCTGGCTCGCCTTCATCCACAGTCCAACGACCAAATCCTCCACCTTCTCTGTGTCGGTCGAACCTCCCCTCACATCCTAGAAGCAAGGAGCTCGCTACGAGGTCTTCATCCATATGCCCCTACTGGAGGACTACACGGCGGCTGCGCGCAACCTCCAGCAAGCTATCAACAACCTAGAGAACGTCACCCCGATCCGGCGCAGGTATGAATGGCGATATGGCCTCGTCGATGGTGCTCCATCGGATGCAAGGTCGCGCTTCCCGGCTAGGCTCCCTCGACCGCCACGGGAACCCGAACTCCGGAGCCATGACGACCACGGTGACAGGAGGCCCGAAGATCAGCGACGAGGAAGGAGCGGCGCCTATGGTGCCATTGGCACCGGGCGCGGCGCAACTGGAGAAGACGACGCTGCCGATGGCGGACGCGAGCGTGGACGACATGCTCGCCAGGAGGATAGGACCCGCGTCAAGCACCGGGCGGCTTGACAACCTTGCAAGTGCGACTTTGTCTGGCCGCTTCGGTGCAGGGACAACGACGACGACGATGACCACCGCGACTACGATCATCCAGGCCACGGGCGCAAATATGGCGACGCCTACTGGGGCTGCATGGAAGCTGTTCATCGCGACCACTCCATATCCCCACCACACCGCAGCTATGCACCGCCGCAGGGACGGCACCACGCATTGGGCGCACAGGAACTGAACAGCCATGACCCGTCTCAGCTCCGGGCTATGTTCCTAGCCCAGGCGACCGCGATGAAGACACATGACCAGGTAACAACTACAACTAACCGTCTTACTCTCCACTCCAGGAACAGGGAGCCTCATGCCGACGACTTCGTCCGCAAGATCTCCTGGCTCGCCGATCGCCTTGGCTTCGACGACACCTGCTCGAGGGAAAAAGCCTGGTCCGCGCCCATCCCGCTGCCACAAGTCTTCGGCACTCTGCGGGCGGCCCTCCTCCCGGTGCCACCACCGCCGACTGTGGCCGACGTCGAACGAGCGTTGGACGCCATTTGCATCGACCTCAAGCAGGCTGCGGCTGCGGGCGGTGACGACGGCCAGCTGCCTGGGCCAACTGCTGTCGGGCCACCGGCCCAGATGACGGCAACACAGGCGGCGCACACCCCTCCCCAGCTGGGCCGCCGAACGGCCCATTCGCCTGTTGGCCGGGCTACGGCGTACGGTGGCAGCCTGACGGGGCGGGAGCCTCATTGGGCCTCTCTCCCCTGCTGGGCCGCCTGCCGGCCCACTCGTCTGGCCAGGCAACGATCCACGAAGGCACATCTCGCCCATCAGTTCAGGGGGCCTCACCAGCCCTCTCCCCGCTCGTCACTGTGTCTCCGGCCCAAGCGACCGAGGCAGCGGGAGGGGGGAGGGCTCGAGCGGGCCTGCTGGCAGGTGCCGCCCGGCCAACCGAGCCCACAGCTGGCAAAGGCATCACGGTGCCTACTGGCCAGGTGACCCAACAGATTGGGATGGGCGACGGAGAGCAGGATCTGAGAGAGATAAATTCTCTCTTCCGCACTCCTCCTCCGCCACTGCTCCACGAGCCTGGGCTGCGTCTCCAACACCAACGTCACACCTACGACATGGCGGCGGTCAGAAGAAGTGCACGGCTGGCAAAGAAGCCACTCATCCCGGCGACCGAGAAGGCGCAAAGGAATTTATGGCGCAAGCTGGGACTAACCAACGACGAGATGGAACCTATCGATGAGATCCTCCGTGACTTCCTGTCCATGTTCCAGGGACCCCTCCTTGAGAACATTGTGGCAGCCCTGACGGCCATCTTTGGCCTTGACGACGAAGGCGCGGACATGCTAGGGGAAGCCCTGCTGAATCATGCAGACACGGCTGCGGCGGAGCTACAGCAGGTTAATGGGGACTCCACAGCTTAGAGCCGCGACAGCAACTTCGAGCGTCCACCGGCACTATATGTATTTTGTTATTTCGTCTGTATCATCACCTGTACTCCAAAGCCCTGCTGGCTGCGACCTTCGGGCTTTTAACCATGCACGCCCTGCTGGCTTCAACCTTCGGGCAACTATGTGTACCATGAACCCACGAACCGCTATGCAATTAGGAGGGCCTTCTGCCCACGTCAAACTAATGCCGCGAATAACAACTGCAGACGACAACGTATACATAACTGCCAACGAATACGAACGCCCATATGAACATAGCAGCCTACATCACAAGAGTCAAATCACTGCATCATGTCATACGGCAACCTAGATATTCTATCGTGGAATGTTCGAGGGCTAAACGTGGCAGCACGCTGTCTAATCGTACACGATATGATGAACTCGACGCCGTGCCAAATCGCGTGCATACAAGAGACAAAATTACAAGCGATAGACTCCACCCTGGCTACCTTCCTGGGATCCTACAAATTAAACTGCTTTGCGTATAAACTGGCGATAGGCACGAAAGTAGGGATCCTCCTGCTCTGGAATGACACGGCAGTACAAATTCAGAATGTAACAATTGGTCGATAATCAATCTCGGCAGAGGTAACAATTCGACATTGCATGACAACCTTCACACTAACCACGGTATACGGCCCGGCGCGACGAACCGAAAAAGAAGCCTTCCTACGACATATGCGGATGTTAAAACCATCTGATGACACAAAATGGATAATTCTAGGGGACTTCAACTTGATCTACCGCGCAAGAGATAAAAATAATACGAACCTCAACCAGAGACTTATGAATAGGTTCAGAAATGCCATCAATTACTGTGGCCTAAAGGAGATAAGCCTACAAAATAGAAGATTCACATGGAGCAATGAACGTAGGACACCAACGCTTGTTCGCCTTGACAGAGTGTTTTGCAACCAAAGCTGGGACCTCCAATTCGACACTTGCCTCCTACATGCGCTGTCATCATCCCACTCGGACCACTGCCCCCTGCTAATAACCAACCATGCCACCCTCAGACGCCCTACAACCTTCAAATTCGAAAACTTCTGGGTACGATTGCCAAACTTTAAACAGGTGGTTTCCACAACTTGGAATACCCCGACACACCATACGGAACCTTTCCACAGGTTGGGCCATAAACTCTATGAGACGTCAAAGGCGCTAAAACATTGGAGCAGGTCAATGCTATCTGACGCAAGAATGAAGATGCATATGGCTCAGGAGGTAATATTACGCCTAGATGAGGCACAGGATATCAAGGCACTGTCCGTGACAGAAATGAGGCTAAGGGGAAAACTAAAATAGAGACTCATGGGATGGGCGGTCATTGAGAGGGCCAGGAAAAAGCAGTGCTCCAGAGTCACATACCTAAAAGAAGGAGATGCCAACACAAAATTCTTCCATCTAAAGGCAAATTGTAGAAGGAGAAAGAACTTCATACAAAGACTACGTCAGGATAATGGCTGGGTCTTTTCCCATAATGACAAACAACAAGTCATGCAAGACCATTTTCAACATGTTATGCGGGAACGCCGATAAGAACGCTCGACTTAAACTGGACAACACTAAATTTGCTGGCCGTTGACCTATCTTCGCTTGATAACCCATTTACGGAAGACGAAGTCTGGCGGGCTATCTCACAGATGCCAAAAAACAAAGCATCGGGACCGGACGGATACACATGCCTCTTCTTCACCACCTGCTGGAAGATGATCAAATGCGACCTCATGGCGGCAATCAATTCCCTATACAACTCTCGCTGCGCAGACTTAAACCTACTAAACAAGGCCATAATCATCCTAATCCCCAAAAAAGAAGGGGCAGAGGACATCGCGAATTTCAGACCCATCAGCCCGATCCATGCCATTGCAAAGATCATAACAAAGACCTTAGCCCTGTGACTAGCCCCATTCATGAACCAACTAATCTCACCATGCCAAAGCGCTTTCATCAAAGGAAGAAGCATCCACGATAAATTCCTCTACGTACAAAACCTGGCACGCCGCTTCCACAGACGCAAACAACCTACCCTGCTTATGAAACTCGACATATCCAAGGCTTTCGACTCAGTACGATGGGACTACCTCCTCACGATGACGCAACACAGAGGATTCCCACAAAAATGGAGGGACTGGATCGCAGCTATCCTGACCACACCAACATCACGAATTTTACTGAATGGAATTCCCCTGGAACACATACAACATGGAAGAGGACTTCGACAAGGGGACCCGCTCTCACCGCTTCTTTTCATCCTAGCAATAGACCCACTGCAATGCCTGCTCACGGCCGCCACGTAAAAGGGCCTACTCCAGAAACTGAATAACCGAGCATCACGAATGAGAACATCCATGTACGCCGATGACGCGGTGATCTTCATTAAACCTACCACACGAGATGTCACAAATTTGAAGAACCTGTTGCAAAATTTTGGAGAAGCGACCGGCCTCAAGACAAACATCCAAAAAACAAGCATCACACCGATAAGGTGCACTAACACTAATATTCAAGAAGCGCTCCGCAACCTCCCAGTCAAGCAAAGGAATTTCCCGATAAAGTATCTGGGCCTCCCTCTAACGGTCACACGACTACGACAAATATATTTCTAGCCAATGATCGACAAAGTGGCGAGCAAACTGTCAAAGTGGAAGGGAAGGAACCTCACACAGGCTGGCCGGCTATGCCTCACAAAATTAGTCTTATCCTTACAACCCGTCTACACATTGACGGCTCTCAAAATGCCCAAAGAAGTACTGGAGGAGATCGACAAAATAAGAAAACATTTTCTATGGGCGGGAGACAAGGACCTTACGGGGGGGAATGCAAGATTAATTGGACAAGGAAAACCTTACCGAAAGAGCAAGGCGGCGTGGGAATCCTGGACCTTGATAAATTCGCGAGGGCGCTCCGTATCAGACGGCTATGGTATGAATGGGCTTCTCCGGACAAGACATGGGTCGAAATAGAAACATCGTGTGACGACCGAGATAGACTGCTCTTCGCCGCATGCACGACGATCCACCTCGGTAATGGGGATAAAACACGTTTCTGGCAGGACGCGTGGATAGCAGGCCGTCGACCAAAGGACATCGCCCCACACCTCTACGCAAAAACAAAAAGGAAAACGAAGACGGTGCA
The DNA here is from genome assembly GCF_000263155.2 of Setaria italica. Lineage (NCBI taxonomy): Eukaryota > Viridiplantae > Streptophyta > Magnoliopsida > Poales > Poaceae > Setaria > Setaria italica. Next base: position 26,189,752 of record NC_028454.1, read on the forward strand.
CAAAGCGCTCCACAATAATGCGTGGATCAGAGACCTTCAACATACAACAGGCTTCACAAGCACCCACCTGAACGAATTCATAACACTGTGGCCTCTGATCCAACAGTACAAGCTAAATCCGAGCCAGGAAGACAGAATTACTTGGAAATTCATCCAGAGCGGTCAGTACACTACGGCTTCAGCTTACAAGGCGCAATTCCTAGGTGGTGTGAAGACGACTAACCTGTCAACTGTATGGCTAGCTTGGGCACCACCAAAATGCAAAGTTTTTGCCTGGCTAATTCTCCAAAACAGGGTCTGGACTTCGGACAGATTAGCAAAACGTGGATGGAACCACACACCAACTTGCACCCTATGCCGATGCACAATGGAGACTGCGCATCACCTACTAGCCGAATGCAGGTACACAAAACGAATTTGGAAGCTTGTGGCCCAATGGCTACCACACGGAAATCTGCACCCTGATCAATGGAAACACAGCACAACGGCCATAGAATGGTGGACCAATATCACATCTGCAACATGAATCTCGCGTAAAGCGACCAGAAGCCTCACTCTCCTTATTATGTGGGAGATATGGAACGAGCGAAACTCTAGAATCTTCCATCATCATGGTTCTATGGTGGCATCGCTAATGGCGAAAATCAAATCTCCAGCCAATCTTTGGATAGCAACGGGTGCAAGAGACCTAGCGGGCCTTCTTGAGTGTACATAATACCCTGTGTGTCCTTTCTTCCTTTTCTGTCTTTCTTCGTTTTCTTTTTCTGTCCGGTTAGCCGGCTGTACCCATCTTTATCAATGAAATAGGCACACTCTCGTGCCCTTTCGTTCAAAAAAAATTGTAAGTATTTCATGTTAAATCAGTCTTGTTATTATAATAACTCTCCGTCGTAATTATCATCTCAGGCCAATCAAATTATAGTAAGAATTACATGCACTAGTAGAGAATTGGCTTTCGATGCGCCCCCTTTTGTCCCGGTTTAAAGTTGGCCCGGGATAAAAGGAGGTGCGCCACGGTAGGCAAAAATGCAGGGGAGAGTTAGTCCTGGTTGGTAATTGCAACTGGGACTAAAGGCCCCCCTTTAGTCCCGGTTGCAACGGCTAGTGGAGGGCTGTCGGTGGCGGCACCCTTTTATCCCGGTTGGAGGTTCCAACCGGGATAAAAAGTTTAGTCCCGGTTGGAGCTTCCAACCGGGATAAAAGGGTGTCCCTTTTGTCCCGGTTGGAGCTTCCAACCGGGACTAAACTTTCAACCGGGACAAAAGGTGTTCCTTTTTGTCTCAGTTGAAGTTTTTAACCGGGATAAAAACTCATCCCCATTATATACGGCCAAGACAGAGGACTTTCTTCCTCCTCCAGCCCGAGCCAGTCCAGCACATTGACAAAGAGAGCTGAGCTTCACCTACTCTCTGGTGGTGCCAAAGCAAGGGAGGTGCTGCCCGAAGTTTTTTCCCTCATTTTCGTGGGAATTTCACTCAGCCAACACAAGTGTTGTGAAGGTTTGCTACTTCATCCTCGTGTTATGCTTTGATTTATGCTTTGGAGATGGAAAGATTATTTGCTAGAATGTGATGATGAAGTAGAAAAATAGAGAGGTATTTTGAGCTAGAATGTGAGGGAGATTAATGTGTCATATATATAGTATGCATTATTGCAGTGGTTTAAGAATGATGCTACCTTGTCTAGACGGTTTATCTTATCAAATTTAATATGGTTTTTCAAATCCATACTTGTTGAACTTGCATACCGTGTTCATCTCTGCGATGATGTTCTCCGCCGAGCAGCAACGTATGTAAAGAAGGAGGTTCGATTCTACGAGAAAGAGTGGATACGGACATCGTGACCGTGTCCCCTTTTCCGTAGCATCTAACCTCTTTCATGACGAAGTGCGGTGCCGCCCAGTTGAGGACATGTTCGCAAGATGATCACGGTCTTCAAGTTCAACAACTTATGCAGTGTTAAGGTAATAATTTTTGTACATAGATGGCTTCTGCTACTGGAGGAAGTGGCGATGGTGGGGGCGATCGTGGTTCCTATTTCGGCAAGGGGAAAATCATAGTTGGCCCTCAGCATAAGCCGAAGAAAAAGAGCACGCTGGAAAAAGCAATGCTTCGTTATTTGCAGCAACGTCATGAAGAAGCTGTTGCCGCGGGTCAGGAACCTCCTTTTGGTGGCCGTTATGCTCCACCCTCAGTCCCGGGTGTTTCACGTCCACTTAGTACTACCATTTCAGGCGGCACAAATAAACCTAAGGATGAGGTTGGGTCAGCGGAACCTTCGTCTTCACCGTCCAAGTATGCTTAAAGTCCTCCTAGATAATAACCAGTGGATGGCTTGTTGTATTGTATCATGTTGTTTGAAACTTTAATTTAAATATGTGTATTTGGATCTTCATGTTTTTGTATTGTACCATGTTGTTTGGATCTTTAATCGATTTTCACGCGTAATCCGTTGTCAAGTGTAATCCATTTTCATGCGTAATACGATGCAGATGGACCGGCAATGGATGTATAATGCAGACAGGCGGAGCAAGGCGTTTATTGATGGCTTGCATTATTTTCTCAAAGTGGACAAAGCGAACAAGCCAGAGAATGGGTTCGTATGTTGTCCATGCTTCCAATGCAATAACAAGAAGGAGTATTCAACAGATTCCTAGGGAGCTATTCACAGCCACTTGTTTAAATACGGTTTCATGCCTAACTATTTGGTTTGGACCAAGCACGGTGAACTAGGGGTCGTAATGGAAGATGGCGAGGAGGAGGATGAAGATTACACCATTCCGGACTAGGTTGCAGGCCAAGCTTTTGCAGGTACTACAATGGGCGAGGCTGATGAAGATGAGTTTGCAGAAAATGGCCCTACTGATTGTTTGAGGTATGCCCTAGAGGCAATCATAGAGATGATGATATTCCATCTGTATCCATGATTTGTATGTTGTGTTCATTGAATATCCATTGAAGGCTACTTGAATTGATTTGCAATTATGTGAATTGTATGTGAAACTCTTTACTTGTATGGTTATTCTAAAGTTGTCCCTAGTCGGAGTTCATGTGAGGACACACATGAATATTAGACTAGCACATGTATTAGTTGATGACTATGTTTCACAAGTCATGGACATGGAGATGTTGAACTAATAATGTGGACACATGTGGAGACATGTGCTAGGACTGACCCAACACGAGTGGTAGTTCTCTCTTTAAACAACATATACGCTTTGTCCTTAGACCTGAGATTGTCGCATGTATTCTAGATGTGGATCGACCTACTTAGGGGCTATCAAACGCTACGCCGTAACAGGGTAGTTATAAAGGTAGCTTTCGGGTTTGTCAAGAAGAATGCTATGAGACATGGTCAATCAAGATGGAATTTGCCCCTCTCTGATTGAGAGTGATATCTCTGGGCCCCTCGAGTGATCGGATCCAAAAATGCATGGCCATGCTACGTACGGTTAAGAGTTAACCTACAAAGGGATTCCGAATCACAGGATCGAGAAAGAGCGGTCGGCTTGAAGCTAGACCAAATATCGTTAGGCAAAGGGAATAACATGTATATTATGTTGTGATGGTTCGTCCGATATGATCTTCGTGTGCGTATAGGAGTTGGCACGTCTTGCTAGAGGCCGCTACCGACTAGTGGGCCGAGTAGGACTACTTGGGCCATGTCTATACGTATCCGAACCCATGGGGTCACACACTTAAGGGGCTGGAAGCCCAATTCGGATCAGATCCGAGTTGTATTAGGTTTAGAAGTACTAATGGGCCTCGGATCCAGAGGCCCGTCAGGAACCTCTATAAATAGAGGGGTGGGGGCGCCCTAGGGTTTACACCTTTTTGGCAAAACACACCTGCCGCGCCTCCCACGCCCTCGCCTGTTGCAACTCGCGGATCTAGCAGTCCGGCTTGCGACGCTTCCTCCCTGCACGTGTGGATACCTTGGAGGTGTTGCGCCTGCAACACTTGGACGAGCCGCCGACGAGCCACCGACGAGCCACGACGAGCCGACGACGAGCCGCGGCACCGGAGGCGATCTTGCTGCACGTGGACGAGCTGCTGAGGAGCTGCTGGACGTGATCGACTACGTACGACTATGTTGATCGACTACGTACGACTACGTGATCGTCTTCACTGCATCGACGCATATCTACATCTTCCGCACCAGTAGTGCGTCGAGTGGTAATCCCGTGATCCTTATACGACAGTTCTTCCTGGTTATACGCGGTAGAATTTTTTGAATTGCGCTAGTGTAGCCTACCTCGTATTCCAACAGTGGTATCAGAGCCGTAGCTGCTTAGTTTTGGATTCGGGATGTGTGCATATGGAGATATGCGAGTTTTCCGTTTGATCTATGTCCTGGTTTCGTGCCCTTGCTGCAATGGTAGTGTAACGACATACTCCTACCGGTCGGTTTCCTCCATCGGAGTTAAGTGATACACGTAAATCCAGTTGCAGTGAGCGAAGATCAATATGATTGGTCGAATCGAAATCCAGGGTCATACGCCGGGCGCATTAGATGTGCAATAGTAGATGGGATCTACTGTCGGGGTCAGGATTTTTGCCGTATGCGTATGCTTCGGTAAATCAGCCGTAACTTTTCGGTACGATCTCGGATCGGGGCGAATTTTATATGAAAATTGATCTACAGAAAAAGTTACACATGAAATTCAACATCTTCGCCGTTTTCGGCGAAATTAGATTTTCCCAAATTCGGCTTGGAAGGTGGAGTTTTGGGCCTCCCAAGTTTGGGACGTTAGGGCGCCTAACTCTGTTTTGCAGGATGTATGTATGTATCTTGTGATCAGTATGGCCCCCTTGTGTATGTGATGCATGTGTGTAACTCATTCGTGACCTGCGTGTCGCGCGTACGGCAACACGGCAGGAGCCATATGTGTTGTCACTTTATTGTATTTAATGGTCTGCGTACCAATCTGTCATGATCCAAGCAACTATGTAATCTTCATTACTAGCTTCTTTACTAGCTATTAGGCGTAATAGCATGTTCTAGTTCTTGGAGGACTCATCACCAGAAGGATGGCGCACATGGAACATGGAGATGGAGATCACCATGGTGAACAGATTCTATGGAGATGGAGATCACCATGAGAAAAATGGGCCATACTGTGTCACAACTGTGTGAATGCTATTCTGTTTATGTTTTACTTTCTGCATGCTGTGATGTTAGAAGTAGAACGATCCCTCACAAAGTTTAAGTTAGTATGCCCTCCCAACTAAAACTTGCACCGTCCCATGTCTTGTACAATTAGTGGTGAGTCTATGAAATTAGGGTGCCACTAGTTTTCCTTGACTAGACGGGTTTGTGTCGGACACTTACACGCATAAGGGTTGGTTTGCTTAACAAGGTTATCTTAACGGTTAAGGACCTTGGGGTATAAAGGTTGGGCGCCGAGACATAGAGATGTCACCCAACAACAGGAGTCATATGTGATATGATTAGCAAAAGTTGCTTACCGATCTACCTTGTTTGCTAGCGGTGATGCTAAAGCTCACTAGTGGACTTGTTAGTTATGGATCCTAAATCACTAAGTTTCAATAGAGGGATATTGATTTTAGTGGGAGTAGATTCTATTAAAATAGTTTAATGTGATTTGCTCTATCATGGATACGTTTGTCTTAGTGTATTTTGCATTACTTTCTTGTAGATTAAATGGCACCTAGCAGCACTACACCGTTTGCTTTGCGTTCGGTCCTTGAGAATGACAAGTTGAATGGAACAAATTACTCGGATTGGATCCGTAACCTGAGAATTGTTCTCAGGGCTGAGAAAAAGGAAGATGTTCTAGACAACCCACTACCAGAAGAACCTGCTGATGATGCACCCGCTGCTGCCAAGAATGCTTACAAGAAAGCATGTGATGCTAACCTCGAAGTAAGCTGCCTTATGCTTGCTTGCATGGAACCCGAGCTGCAGATGCAGTTCGAAACAAACCATGAGGCGCACGATATGATCGTGGCGCTTAGAGACATGTTCCAAACACAGGCCAGGACTGAAAGGTTTAATGTGTCTAAGGCCTTTGTTGAGAGCAAGCTAGCAGAAGACGCAGCAGTAGGACCACACGTAATCAAGATGGTTGGTTACACTCAACGGTTGGAGAAGCTAGGCTTCCCACTGGGCCAAGAGTTGGCCACTGATTTCATTCTTTCGTCTCTTCCGCCTAGCTATGGGAACTTCATCTCGAACTACCATACGCATGGGACGGAGAAGGGTCTGAATGAGCTGTGTGGCATGCTTAAAACAGCAGAGGCTGACATCAAGAAAAGCGCTAGTACCAGCCATGTGATGGCTATACAGAACAAGCCCAGCTTTAAGAAGAAGGGCAATTCTTGGAAGAAGAAGGGCAAGGCTGGAACGTCCAAGCCAAACCTAGCGCCCAAGGTTAAAGCTGGACCTGGACCTGCTCCAGACAAAGAGTGCTTTTACTGTTATGAACTTGGTCACTGAAAGAGAAACTGCAATCAGTACCTAGCTTCCTTGAAGAATGGTGGAAGTAAGAGTACTTCTACCTCAGGTACGCTTGTTGTTAATGTTATAGACAACATATTTCTCACTGATACAATTATTAATTCTTGGGTATTTGATACCGGATCGGTTGCTCATATTTGCAATTCGATACAGGGAATGATAAGAACTAGAAGCGTGGAAAGAGGAGAAGTTGATTTCCGCGTGGGCAATAATGCAAGAGTTGCTGCGTTGACCGTCGGGATGATGCAACTCCACCTCCCGTCAGGATTTATTATGGAGTTGAATAATTGTTATTTTGTTCCTAGTTTAAGTCAAAACATTTTATCTCCTTCATGCTTGATGAAGGATGGTTATTCATTTGCGAGTGAAAACAATGGTTGTGTGATCTCTAAGAATAATATGTTTATGACTTTTGCACCCATTGTGAATGGATTATTTGTTTTAAATCTTGATGGTTCACCTGTCTGTAATGTAAGTGCTAAAAGGCCTCAGCCTAATGATTTGAGTCCTACCTACTTGTGGTATTGTCGTTTGGGTCATATAAGTGAAAAGCGCATGAAGAAGCTCCATTCTGATGGACTTCTAACTTCGTTTGATTTTGAATCATACGAGACATGTGAGGCTTGCTTGCTAGGCAAGATGACCAAGACGCCTTTCACAGGATTTCCTGATAGAGCAGTAGACTTGTTGGAACTCGTACATAGTGATGTATGCGGACCAATGAGCACGACGGCTAGAGGAGGATTCCAATACTTCATAACTTTCAATGATGATTTTAGTAGATATGGCTATGTCTACTTGATGAGGCACAAGTTTGAAACATTTGAAAAGTTCAAGAAATTTCAGAATGAAGTTGAAAATCAGCATGGCAAGAAAATTAAGGCCTTACGATCTGATCGTGGAGGTGAGTATTTGAGCCACGAGTTTAGAAATCATCTAAAGAGTTGCGGAATTGTTCCACAACTTACGCCGCCTGGAACACCTCAGAGAAACGGTGTGTCCGAGCGACGTAATCGAACTTTGTTAGACATGGTTCGATCAATGATGAGCCAGTCGGACCTACCGTTGTCATTTTGGGGATACGCTCTAGAAACAACAGCTTTCACACTTAATAGGGTACCATCTAAATCCGTAGTTAAGACACCATATGAGATATGGACTGGAAAGGTTCCTAGTTTGTCTTTTCTAAAGATTTGGGGATGTGAAGTGTTTGTCAAGCGACTTCAGTCGGACAAGATCACACCCAAGTCGGATAAGTGCATTTTCGTGGGATATCCAAAGGAAACTTTGGGATATTATTTCTACAACCGATCAGAAGGCAAAGTGTTTGTCGCTCGGAACGGGGTTTTCCTAGAGAAAGAGTTTCTCAAAGGAGAAAAGAGTGGAAAAACAGTGCATCTTGAAGAAGTTCAAGATGAGCCGATCGGGCAAGAATCAATGAGTGATGCTAACGTAGCAGAACAAGTTGAGATACCCATGGCAAGAGAAGCACCGCCACAACCACGAAGGTCGGCAAGGCTTCGCGAAATGCGGGAAATATTATTGTTGGACAATGATGAGCCTGCGACATATGTAGAAGCAATGATGGACCCAGACTCCGAAAAATGGTAGACTGCCATGCAATCCGAAATAGAGTCCATGGGAGACAATCAAGTTTGGAACTTGGTTGACCCGCCTGATGGTGTTAAAGCCATAGAGTGCAAGTGGGTCTATAAGAAGAAAAAGGACATGGATGGAAATGTTCACATCTATAAAGCACGAATTGTCGCAAAAGGTTTTCGACAAGTTCAAGGAGTTGACTATGATGAGACCTTCTCGCCCGTAGTGATGCTTAAGTCCATTCGGATTATTCTATCTATAGCTGCATATTTCGATTATGAGATATGGCAGATGGATGTCAAGACAGCTTTCCTGAATGGAAACCTAGCTGAGGACGTCTATATGATACAGCCCGAGAGTTTTGTCAATCCAAAAAATGCTGGAAAGGTATGCAAGCTTCAGAGATCCATTTATGGATTGAAGCAAGCATCTAGGAGTTGGAACATTCATTTTGATGAAGTGGTCAAAGGGTTTGACTTCACCAAGAACGAAGAAGAGTCTTGTGTTTACAAGAAGGTTAGTGGGAGCTCTGTAGTATTTCTAATCTTATATGTGGATGACATATTACTGATTGGAAATAATATTCCTATGCTTGAGTTCGTAAAGACTTCACTGAAAAATAGTTTTTTGATGAAGGACTTAGGGGAAGCGGCATATATTCTAGGCATTAAGATCTATAGAGAAAGATCGAGAAGGCTTATAGGTTTAAGCCAAGATACTTACATTGACAAAGTGTTGAAGCGGTTCAGCATGGAAGAGACAAAGAAAGGGTTCTTGCCTATGTCACATGGCATACATCTCAGCAAGACTCAGTGTCCTTCGACTGCTGATGAGCGGGATCGCATGAGTAGAGTGCCATATGCCTCGGCTATTGGATCTATCATGTATGCAATGATAAGTACTCGCCTAGATGTTTCATATGCGCTAAGTATGACAAGCAGACACCAATCTGATCCAGGTGAGAGTCACTGGACAGCGGTGAAAAACATTCTTAAGTACTTGAGAAGGACTAAAGATATGTTCCTCGTCTATGGAGGTGAGGAGGAGCTCGTTGTAACAGGTTACACCGATGCTAGTTTCCAAACCGACAGAGATGATTCAAAGTCACAATCAGGATTTGTGTTCACGCTAAATGGTGGTGCTGTTAGTTGGAAGAGTTCCAAGCAGGAGACGGTGGCCGATTCTACGACAGAAGCCGAGTACATCGCGGCTTCGGAAGCCGCGAAGGAAGGTGTTTGGATAAGGAATTTCCTCATTGAGCTTGGTGTGTTCCCGAATGCGTCCAGCCCATTGAATCTCTACTGTGATAACAATGGGGCAATTGCGCAAGCAAAGGAGCCAAGGAACCACCAGAAGAACAAACACATAATGCGGCGATTTCATCTCATTCGAGACTTCGTTAACCTGGGTGAGATCAAGATATGCAAAATACACACGGATCTGAACATTTCTGATCCGTTGACAAAACCACTCCCGCAGGCTAAGCATGATGCGCATGTAAGAGCTATGGGTATTAGGTACCTTCTAGATTGACTCTAGTGCAAGTGGGAGACTGTTGGAGGTATGCCCTAGAGGCAATCATAGAGATGATGATATTCCATTTGTATCCATGATTTGTATGTTGTGTTCATTGAATATCCATTGAAGGCTACTTGAATTGATTTGCAATTATGTGAATTGTATGTGAAACTCTTTACTTGTATGGTTATTCTAAAGTTGTCCCTAGTCGGAGTTCATGTGAGGACACACATGAATATTAGACTAGCACATGTATTAGTTGATGACTATGTTTCACAAGTCATGGACATGGAGATGTTGAACTAATAATGTGGACACATGTGGAGACATGTGCTAGGACTGACCCAACACGAGAAGTAGTTCTCTCTTTAAACAACATATACGCTTTGTCCTTAGACCTGAGATTGTCGCATGTATTCTAGATGTGGATCGACCTACTTAGGGGCTATCAAACGCTACGCCGTAACAGGGTAGTTATAAAGGTAGCTTTCGGGTTTGTCAAGAAGCATGCTATGAGACATGGTCAATCAAGATGGAATTTGCCCCTTTCTGATTGAGAGTGATATCTCTGGGCCCCTCGAGTGATCGGATCCAAAAATGCATGGCCATGCTACGTACGGTTAAGAGTTAACCTACAAAGGGATTCCGAATCACAGGATCGAGAAAGAGCGGTCGGCTTGAAGCTAGACCAAATATCATGAGGCAAAGGGAATAGCATGTATATTATGTTGTGATGGTTCGTCTGATATGATCTTCGTGTGCGTATAGGAGTTGGCACGTCTTGCTAGAGGCCGCTACCGACTATTGGGCCGAGTAGGAGTACTTGGGCCATGTCTATACGTATCCGAACCCATGGGGTCACACACTTAAGGGGCTGGAAGCCCAATTCGGATCAGATCCGAGTTGGATTAGGTTTAGAAGTACTAATGGGCCTCGGATCCAGAGGCCCGTCAGGAACCTCTATAAATAGAGGGGTGGGGGCGCCCTAGGTTGTTGTACAGATGATCACCAAAAATTGTTGTACCCAGGTTGCCAACAGGGCCATAAAAAACTAGGTACGACACTAGAATTTGTGCAATGGAAGGCAAAAAATGGTGTGTCCGATAAGGTATTTCAGGGGATGTTGAACATTGTCAAGAAGATTCTCCCCGAGAATAATGAATTACCGTCCACAACATATGAAGCTAAACAGATTATTTGTCCTCTCGGATTGGATGTTCAGAAGATACACGCATGCCCTAATGACTGTATCCTCTATCGTGGTGATGAATACGAGAAATTGGATGCTTGTCCCGTCTGCGAAGCCCTGCGGTATAAGATCAGGCGAGATGATCCTAGTGATGTCGAGGGGCAGTCTCCCAAGAAGAGAGTTCCCGCGAAGGTGATGTGGTATTTCCCTATAATACCACGCTTGAAGCGCTTGTTCAGGAACAAGGCGAATGCTAAGTTGATGCGATGGCACAAAGAAGACCGTAAGGAAGATGAGATGCTGAGACACCCCGCAGATGGGGCACAGTGGAGATCAATTGATAGAACATTCCCGGACTTTGAAAGTGAAGCAAGAAACATAAGGTTTGGTTTAAGTACTGATGGATTCAATCCATTCGGTGAGTTGAGTAGTGGCCATAGTACTTGGCCTGTGACCCTTTGTATGTTCAACCTTCCTCCTTGGCTATGCATGAAGCGGAAGTTTATTATGATACCGGCGCTTATCCAAGGCCCAAAACAACCCGGCAACGACATTGACGTGTACCTAAGGCCGTTGGTTGATGATCTTTTATAGCTCTAGAAGGAAGAAGGTGTACGTGTGTGGGATGAGGATAGACAAGAGATCTTTAATCTACGAGCATTGTTGTTCGTAACCATCAATGATTGGCCTGCATTGAGTAACCTTTCGGGACAGACAAATAAGGGATATCGGGCATGCACCCACTGTTTAGACGACACAGACAGCATGTACTTGAAGCATTGTAAGAAGGTCGTCTATATGGGTCATCGTCGATTTCTCCCTGCTCACCACCAGCTGAGAAAGAGCGGGATGCATTTCAAAAGGGCGTCAGACCATTGTAAAAAACCTACACACCGTAATGGAAAGCGTGTCTTCGAGATGATGAAGGATGTAAATGTATTCTTTGGAAAGGGACTTGGTAGCCAACCTGTTCCGAACGACAATAACGGACATGCACCCATGTGGAAGAAAAAGTCAATATTTTGGGAGCTACCTTATTGGGAAATCCTAGAGGTTCGCAACGCAATAGACGTGATGCACCTAACGAAGAATCTTTGCGTGAACGTGCTAGGCTTCATGGGTGTTTATGGAACCTCAAAAGATACATTGGAAGCACGACAGGACCTAAAAGCCATGGGGCAACGAGATGACCTACATCCAGAAAAGAGAGATAATGGACAGCACTACTTACGTCCTGCCAGTTACACTCTCAGCAAGGAAGAGAAGCATAGCATGTTTGAATGCTTGAATAGTATGAAGGTCCCGTCTGGGTACTCCTCGAATATAAAGGGAATAATAAATATGAAACAAAAGAAGTTTACAAATCTCAAGGCTCATGACTGCCACATGTTGATGACCCAGTTGCTTCCGGTTGCACTGAGGGGTGTTCTACCAGAAAATGTCCGGTTACCGCTCGTAAAGCTATGCACGTTTCTCAATGCGATTTCGCAGAAGGCAATCGATCCATCCAAGCTATCAAAACTACAGAACGATGTGGTGCAATGTCTTGTCAGTTTTGAGTTGTTATTTCCACCATCCTTCTTCAATATTATGACGCACTTACTGGTTCACCTAGTAAAAGAGATTGGTATTCTCGGACCTGTATACCTGCATAATATGTGGCCTTTCGAGAGGTTCATGGCAGTCCTAAAAAAACTATGTTCTTAATCGTGCCCGTCCAGAAGGAAGTATCGCCAAGGGATATGGAACAGAGGAGGTGATCGAGTTTTGTGTTGATTTTATTGATTCAATTGATTCGATTGGGGTTCCAACTTCACGCCACGAGGGGAGGCTTCGAGGATTGGGCACCCTTGGAAGGAAATCAAGTTTGAGCAATGATACTGATTTGTTCGACAAGGCACACTACACTGTTCTACAACAGTCATCCTTTGTGTCTCCGTATATCGAGCAGCACAGGCAGATGGTAGCTTCCAAAAACCCGACCAAATCTGATGCTTGGCTTACCCGTCATCACATGGAAACTTTTCCCTCTTGGTTGCACCAACAACTTATGGGTAACTCTGAGATTCACCCACAGCTTGCCTGGTTAGAAAGGGGACCTGCTAGCACAATCATCAAATTCCAAGGCTATGAGATAAATGGTTACACATTTTACACGAGAGCCTAGGACCAGAAAATCACGAACCAGAATAGTGGTGTCCGCATAGATGCCATGGATAGAAATAATAGCAAGGAGTCGTATTATGGTTTCATACAGGAGATATGGGAACTCGAATACGGACCGCTGTACATCCCTTTATTTCTTTGCAATTGGGTGAAGCTAACTGTCGTAACCAAAGATCAGTACAGAATGACAATAGTAGATCTGAGCAAGACTGGATACAGTGATGACCCATTCGAACTTGCCAATGATGTGCATCAGGTGTTTTATGTGAAGGACATGTGTAGCAAACCCAAGAGGAATCCAGAAGAGACATGGAAGCCAAAGTGCCACATAGTTCTTCCAGGTAAAAGAAAAATCATGGGAGTTTTGGATAAAACAGACCAATCAGATGATTAGGATCAGTTTGATGGCATGCCTCCATTCGCCGTTGAAGTTGATCCAAGCATCCTGCTATCCAAGGAAGACGCTCCGTACTTACGCCGTGATCATGATCAAGGAACTTTCGTGAAGAAGAAATTTTACAACGTTGTATTGTAATGCGTTAAATGTACATGACCTTTGTGTATTAATTGATACAATTTTTAATTTACCCTATCTATGATCTTATGTGTTCTTAAATTTGTTAGGTGAAGATTTTTTAGATAAACATGAACAATGTTAACCACATACAAATATGGATTTTTCTGCGCATTGAAATTATTTAATTGAATAATTTCTTGATCACAGAGATGCAGTAAAATAAATATTTTAGAGGCTAAATGAACTGGTATAGAATTAATGACTAAATCATACTTATTGTCAATTTACTCGTTAATTAAATATATTTTTGCATGTACAAAATATGTGAAGGTTTTTGTTTTTCATCCTGAAATGCAGTGAAAAGATAAAATAAAATCCATTTCCAAAAAACAGGCGGGAGAAGAAAACTAGGAAAAAGACCTTTTGTCTCGGGTGCCAACAGCAACCGGGATAAAAAGCCCCCCTTTTATCCCGGCTGCAAACGGCAACCGGGATAAAAGGGTACTTTTCGTCTCCCGCCTGGACGTACCCTTTTATCCTGGTTGCCAACTGCAACCGGGATAAAAGCCCCCCCCCTTTTATCCCGGTTGGTGGTGGCACCCGGGATAAAAGGGTAGGTTCCCAGCCCCACCTGGCGGATGCACCCTTTTGTCCCGGGTGCCATCACCAATCGGGATAAAAGGGGGGTTAAAAGGCACTGTACTCCCTTCTACCCCCACGCCAGTTACACTTAGCAAAATTTTTGCCAAGTCCCGCGCGTTCTGCTCCGTCGCCGCCCGTCCGCCACCCTCGCCGGCCGCCGCCGGCGTCGTCCCCCATTGCCCCGGCTGTCGTCGTCCCGGCGCCGACCGCGCCCCGACATCCTCCTTCTCCATCGCCCCGGCCGACCCACCTCGATCCTCCTCGTCCGTCGCGCTCGGCCCCTACCTCATCGCCGCCGGCCACCAGAGCTCCATCGCGGGCCTCATCGCCGCCTCCATCCTCGTCGCCGCCTCGTCGCCCCTCGTCGCCCCTCGTCGCCGCCTCGTCACTGTCCCGCCGTCCCGCGCGCCTTGGCTCCGTCGTCGTCGCCTCGGCCGCCGTCCTCGCCGCACCGGCCGCCGCCGTCCCGCCGACCCGGCCACCTCATCGCCCCGGCAACGGTCGACGACTGTGCGCGAGAGGTCCGCCGCGCCGACCGGCACTGGCGCCGGGAGGGCCTTTTTTTTAAGTTAGAAAATTAAGTTAGATTTTTAAGTTAGATTTTTGTATATGTGTTTAAGTTAGATTTTTAAGTTAGATTTTTAAGTTAGATTTTTTTTAAGTTAGATTTTTAAGTTAGATTTTTTTTAAGTTAGATTTTTAAGTTAGATTTTTTTAAGTTAGATTTTTGTATATGTGTCCCCTCCATCGTCCCGCCGTCGTGACCGCCACTGTCACAACCTAGTAGGCACCGCCCGTGGTTTCGGGGAACCGTCCCCGCCTTCGCCGTACCGCCGCCGTCACAACCTAGGCACCGCCCGTGGTTCCGGGGAACCGTCCCCGCCTTCGCCGTACCGCCGCCCTGACCGCCGCCGTCACAACCTAGGCACCGCATGTGGTTATTGCTAGAAATTCGTAAAAATTCATGTTATTGCTAGAAATTCGTAAAAATTCATGTTATTGCTAGAAATTCGTAAAAATTCATGTTATTGCTAGAAATTCGTCACAAAGTACTACTAATTTGTAGAAATTTGTATAAATATTCCGGAATTTGTAGGATTCATGTTATTTTATGATTTCATTATATACATATAAGTAAGGCGATTTCTATGACTGTCATGTATGATTCCATATATGTTTCAATCAATAGTTGAAATGGCAGGCGATGAGACCGCAAGGTATATCATGGAGCAGATAATCGCTGGTGATGGTAGTGGCGACAACGTTCCACTATCGTACACGGATGAAGAGGGCACCCAGGCGGACATGTTCCTCAACATGTCCGCCGATGGGAATGAAGAGCAACAGCCGCAGCAACACCTTGCTGTGGCGGAAGGTTCCGGCAAGGTATATGTAACAATTCTTGTATTGTTTCACGGCACCGTTACTACTACGTACTAATTAACGAATCTGGAACTGTTAGCCCTCCGGATCGACGCAAGGGCAGAATACCCGAGGTCGTATAAAGGTGATGGAAGGGAGGCTTGTCATCAGGGAAGTGATAGAAGAGGGCAGGCCGGTTGCTCCCGAGAAAGTAGCAAAGAAGTACGTGAGTCAGATCGGGGCAATCGTCCGGGACAACGTGCCTATCAGCATCAGAGAATGGAAGGGCAGAAGCACTAATCCGTACGTCCTCCCGGAGACAGAAAAGAATATGCTGTGGGAAGACATGAAGAGACATTTCACATTCCCCAAAGGATATATTGAGAAGGATGTCAAAGCGTGGATGCTTAAGAAGATGGCTACACAATTCCAGACATTCAAGAAGATGCTGGATACCCACTACATTAAGAAGGGCCGAACTCCAGACTTCAACGCATGGCCAAAGTTGAGGGACCACTGGGATGCATTTGTTGAATATAAGAGGAGTGAAGACGGTGTGAAAAAGATCATGACCAACACAACAAATGCTAGTCAGAAGGGCTACCACCATCATCTGGGGCGAGGTGGGTATGGCTCAGCAATTCCCAAGTGGAGGAAGATGGAACAAGATCTGATCGAACGGGGAATCCCACCTGCAACTATTGAATGGCCCGAACGATCAAAAAATTGGTACTACGCTCATGGAGGCTCCCTGAGCCAAGAGGATGGGACGTTGATTTTTAATGACACAATACATGAGAAGGCCGAACATCTTGTGAAGAACAATGAAGATTCTAAGGCTGGGAGGTTGAAGGTGGACCGAGAAAACGATGAGCTCACATTGGTCCTCGGTAATCCGGAGCACCCAGGACGTTGCCGAGGGTTCGGGGTGGTTCCGTGGAAGTTTGCTTTCCGAGGCGACAGCGCCTCGTACAGAAGCCAGAAGCGAAGAAAGGAACAGATCGAGGAGAGCTAGCGGCAGATGCTAGAATCTAAAGTGCAGGCACAAGAACAAAGAATGATGGATGAAATCAATCGTCGGGTGGCCCATGCAGTTGCGGAGTTGGCCCAATCTGGAGCATTGCCGAATCCTAACACCGCCAGCCCTTCTCAACGCCTCTTGAGCAGTTGTGCTTCTACAGGGGTCCCCGATGCGCAGACGCCCAGGTTACCCGTGGAGGAGCAACGGTTCCCCATGGATGCCATCACACAACGGACCTCATGTGAGCTGCATGCACCGGTTGGCAACCTCACTATTAAGGTATACTTATACATAATATTTATGTAATCTTGTCAATTGATCCAGGCCTCGAGATCGGAGTTCAACTTGTTTACTTCTGCTATATGTACAGGTAGCGTACGGGAGTGCGTTAGCAACCCTGGCGGGGCAGAGCAGTCATGGCATGGAGATTCCACCTGGCTACGCCAGCGTCCGCGTAGAGCAAATAGTTGATAGCCAGTATGAAGGTCTAGAGCTCGACCTCCCGGGAGGCGACGGGGAAAAGATATTGGCAGATGCGTTTCATGGGATCATTCTATGGCGAAAACGCTACATCATTATTCCCGGCATGGAGCCATCTTCTCAGAGCTCAAGACTGCTCCCCGTAGATCCCCAGCAGCGACCTTCTCCTCATACCTCGAGACCGTCATCTCCTGCTCCAGGACCGTCCCTTCCATTTATATCAAGGTCTCCATCTCCACCACATCCTGGTGCTGGGAGCGATGACGACAATAACAACACTCCTCCCCGATCACCGTCGCCGGCACCAAGAGCGGCCTCCTTGAAGGAACCTGCACCACCACTAAAGAAGTCACGAGCACCACCTCCCAAGCAAAGACAGAGAAAGAAGAAAACAAAGGAGCCTGAAGTGACTCGTAAGGAACGCTGGGAGGCAATGTCTCATGCGGAACAGTGGGCAGAAATCCAACGAGAGGCTAGTGAGTGGTTCAAGAAACAAGCCGAAGAAAAAAAAGCAAGGGAGATGGAGCCACCGCCAGTAAGTCGGCGAGATTTAAACTTTTTTATCAGGATGGAAGAAGGAGCCAAGAAAAGGATACCACTCTTATCAAACTATGAACGGGCTTTAGTAAAGGCTGATGAAAAGGATAAAAGTAAAGGAAAATCATCTTCCAGCGGTCCTGTCCCCGACCTCAGCCATTTATCAAAAAAAGATGCTCAACGGGTAAAAGCAATGCCCTTGGATCAACAAGCAAATGTATTGAAGTTCATGGAAGAAACAGGTCTGGGACGTGATGAATGCATAGGGCAAGTTGAGACGCCAACTGCACCGCCCCCTGAGCCGAGATGGCCTTATGAGCTAGGCAAACCTCTAGTAAAGCCTTCATTGGTACGGAAGCTATCAACAAAGATGTACGCATTCCATCAATGGTACATGATGGCATCCGCCGACTCGAGGGAGATGCTCGGCCTGAAGGTAAAACCGATAGATTTTCACGGCGAAGGGGAGAAAGTGTTGTGGCTAGACTTCAAGGATATATACGAACTGTACCATCATGATGCCCTGGACGTCTCTTTCATCAGCGCTTGGGTTTTGTAAGTGTCCGTTTATCTCTACATGTAAATTTTGGCGTGCGTCACCGTACTAACTTCGTCTTCCATTTCATGTAGGATGCTAATTCAGACATGCCGCCGAGAGGCGTACCTACATATAGGCTTCATGGATCCATCTGTAGTTAACCAACAACAGATACAATTAGCGTCGGAAAAAACCTTGGTGGAAGTATACCATTTCCTAGACAAACAAACATTCAAGGATTTCATACTACTTCCATACAACTTCAAGTAAGTGTGTGTATACCATCTACTTTTGTTGTCTTTTTCCTTATCTCTACATGTTAGTTAGCTCTAATATGCATGAACATTTTACGCACGCAGCTTCCACTGGATCCTTATTATAATTGAGCCTGAAAGAAGTCACGTCACTGTCTTCGATTCGTTGAGGAAAGATCTGATGGAGTACCAAGAAGTGCAAGACATGCTAGGCTTGTAATAATTCTGGACCTTTATCTCTATGCAAAAGTTTATTTCCTCAATTTTATCCCTGTTACACTATATCATTTATTATTCTAATCCGCAGCGCATGGAAACAATTCATAAGGACACGCAAAGGTCCATTCAAAGAAAAACTTACATGGAACACAGACTTCCCGGTACGTATGAAGTCTGCACATTTATTACATTGTATAACATGAATATTTCATAACTTATTTTTTTCCGTACTGAAGTGCTTAAGACAGGAACCCGGAAATAATCTATGTGGCTACTACATCTGTGAGCACATGCACAGTTTTATGGGACCCAAGGGACTGAAGATGACGCCGCACAACTTTAAAGTACGTAAAATAAAACTATTACTAGTTAATTATTTTCTAGCTCCTTATATGTATTTGTTCGTGTAACATTCACAAATTTCCAAATTATAGATGTTAAATATTCAACAAGGACTCTTGAAGGAAGAAAGAGTAGCGGCAATATGTGAAGGTCTCATTGGATTCCTAATGGACGAGGTGGTAGATCCAAAAGGAGAATTTTATTACGATGGACGACAATTAGACACTCCGATCAGGAACACCACGACGGGAAGATTGTAGATAGATACTTTGATTTATTTGTATATATAATACGCGCTAATTATGATCGATTTGTACTAAGCTAGTTGAATTGTATACATGAATTGTGTATAAGAATTGTGTATATATATAGAAATTGTATAATTACAAATCCCATTCGTTTAAATACTAGTTGATTTCGTTCTAAAAAAATCAAAACTACTAAAGGTTAACAAAAGGGCCGCGGTACTACGTACGTGATGCATGCATGAAAAATCCAGGCGCCAGGCAGTGCCATGCAGGCGCCATTTAGTTCCGGTTGGAATCCAGCCGGGACTAAAGGGTAACCCTTTACTCCCGGTTGGGAAACCCAACCGGGACTAAAGGGTGCCCCTTTAGTCCCGGTCGCTTTTACCAACCGAGACTAAAGGGCCTGTCTCGCGCCTGGCGTGGCAGGCCCTTTAGTCCCGGTTGGTGACACCAATCGGGACTAAAGGGCCTGTCTCGCGCCTGGCGTGGCAGGCCCTTTAGTCCCGGTTGGTGACACCAATCGGGACTAAAGGGGGACCTTTACTCCCGGTTAAAAGACCTGGGACTAAAGACCCCCCTTTTGTCCCGGTTGGTTTATCCCGGATGGATTTTCGGGAGATATGCACCCTACCAACCGGGACTAAAGGCCAATTCTCTACCGGTGATGGTAAATTTGTCCTGGCATTTTTGTAACTCGTTCATCAGAACATGATCACGATACACACCTGTGTCGCCACTTCTCAATGTTTACCATAGTTTGGATGCAATAGTGCTACATGTATGCACACTCTCGCTCTAGCTTGTATTCTCGCACATGCCTGATAAAAAAAAACCACGTACACATGCAAGAACTTGTATATAAACCATGTTCATGTATTCTCGTAACTCGTTCACTTCCTTGCCTGCAATCGTGGACTCGAATTTCAGTAATCAAAATGAACTAAACAACGTGAATTAATTACATGGTCGTATCTTGTATTTTGAACGGAGAACCTGGTTGAAATCTGGTCTCCCCCGCGTTGATTATAACGTAATGATGGCCCTCACAATGATTATAGTAATGACCTGCGGCTCCTCATCCTCGGCTCGCTCGCTCGGTGGTGGCTCGCGTATAGGCCGAGACGGCAGCAACGCGTGGACTCTGGTGATGGCCTATCATGTTGTGCCAGGTGGCTTGGCTAGAGAACAACTATTCTGTGACCGGACACGGAGTATAATCTCCGCGCGGTGCATCGTGTACATAGAATGCACCCAGACCGGTGGACGCACCAGGTTGGAGCAACCAGCGCATCCAACCAAACATGCGGTGAGTGCTTTCTAAGTTAATTTGTATTTTCTACCTACCACGTAAAGCCACCTAGCATACAAATCCCACCAGACTGCATGTATGGATGTAATATTTTGTTGGTTCGAATCTTTGAAACAAATTTTCTCCTAAATTGTAACCCCGATTGACAAACCATTTGTTCCATCTGTTTCAAAAAACATATTCTTAACAAAACTAGATCTAATATGAATATATTTTTATCGTTTAAGTGAGTTCCATATCTATGTACTATCGATTGCTACTCAGACTACTACAGAGTTGCAACTAGTTATAACTTTGTGTGTTGTTTGCATCTTGTCACAGTAATCATATCAAGTTGCAATTCTGAGTTGCAATCATACGTTGTTGCAACTAGAGAAATCGTGTTGCAACCGAGTAGTAGCTAGTTGCAATTGGATAGTAATTGGTTGCAATTCTATTCAGTAGGAAGCATATCTAGGTGCAATTAGAGTAGCAACTAGGTTGCAACTGAGTATTAAATAATTGCAATCATAAATAACAAATGCTAAATAGACTACAATCAAGTTGCAATTGGGTTGCAGACGTTCGTGCAACTCCAAGTACAATTTAGTTGCAATGACATACTTAAAAAAACTTCATCAAATATAGCCTTCATGGATCTTGTTGTCTTAAGCATATTTTTTCCAACAATCTGCTGCAAACGATTAAAATAGGATCTGCGATTTAGGAGATATTGTATTTTTTTCATTTTGAATCAAGAAAAGATTCCCTGCATGCATACTTCCTGATGGGTGGGTTAAACTGTGAGGTGGCGTGTCGTGGTTGGTTGTCTCCATTTAGTTTTGCATGTAGGAGCGTGGTCTTTCACATGAATTAGCTAGCGCGCGGAACGTAGAGGAGGGTCTGTGCATTTGCTGTATAGAATGCACCTGGGTGTATTTTAGTCTCATCCTCTCTATATATATATTTATATATATATTGCTGTCAACTGGGTGATTTTAATTAAATTTATGGGTTTTTTCTCTGGAAAAGCTCATCACAGCTGGTTCAAACCAGCGGTGAAATGAGCTCATCACCGCCGACCTCTGGCATGAACCGGCTATGATGAGTCCATCATCACCACTAGGCTGTGGCACAAACTGACATGTGGCACAAACTAGCGGTGATGGAGTCCATCATCCGCCAGCCTGGGATACACAGCCATCGCTACCGAAATTCATATGACGGATCCAAAACTGACGATGAAGGGGGTTTTGGAGCCGACGGTGATGATGCCCTGTGGAATAGTGTTCCTACGTCGGAAAACATTAAGGGGGTGTTTGGGAGGAGGGGGCTAAACTTTAGCCCTATCACATCGGATGTTCGGATACTAATTAGGAGGACTAAATATAAGCTAATTACAAAACTAATTGCAGAACCCCTAGGCTAAGGGCCTGTTTGGTAGAGCTCCAGCTCTGAAAAAACAGCTCCAAATCCATAGATCCAGCTAGCTCCACCATAGAGCTGCTCCACCGTGGATCTAATATCTCAAAAAGTGTTTGGTACAGCTCCATTCTTGTCTTTATCTCACTGGCAATTTGGGCCCATGCATCAGAATAAAAAAACATCTCCTTCCTGGCACTGTTGCACGCACGGTTGAGGTGCTGGCGGGCATGACCTCGCCGATGGCCAGGCGGCCTTGCGTGCGCTAGCGAGCACGGCCTCGCCGGCGGCCTGGTTACCTCACGCGCGCTAGCGGGCGCGGCCTCGCCGGCGGCTAAGTGGCCAGGTGCGGGGCGGGGCGGTGCTCCGACGGGCGGAGCGGGGCGGCTGGCGGGTGCGGCCGGGTGCGGGGCGGGGCTCCAGCGGGCGGGACGGCGCTCCGGCAGGCGGGGCAGGGCGTGCTAGCAAGCGCAGCCCCGCCGGCGGCCAGGCGGGCGGGTGCGGGATGGGGCTCCGGTGGGCGGGATGGCGCTCGAGCGAGCGGGGCGCACTGGCCGGCGGCGGAGTGAGACGGCGCTCCGGCGGGCGGGGCGCGGCGGGGCTGCGGTGAGCGGGGCGCGACCATGGCGGCGCGAGCAGAGAAAGAAGTTATGAAGAAATAGAACGAACCGGTCATTTTCCACTAATGAGTGGTAGTGGTGGGTAATTTCCTTCAACTTCACCAAATTTGATTTCGTGGAGCACCCCCTGAGGTGCTCCACCAAATCCATGGATCTGGGGGTAGATCCACCGTTTTCGTGGAGCAGATATGTGGTGGAGTTGCTGGATCTAAAACTGTTTGGCTGAAAAAATCTAGAGCAGAGCTGTTTTTGAGGATCTGGAGCTGCGTGGAGCTCTACCAAACAGGCCCTAAATCGCAAGACGAATCTATTAAGCCTAATTAATCCATCGTTAGTGAATGGTTATTGTAGCACCATATTGTCAAATCATGGACTAATTAGGCTTAATAGATTTGTCTCGCGATTTAGCCTAGGGATTATGTAATTAGTTTTGTAATTAGTCTAGATTTAATACTCCTAATTAATGTCCAAACATTTAATGTGACGGGGGCTAAAATTTAGCCCCCCCCTCCCAAACACCCCCTAAGTTATCCAAGCGGGAGGTTGAACCTACGAACTCCAAGATGAAGAAGGTGATGGTGGCTGTGGTGTGAAATCCATCATGCATATCCTGACTGCCAGGAATTCGCTGGTTGCAACACGACTCCTCGTCCACGTCGTTGTGCAAGAGGATTCAGGATGCGATAGCGTAGCCGGTTGTAGTGATGGACCTCGGGAGGTGGGCGTCCAAGGAAGAAGAACGCATCTCTCAGGCATCAGTGTTGAGCGAGCTCGTAGCAATGGGGTGGCAGCGGAGTTGCTCGTGATTTTGGGAGGCGGAGGCGTGATACGGGTGGAGGCGGAGGCGTGATACGGGTGGAGGCGGCGCTGGAGTTGTTCGTGATTCCGGGAGGCGGAGGCCGCACAGTCGTTTTCTGATTACAACGGGGGTGGAGGGGTTTCGTCATTGGAGATTTGTACGTGAGTTTATGAGGGGATCAAGGGATTGAGTGGAGAGGCTTAAGGGCCGGATGTTTTGCTTTTTTAATGAATTTTTATATTATTTCGTTTTTTTCTAGCTACCCTGGTGGAAAGATCATCTCTTTTTTTATATAAATAGATTCGGCGTTGCATTTCATTTCAGGTCTTCCCTGGATTTAACAGAACTGTGGTCGCTGGCATTGGCAGCTTGGCCCCAGCTCTAGTGGACTCCAGTTGACCGAACAATGCGACCCTGCCGAACGGGACTGCAACCTAACATCGAGAAGAAGCCAAGTCACACAGCAGGATTGCAGTTCGGTTGTATTCTCGAATCTTTTTTCGACACAAGTTGGCCAGCTTTGGATCAGGGGGTGTTTGGATACATAAACTTAAGCACTTGTTACATCGGATATTTGATACTAATTAGGAGTATTAAACATAGTCTAATTACAAAACTAATTGTACAGATGGAGTTTAATTCGCGAGACGAATCTATTAAGCCTAATTAGTCCATGATTTGATAATGTGGTGCTACAGTAACCATTTGCTAATGATGGATTAATTAGCCTTAATAGATTCGTCTCGCGAATTAGACTCCATCTGTGCAATTAGTTTTGAAATTTGCTCATGTTTAGTCAACCTAATTAGCATTCGAATGTCCGATGTGATCCTGCTAAAGTTTAGCACATCGTATCCAAACACCTCTTAGAAACGTGGCTGTGGAGGCAAGTCGCCGTTGCTTTGCCCGGACGAGGGACGGAGGAAGGCAGCAGCAGGAAGGAGTCGATGAACAAGTTGGCCTATTGGGAAGGTGCAGCCATTTGCTGCGTTACGCCGTTCGTCTGTAGTGACACAAGAGGCCGGGGATGCTGATGTACGTGATGCAGAAGTTCGACCTGTCGCCACCGCCACGGGACCCATGCATATGCTGCGCGTCGACCTTGCTTGGCTATAAATTCCCACGCACAGCATTTGGTACAGCACACACTCGATCAGTCTCTGCCGCCCCTCGCCAACGCAGGGGGAGAATTCCATGGCGCTAGCTCGCTTCCTCCTCGTCCTTGTCCTCGGCGCGACATTACTCTTTTCCAGTGCAGGTATATTTGCGCATGCTGGAGAAAGAACCACTGATTTGAGGATATATACTTGTTCTGGCCCACGCATATGCACAGTGCTACAATATTTTTTCTTTCATATATACTTACCTTATCATCACTCTTTTTGACAAGATTATTTAGTTTGCAACTTTCTTATGTGCATGCATTTTGCTAATAAACTTATGCATTTTCTACAGTATGATGGATAAATAAACAGATATAGGGTGTATATTTGTCGTAACAGCGGGTGAGGGTAATTTACAAAAAAAATATCAGGGTGTTTTGGGTAAAAATTTTTGTCACGTAGGCTGCAACCAAGCAAGCTTTAAGAGGAAGTACATTGTTAAAGTCGTCTCATGCAATACCACGTAAGATTTTTATGATATGGCGGAGCGAGAGCGAGGAGAGAGAAAGAGGTCGTTGTTTCGCAAAACAACCGCCTCATGAGATAAATTGTTGGACTACGAGATAACTTAACTACCATTGTTGCCATGCAACTCATAATATTTCTTTTTTATATACACAAATTAAGGAATTATGTAGCTCTACCAGACAACTTATAAGACAACTCATTGTATGAGTTGGCTGTTGAGTCATCGTAAGAGTACGTGTCAATACATGAGACCGTCTATTAGACGACACCCTAAGAGTGACTTATTTTGTTGGAACAATACACCCTGAAGGCCTGAACTTCTTTTCCTTTCTGGTACCTTGCAGAGGCAGCCGGGGTTGGCGTGAGCTATGGGAGAGTGGCGGACAACCTTCCGGACCCCGGTTCCGTGGTGCAGCTGCTCCAGCATAATGGCATCACCATGGTGAGGATATACGACACCAACCCCCAGGTGCTGACGTCGCTGGCAAACACCGGCATCAAGGTGATGGTCATGGTGCCCAACGAGAACCTGGCCGACGCGGCCAGGAACCCGTCTTATGCGCTCGAATGGGTGCGGACCAACGTTGCGGCGTTCTTACCCGCCACGAAGATCCATGGCATCTCCGTGGGGAATGAGGTGTTCAAATGGAGGTCGGACCTGAATCTTCAGCTTGTCCCGGCCATGACCAATGTGCATGACGCGCTGGTAAAGCTCGGCCTGACGGACGCCGTGAAGGTGACCACGCCTGTCGCGTTCGACGCGCTCAAGGACCCGACGTTCCCACCGTCCGCGGGCAGGTTCAAGGACGAAATCGCGCAGTCGGTGATGAAGCCCATGCTCCAGTTCCTGCAGAAGACCAGCTCCTACCTCACCATGAACATCTACCCGTTCCTAGCGTACGCCAATCAGCAGCCAGGCACGATCTCCCTCGACTACGCCCTGGGGAACCCCAACACCGGCGTAAGCGAAGTCGACGCCGGCCCCACGTACACCAGCCTCCTCGACGCCCAGCTCGATGCCACGTACTATGCCATGGAGGGTCTAGGGTTCCCCGACGTGAGCTTGTATGTTACAGAGAGCGGATGGCCGTCGCGCGGCGTGATCCACCGCGGCGGCCGGAGGCTTTTGGACACCGGGGACGACGGAAGCGAGGCGGCCTCCGTTGCCAACGCCCAAGCGTACAACGATAACCTCATCAAACGCGTGCTGTCCGGGAAGACGGGCACCCCGCACCGCCCTGACGCCGACATGGACGTGTACATTTTCGCGCTCTTCAACGAGGACAACAAGGGCAGTCCCGACGACGTCGAGGCCTACTTCGGCCTGTTCGACCACAACATGAAGAAGGTATATGAGTTTAGCTTCCAAGGAGCGCCGGCCGCGAGCTGGTGCGTGGCGAACGCGGCGGTTGGGGACGCGCGGCTTCAGGCGGCACTGGACTACGCGTGCGGCAACGGCGCTGACTGCGACGCCATCCAGCCCGGTGAGACGTGCTTCCAGCCCAACACCAAGGTCGCGCACGCCTCCTACGCGTTCAACAGCTACTACCAAAACAAGGGCCGGGCAGCCGGGACCTGCGACTTCAACGGCGCCGCCTCCGTTGTCTATCAGGCACCAACAGGTGAGTTCTCGGTTGGCGATCGTTCATGATCGCGATTGTACAAAACATATGCATGCATTTGTTCATTTCGCGTACCATCCGCATTCTTGTCTTGTGTCAGCAATAACGCCTATATAATTATATTATTGTTGCATTTTTGTTCTTTACCGGGACAGACACCTGCTGGAGCTGGTGCGTGGCGAACGCGTCCGTTGGGGACGCATGGCTCCAGTCGGCGCTGGAGTACGCGTGCGGTCATGGCGCCGACTGCAGCGCCATTCAGCCCGGCGCGGCGTGTTTCGAGCCAAACACTAAGGTCGCGCATGCCTCCTACGCGTTCAACAGCTACTACCAATACAACGGCCGGGCCAACGGGACGTGCGACTTCAATGGCGCGGGCTCCGTCGTCTACCAGCCACAAAGTGAGTTCACGCTCCACGGCCATCTCCTGCATCCAATATATACTTCGATCGTGACAAAAATGGTGGTTTTACTGGTTCTTGAACCCCCTGTTTTGCAGAGATCGGAAACTGCGTGCTCCCACCTCCAAACGCATGAACGGATGGTGACGTTTGAGAAGGCACCACCTCCGTGTACCGGATAAATAATATTTATGATCCTTTATTAACTCTGCTTAATTTGAAGGGAGAAGTCCAGATTTACAGCCAACTACATACAAATAAAATGAATTCGAAATTTACAGCCTACTAAAGAGAAAACTAAATAGATGGGTTGCTCGCACTACTAGAGAATTCGGTATTAGTACCGGTTATATCTCCCAAAAATACATCCGGGATTAATCCGTCGAGATAAAAGGGGAGGTCTTTTATCATAGGTCCTTCAACCGGGATAAAAGGGGAGGTCTTTTATCACGGGTCCTTCAACCGGGATATAAGACCATCGTTTAGTCCTGGTTTGTAAAACCAACCGGGACTAACAGGGCTGCCACGCCAGACGGTGGACAGACCCCTTCAGTCCCGGTTGGTGTTACAAACCGGGACTAAAGGTCCCCTCTTTAGTCACGGTTTGTAAAACAAACCGGAACTAAAGTGCGTGCGTACAGCACCATGTAGGCGCCTGCATGGCGCCTATAATTTCGTGCATATCTCACGTACCCCTTTAGTTAACCTTTAGTAGTTGAGAACTTTTTTTATAATGAAATGAATCAAACTAGTATTTAAACGAATCAAACAATTATTTAAATGAATCAAACAAGTATTTATACAAATACTATACAATTCTTAGGGTACTATATCTATACACAAATCTAATTAGCGTACGTATTACATTTACATACAAACTAAATCAAACTATATATATAGCTACGATGATCTTCCCGTCGAGGTGCTGGGAGCGTCTAATTTTCGTCCATCGTAATGAAAGTCTCCTTTTGGATTTACCACCTCGTCCATCAGGAATCCAATGAGACCTTCACATATTGCCGCTACTCTTTCCTTCTTCAAGAGTCCCAATAGAATATTCCACATCTGTAATTTGGAAACATATATGTGAATTTTACACGAACAATTGTAGAAAATAAATAACTATTAATAGTTTTATTTTACATACTTTAAATTCGTGCTCCGTGGCCTTGCTAGTCTTGGGTCCCAATAAATTGTGCATGTGCTCACAGACATAGTAGCCACATAGATTATCATTCCCAGGTTCCTGTCTTAAGCACTGTTGTGGGGAAAAACAATTAAGTTATTAAATATTCGTGCTATAGAATGTACAAAATGTGCAGACTTCATACGTACCGGGAAGTTTGTTCTCCATGTAAGTTTTTCTTTGAATTGACTGATCTGTCTGCACTGATGAATTCTCTCCATGCTCTGCGGATTAAAATAATGAATGATATAGTGTTAGGTGAAAATTTAGGAAATAAAATTTTGTATAGAGATAGAGGTCCAGAATTATTACATGTATAGCGTGTGTTGCACGTCTTGGTACTCCTTCGGATCTCTCCTCAACGAATCAAAGATAGTGACGTGACTTCGATCAATATTAATAATAATGAGGATCCAGTGGGAGCTGCGTACGTAAATGTTCATATATATTAGAGGTAACTAACATTAATCAGGTAAGGAAAAAGAAAATGAATATAAATGGTATACACACACTTACTTGAAGTTGTATGGAAGTAGTATGTGATCCTTTAATTTTGGTCTGTGCCAGCAACATTTTGTCTGGAAAATCTCGTATCTGGGCTTGGTTCACTATGGATGGATCCATGAAGCCAATATGGAGGTACGCTTCATGTCGGCACGTCCGAATTAGCATCCTAATGGAAGATGAAGTTAATTAGTACGACGACGCATGCATAAAAAAATGATATGAGCCAATATTTACATGTATATATAAACGGACATTTACAGAGTCCAGGCGCTCATCAGAGAGACGTCTAGGGTACCATGATGGTACACTTCATATATATCCTTGAATCATAGCCACATGACTGCCTTGCCTTTGCCGTGAAAATCTATCGGTTTTATCGTAAGGCCCAACATCTCCCTCTCGTCGGCAGACAACTTCATGTACCATTGTTGTAATTCGTACATCTTCGTTGACAGCTTCTTTAGCGAATCAGGGCTAACCATAGGCTTGCCTAGCTCAAAGGTCCATTTTGGTTCACTTGACGGTGCAGCTGGCAGCTCAACTTTTTTCCTTTTTTTTCTTCTCATCAACTTTTACTAATGCCCGTTCATAGTTCGATAGTAGTGGTTGACTCTTCTTGGCATGTTCTTGCATCTTGATGAATTTATGAAGCGTCCCCACATAAGTAGAGACTAAATGTGATCCAAATTATCAGTCCCAGGAGGCTGATAACACATTTATTCAACAGATAGTTCAGAAACCGTACAACTCCCGAAGGAGCGGGCGGGCAAGCCACACCCAAAGCAAGACTAAAGCGATAACAACACAGATCCAAGTTGCAGTCCAGTCGGACTCCGGGCTGCAATCGGAGCTAAGCGTCAGCGGAAGCATCCTGCAAAAGGGCCAACACCACAGGCAGCGTTGGGTGCAGACGCAACCTCCTACTCGAAGTCCTCGGCGACGAAGTCCGGATCCTCCTCTAAAGTAACAACACAAGGGTGAGTACAGAAGTACTCAGCAAGTCCAACCCCATCCACGGAGGGGGATACAACAGAGTATGCACAAGAATAATCAAGGAATGAGCTATGGTTTATTTGCAGTAAAGCTAGATTTTAAACACATGCAGGGTTCCATTTCAAAGAAGTTTCATAAAAACATTTTAGTAAACACTATATCAAGTGGGGTTGATCCTACACAGAGGATCCAAGTTTTATCGCTACCGGACTCCCCGTCCGCCGTAGCGCACGGCACACCTGCCGGACACTTCCAAAATTCCACGCACCCACACACGCAGTAGAATACCAGTCATCCCCAAATGCTAGTTGTGTGACCGAGCCGTAACTCGTCCAATGCCGTGGACACGGCTACCCGGATAGGTTTTAACTCTGCAGAGGTTGTACACTTTTCCCACAAGTAGGGTACCGTATCGCGAACACCTTAGTGTCGGTACGGATCCTAACAAAGCCATTACCCACCTTAGCCAATACTGACTAGTCAACGCGAGAGCGCTCAAGGGGTTAACAACCCATCCACGGGGCCGTAACCGGGACCTAAGTCACCAAGAGCTTAGTCCTTTTCCAAGGCCTCCCGTTGCTCACCAGCACACCTGAAGCTTAGCAGTTTAGCTAGTGGGATTTATGCTAAGCCGTTGCCCATACAACGGTCGAGTGGTTGTACGATGAGGGAATTAGGCAGGATGACACATCAACTCGGTCCTTAGTTATGACAAGATGGATATCTCCCACACTGCTCAACCACTGAGGTACGAGCCTATCAATCCGGAGTTCCACACAAGAAACACCCATCCATCTCATCCACCACCTCCCCTAACACCCGAAAACTCAACTTCTCAGTTAAACCTACTCACACATTTATTTTCCGAGTAAACAGGTGTAGTCATGTTTGAATTTGGTTAATGAGCTCCTAAGCATTCTAGCAGTATTTATCATCTAAACAGAGCAACTCATATTTAGAGATAAATATGGGACAACAAGGAATAGTCATAACAGTCAAGGGGTGGCTATCCAACCATGTCTTGCGATAAAACAATATGCATTTTATAAAACAGGCCAATAGGTTGTGTCTGAAAAACTGGGTATTAAAATATGCATCAAAGGGTGAGATTGGACTTGCCGTTCTCAAAGCCTTCCGGGAGCTCCTGCTCGCGGTACTGGTCCTCGGGCTCGGGCTCGCGGTCGAACTCCTCCTCGCGCTCCTCCTCGGGTACTCCGCGATCTACGGCACACACAAACGAGCACACAATAAATAAAAGGAAAAAGGGTTTTACCCGATGAGCTCCGAACAGGAAACATGAACGGAAAATAGATAGGAAGGGTATTTTCGTGGGATTTTGATATGCCGCGGCGGAAATATATGAGAGGAGGCCGTGGTCGAGTTTGGGGTTAATCGGAGGAGGTTTGGCGCATGAAATGACGGGTTAAAGGAGTATTAGGGGCTTTAAAATGGGGTTTAGGACTGAACCGCGAGAGTAAGGGCTTATCTGTAATTATTTTTGGAATGGTGGAAGGGCCTATTAGCGAATAAGGGAAACTAGTGGGCTGGATCGCGAGGAGAGGGATTTACCCCTTCTTCTTCCTGGAGACAACCAGGAGCTTGAGAAGAGAAATGGCCGTCGGCGTTCTGGTGGTGGGAGTGAGGAAGGCAAGGTGCTCGTGGTGAGGGTGTAGAGGTGAAGGCTCGGCTCCCTCCTTTTATAGGCGGCGCGCGGACGGGCGAGGGTCGAGGTAATGATGGCGGCCGGACTTTTGACCGGTGGCGTGCCGGAGTGGAGGAGCTCGTGGATGGCGTGGCGGCGTGGTCGACGAGGCCACAGGGGCGGCGACCGGTGACCGGCAACACGACGCGACGCACCGAGCCAAGCGCTAAACGCCAAGGCGCGAGCGGGCGCGGTACGGACGACGTGACGCGGTGCGGGCGCGGGC
>NC_028454.1:26221360-26434132 GCF_000263155.2 Setaria italica
GCGGCGCGGCGCACGCGGCCCGGCGCGGCGCTGCCCCAGCGCGCGTGCGCGCCTCGGCGCGCGTGCCGCGTGGGGAGGGGCGCCCGGCGCCTGGCGCAAGTGGGGGAGCTGCCAGGGGAGTAAAAGAAGAGAGAGAAGAAAAGGAAAAGAAAGGGGAGGAAGAAGGAGAAGGAAAAAGGAGAAGGAAAAGAAGGAGAAAGAAAAAGAAAGAAGGAAGAGAAAGAGAGGGAAGGGAGCGGAAAAAGATGGCGGAAATTCCGGGATTCGACTGCGCGCGGTGACGGATTGACGGGCACGCGGCGAAAATTACGGGGAGCGGAAAAAATGGGGAATTGACGGGCCGGGGCCAGGACGGCGGGTCCGACGGAAGGGAAAAGATTTGACGGAGCTCGGCGGTCGGAAAAATTTTGGAAAGTGTTTTTAACGGTTGGTTTAACCGGGTGTATTTTACGGGCGTTACAAACCTACCCCACTTAAATTGAATCTCGTCCTCGAGATTCGGCTGAGTCCTGAACAGATGGGGGAATTCCTTCTTCAACGCATCCTCGCGTTCCCAAGTGGCTTCTTCCTCACCATGCCTACTCCACTGAACTCTGCAAATCCGTACGGCTGAATTCCTCGTCCTTCTGGTGACCGTGTCCAGAATCTTGACGGGTACCTCCTGATATCGCAGATCTTTCTGCAAATCTATGGTTTCTACCGGTATTTGCTCTTCTGGTACCCTCAGGCATTTTCTCAGCTGAGATACATGGAACACTGGGTGGATATCCGACATTTCTTCGGGCAACTGGATACGGTAGGCTACCGCTCCAATTCTTTTTAGCACCTTGTATGGTCCGATATACCGAGGGGCCAGCTTCCCTTGCACTTGAAACCTCCGGGTACCTCGGATCGGAGAGACTTTAAGGTACACGAAGTCCCCCTCACTGAAACTCAACTCTCGTCTCCTCTTATCTGAGTAGCTCTTTTGTCTAGACTGTGCTGCTTTCTACTTCTCTCGTATTTCAGCTACTCGCTCTTCTGCTTCCTTAATAAAGGCAGGTCCTACCAGGGTGCGCTCTCCCACTTCTGACCACATCAACGGGGTCCTGCACTTTCTTCCATAGAGAGCCTCAAACGGTGACATGCCTAAGCTGGCTTGGTAACTGTTGTTGTATGAGAACTCTGCATATGGTAGACTCTGCTCCCAATCCTTGCCATAAGTAAGGACACAAGCCCTCAACATGTCTTCCATGATCTGATTTACTCTCTCTGTTTGGCCATCGGTCTGGGGGTGATAAGCTGAACTAAAGTCTAGTTTAGTGCCCATAGCCTTATGGAGACTCTTCCAGAATCTAGAGGTGAATTGGGTCCCTCTATCTGAAACGATTCTGCTAGGTACACCATGCAACTTCACTATGTTGTCCACATAGAGCCTCGCTAGCTTTTCTCCACCATAGGTGGTCCGTACGGGCAAGTAGTGGGCAACCTTAGTGAGTCGGTCCACTATCACCCATATGGAGTCATTCCCTTTCTGAGTCCTGGGCAATCCCACTACAAAATCCATGCCAATCTCGTCCCATTTCCAAACTGGAATGGGTAGTGGTTGCAGTAACCCGGCTGGCTTCTGGTGTTCGGCCTTAACCCTTTGGCAAGTATCGCAATGAGCGACGAACTGGGCTATGTCCGCCTTCATCCCGTTCCACCAGTACTTCTGCTTTAAATCCATGTACATCTTGGTGGATCCCGGGTGGATGGAATATGCTGAGTTATGGGCCTCATCCATGATGGTTTGCCGGAATTCACCTTCCTTGGGTACACAAATCCTATCCTTGTACCACAAGGTTCCCTTTTCATCCACTCTGAAGTCTGGGGCTTTGTTTTCTCCGGTTTGCCTGCGAATCCTCACCAGGTCCGGGTCCGAGCCTTGGGCCTCTCGGATTCTTTCTTCTAGGGTGGGTTGAACACTTAGCTTGCGGCTGGTATTCTGAGGGATGATATGTACATTTAATCGGGCCATTTCCTCTTGTAAGTGGGGGTCCTTAGGTCCGATCTGCCCATGGGGTTTCCTGCTTAATGCATCCGCTACCACATTGGCCTTACCGGGGTGGTAGTGAATTTCCAGATTATAGTCCTTGACCAATTCTAACCATCTTCTTTGCCTTAGATTCAGATCTGGTTGGGTGAAGATGTATTTTAGGCTCTTGTGGTCAGTGTAAATCTCACACTTATTCCCGATCAAGTAATGTCTCCAGATCTTGAGGGCATGCACTACGGCTGCAAATTCCAAGTCATGGGTGGGGTAATTTTGTTCATGGGGCTTAAGTTGACGGGAGGCATAAGCCACTACCTTTCCATCCTGCATCAGGACACACCCTAACCCTTGGCGAGAAGCGTCACAATAAATGACGAAGTCCCGCTGGATATCCGGTAGGGTTAACACTGGGGCGGTCGTTAATCTTTTCTTCAGCTCCTGAAAACTCCTCTCACATGCCTCGGTCCAATTGAACTTCTTGTCCTTTCTGAGTAGCTCTGTCATAGGTCGGGCTATCTTGGAGAATCCCTCAATGAACCTCCGATAATATCCAGCTAAACCAAGAAAACTCCTGATTTCACTAACATTGGTGGGTTGCTGCCAGTTGGAGACGGCTTCCACCTTCTCGGGGTCGACTGCTACTCCTTCCGCAGTCAAGATGTGTCCAAGAAATGCTACCTTCTCTAGCCAAAATTCACATTTACTGAATTTAGCGTAAAGTCGGTGGGCTCTCAATCTCTCCAGCACTACCCGCAGATGTTGCTCATGCTCTTGGACACTCTTGGAGTAAATAAGTATGTCGTCGATAAAGACCACGACAAACTTGTCTAACTCTTCCATAAACACCTTGTTCATGAGATTCATGAAATAAGCAGGGGCATTGGTCAGTCCAAAGGACATCACTGTGAATTCAAACTGGCCATACCGGGTAACAAAAGCTGTCTTCGGGATATCACTTTCCTTAATCTTGAGCTGGTGGTACCCTGATCTCAAATCTATTTTGGAGAAATACTTGGCTCCCTTTAACTGGTCAAATAGGTCATCTATTCTGGGAAGGGGGTATTTATTCTTGATAGTGACCTCATTTAGTGCGTGATAATCCACGCACATCCTCATGCTTCCATCTTTCTTTTTGACAAAGAGCACTGGGGCTCCCCACGGGGATGAGCTGGGTCTGATAAAGCCACTCTGCTGCAGTTCACCTAGTTGTTTCTTCAGCTCTGCTAACTCAGACGCTGCCATTCTATAGGGCCTCTTGGCTATAGGGGAGGTTCCAGGGATAAGATCGATCACAAACTCTATATCCCTATCCGGGGGCATTCCAGGTAGTTCCTCAGGAAAAACATCCGGGTATTCACTCACTACCGGAACTCCTTCTATGGCTTTGGCTTCCATGTTAAAAACCATTGGGTCAGGCCCACTTCCCCGGGTGTGGCAGGTTACTTGTACGCCATCCTGATTAATTAGGCGCACTACCTTATCAGCACACCCTATGTGTCCATCATGTAGACTTAACCAATCCATTCCAAGGATCACATCTATTCCTTTAGACTTAAGTACTACTAGATCTGCTAGGAATTCTACCCCACTTAAATTGATCCTCACCCGGGAACAACCTAGTCGACACTGGATGTCGGCTCCAGGTGTCCGAGTTAATAGGGGTACCTTTAGTAGTACTGTAGGTATGTGGTGCTTATCCACAAAGCTTGATGATATAAAAGAATGTGATGCTCCAGAATCGAAGAGTACTGTTGCCAATACTGAGCTGACTAGAAACTCACCGAGTACAACGCCCTGAGCTTCCTGAGCCTCTTGCGCGCTGATGTGGTTGACGCGGGCTCGTCCAAACGACTGTTGGGGCTGCCTCATCTGCTGGCTGTTGTTGTTGTTGTTGTTGTTGTGGCCGGGGTTGTTGCTGCGGACGGGAACACGGTTGGCTCCTGACACTGCTGCCCTTGGCCCAGTCACTGCATTGGAGAAGGCTGATGCAGCTGGCTTGTTGGCGTAGGGGCAGTTGGCAATGAAGTGCCCTGGCTCACGGCAGTTGAAGCATGCCCTGCCATTGTTGGTGACCTGACTGGCGCTGTTCTGTGGGGCCTTGACAGGGTTCTGGCTTCTGAATGGGGCATTGGTCTGATGAGAACCGGAGGCTTGGGACTGGGTCCTGTACTGCATGGGAGCTTGGGACCTGGGCATGGGGTAACCAAAGCTCCTCGGTTTCTGGAACCTGTCCTGCTGGTGGGTCTTGCTGTCCAGAAACCGGCGCTTGTTGTCCCTCCTTTCATCTGCCTTGGCCCTCTCAGTCAGAATGGCCATGTTCATCAGGGTGTTGAAGTTGGGGTAAATCTGAGGGGTAAGCAGGGTCCTCAGTTCTGCGTTCAAGCCCTTCTTGAACATGTCTTGCTTCTTCTCATCCTTGTCTACCTCTTCTGGAGCATAGCGGGCCAACTCCATGAACTGATAGGTGTACTCCTCCACAGACTTGTTGCCCTGGCGCAGTTCACGGAATTCATCTGCCTTGCGCTTCATGGTAGCTGCAGGAATGTGATAGCGGCGGAACTCTGTCACAAACTCGTCCCAGGTGATAGTGGAGGCATCCTGGGCGGCCGTGCAGTAGTTCTCCCACCAAGCTAAAGCAGTCCCAGTGAGCTGGTGTGCAGCCAGGAGAACCTTGTCCCTGCTCTCACAGCCGAATGGCTCTAGCTTCCTCTTAATGACCCGCAGCCAGTCATCTGCGTCCAGGGGGTTGATGGACCCGCCGAAAGTGGGTGGCTTGGTGCGGAGGAAGTCTGTCAGCTTCTCATTCATACCCTGTCCGCGGGGCCTCTGGCGAGTGATGGCATTGGCCAAGGCTTCCAGCAGAAGGGTCTGGTTGTTCATGACTTGTACCAGGTCAATGACCGGTGGGGGCGGTGGCTCCTGTGCTCCCACTTGACTCTCTCCCCTGCCCTCGGGCTGATTCACCTCCTGCTCCTCATGGTGCACTATTGGTGGGGGCCCCTGCCTTTCCTGTTGCCTTTCTGCACTAGGAGTGGCACGTGCTTGACTCGGGGAGGTCCTGGTGGCACGCTTGGGAGGCATCTGCAGATTGAGCGAACTTTCATGAGACTTGGATTTGGATATTAAGGTGATGTTTAGTTAATTATCTCGAATTTTCGAAGAGACAGAATCCACCTCCTGTCGACAAACACACAGACTAACAAACAACAAGCACAAATGATTTTATTATTTTGCCGGGGCGGTTACAACACTTGGGGTAGGGCCAAAACACGTGCTACACGATCGGTACAACAACACAACTAGGGGGGGTACAACTCTAGACTCGGGACAGTTTCAGGAGTACAACTTGGACCACGGACCATGACGACTCCATTCCCTCGGGCAAACTCAGGGCTGGGCACTCTACTCGCGGGACGAATCTGCACACTGCGCGGAGTGGTCTTCTGGCGGAATCAGGAGGGCCAGCACCTCATCTCCTAGGGTCCCACCCGCGGGAGGGAGCTCATTGGCCACCTCAGAGTCCCATTCTGATGGTGGTGGTGCGGGTGTGGCATCGGGGCTCTTCCGCTTCCCGGACCCCTGGGCAACAGGAACTCCATCCAAAACTGGGGCCTCGTCGTCCTCCACGATCCGCATCTTCCTCCGCGTGCGGTCCGAGCGGTGGGCTTCCTTCAGGGCCTGCGCGTGCCGGTCCTCGGCCTCTTTGAGGGCCTCAATGGCGAGGGCCTCATTGCTTTGGGCGGCCGCGGCTCGGGCCTCGGCTGCTGCCAATCTCACCTGGAGCCTCCTCACCATAATCTCGGCGTCCTCGGCTCTGCGGATCTGCTGCTTCAAATGAGCAGCCTGCTCATCGCAGAGTTCATCCAAAGTGAGGAGGTAGGCAGCCATATGGAGCACGGTGGGGTCATCCTCGCGCTGTCCACGTCCTTCCAAAGTCCTCACCCGGGCCAGCCAAACCGGGCGGTTCTTCTTGACAGGCGGGTAGAACCTCATCGGTGTGCGTCCGATGTGCCGCTCATAGATCTGGCACAGGTAGCGCAGGGCTTTCCGAGCTGCCGCCTGGTAAGTGTCTTTCCGCCGGAAACCAGTGGCAGACACATTCCAAGGCTGAATGTCGGGGAAACGGCTGCTCCTGCCCACAAAGATGGTCATCTCGCACCGGAGAGTCCCACGGTCCTCATACTCCCTGCTGGAGTACTCCGGGCGCTCGTAAATTCCGAGGCGGTCCATGCATGCGAACAGCAACCTGGGAAAACCGGGCTCCTCCAGGCAGTGGCTGTTGGTCCATCCATCTTCGGCCATCTGGAAAGAATCGGGGTGTAAATCAGTTTTGCAATTGAGCAGGGGTAGCAAGAAATTTTGTAAATCATTTAATTTGGTCAAAAAGGCTTCTCCGGTCCTAATGGTTACGTCCTACGGCCAACGACGGCTCTGATACCACCTGAAGCGTCCCCACATAAGTAGAGACTAAATGTGATCCAAATTATCAGTCCCAGGAGGCTGATAACACATTTATTCAACAGATAGTTCAGAAACCGTACAACTCCCGAAGGAGCGGGCGGGCAAGCCACACCCAAAGCAAGACTAAAGCGATAACAACACAGATCCAAGTTGCAGTCCAGTCGGACTCCGGGCTGCAATCGGAGCTAAGCGTCAGCGGAAGCATCCTGCAAAAGGGCCAACACCACAGGCAGCGTTGGGTGCAGACGCAACCTCCTACTCGAAGTCCTCGGCGACGAAGTCCGGATCCTCCTCTAAAGTAACAACACAAGGGTGAGTACAGAAGTACTCAGCAAGTCCAACCCCATCCACGGAGGGGGATACAACAGAGTATGCACAAGAATAATCAAGGAATGAGCTATGGTTTATTTGCAGTAAAGCTAGATTTTAAACACATGCAGGGTTCCATTTCAAAGAAGTTTCATAAAAACATTTTAGTAAACACTATATCAAGTGGGGTTGATCCTACACAGAGGATCCAAGTTTTATCGCTACCGGACTCCCCGTCCGCCGTAGCGCACGGCACACCTGCCGGACACTTCCAAAATTCCACGCACCCACACACGCAGTAGAATACCAGTCATCCCCAAATGCTAGTTGTGTGACCGAGCCGTAACTCGTCCAATGCCGTGGACACGGCTACCCGGATAGGTTTTAACTCTGCAGAGGTTGTACACTTTTCCCACAAGTAGGGTACCGTATCGCGAACACCTTAGTGTCGGTACGGATCCTAACAAAGCCATTACCCACCTTAGCCAATACTGACTAGTCAACGCGAGAGCGCTCAAGGGG
The DNA here is from genome assembly GCF_000263155.2 of Setaria italica. Lineage (NCBI taxonomy): Eukaryota > Viridiplantae > Streptophyta > Magnoliopsida > Poales > Poaceae > Setaria > Setaria italica. The sequence continues at coordinate 26,228,667 of NC_028454.1, forward strand.
TTAACAACCCATCCACGGGGCCGTAACCGGGACCTAAGTCACCAAGAGCTTAGTCCTTTTCCAAGGCCTCCCGTTGCTCACCAGCACACCTGAAGCTTAGCAGTTTAGCTAGTGGGATTTATGCTAAGCCGTTGCCCATACAACGGTCGAGTGGTTGTACGATGAGGGAATTAGGCAGGATGACACATCAACTCGGTCCTTAGTTATGACAAGATGGATATCTCCCACACTGCTCAACCACTGAGGTACGAGCCTATCAATCCGGAGTTCCACACAAGAAACACCCATCCATCTCATCCACCACCTCCCCTAACACCCGAAAACTCAACTTCTCAGTTAAACCTACTCACACATTTATTTTCCGAGTAAACAGGTGTAGTCATGTTTGAATTTGGTTAATGAGCTCCTAAGCATTCTAGCAGTATTTATCATCTAAACAGAGCAACTCATATTTAGAGATAAATATGGGACAACAAGGAATAGTCATAACAGTCAAGGGGTGGCTATCCAACCATGTCTTGCGATAAAACAATATGCATTTTATAAAACAGGCCAATAGGTTGTGTCTGAAAAACTGGGTATTAAAATATGCATCAAAGGGTGAGATTGGACTTGCCGTTCTCAAAGCCTTCCGGGAGCTCCTGCTCGCGGTACTGGTCCTCGGGCTCGGGCTCGCGGTCGAACTCCTCCTCGCGCTCCTCCTCGGGTACTCCGCGATCTACGGCACACACAAACGAGCACACAATAAATAAAAGGAAAAAGGGTTTTACCCGATGAGCTCCGAACAGGAAACATGAACGGAAAATAGATAGGAAGGGTATTTTCGTGGGATTTTGATATGCCGCGGCGGAAATATATGAGAGGAGGCCGTGGTCGAGTTTGGGGTTAATCGGAGGAGGTTTGGCGCATGAAATGACGGGTTAAAGGAGTATTAGGGGCTTTAAAATGGGGTTTAGGACTGAACCGCGAGAGTAAGGGCTTATCTGTAATTATTTTTGGAATGGTGGAAGGGCCTATTAGCGAATAAGGGAAACTAGTGGGCTGGATCGCGAGGAGAGGGATTTACCCCTTCTTCTTCCTGGAGACAACCAGGAGCTTGAGAAGAGAAATGGCCGTCGGCGTTCTGGTGGTGGGAGTGAGGAAGGCAAGGTGCTCGTGGTGAGGGTGTAGAGGTGAAGGCTCGGCTCCCTCCTTTTATAGGCGGCGCGCGGACGGGCGAGGGTCGAGGTAATGATGGCGGCCAGACTTTTGACCGGTGGCGTGCCGGAGTGGAGGAGCTCGTGGATGGCGTGGCGGCGTGGTCGACGAGGCCACAGGGGCGGCGACCGGTGACCGGCGACACGACGCGACGCACCGAGCCAAGCGCTAAACGCCAAGGCGCGAGCGGGCGCGGTACGGACGACGTGACGCGGTGCGGGCGCGGCACGGCACGGGCTCGGCGCGGCGGCGGCGCGGCGGCGCGGCGTGGGCGCGGCGGCGGCGCGGCGGCGCGGCGCGGCGGGCGCGGGCGCGGCGCGCGGGCGCGGCGCGCGGGCGCGGCGCGGGCCGCGCGTGCAGCGTGGGGAGGGGCGCCCGGGCGCCTGCGCAAGTGGGGGAGCTGCCAGGGGAGTAAAAGAAGAGAGAGAAGAAAAGGAAAAGAAAGGGGAGGAAGAAGGAGAAGGAAAAAGGAGAAGGAAAAGAAGGAGAAAGAAAAAGAAAGAAGGAAGAGAAAGAGAGGGAAGGGAGCGGAAAAAGATGGCGGAAATTCCGGGATTCGACTGCGCGCGGTGACGGATTGACGGGCACGCGGCGAAAATTACGGGGAGCGGAAAAAATGGGGAATTGACGGGCCGGGGCCAGGACGGCGGGTCCGACGGAAGGGAAAAGATTTGACGGAGCTCGGCGGTCGGAAAAATTTTGGAAAGTGTTTTTAACGGTTGATTTAACCGGGTGTATTTTACAGGCATTACAATTTATATAATTCTCTTCGATCTACTAGCGGTGGCTCCATCTCCCTTACTTTTCTTAATTCCCTCTGTTCCCTCAACCACTCACTAGCTTCACTTGGATTTCGGTCCAGCGTTCCTTATGAGTCATTTCCTCCCAGCGTTCCTCAGGAGTCACCTCAGACTCCTTTGTTTTCTTCTTACGTTGTCTTGGCTTGGGAGGCGGTAGTCGCGACTTCTTAAATGGTGCTTTTAGTCCCGGCGAAGGTGATCATGGAGGGGTGTTGTTGTCGTCGTCGTCGCTCCAACCACCAGGATGTGGTGGAGATGGAGACCTTGATCGTGGAGTAGGTTGTGGTGGAGATGATGGTCTGGATGTTTGAGGAGATCAGATGGTCGCTGCTGCGGATTTGCGGAGAGTGGTCTTGAGCTCTGAGGAGGTGCCTCCACGCTGGGGATGATGATGTAGCGTTTGCGCTATAGAATGACCCCGTGAACCACTTCTCCTAGTGTTGTTGACCCGTCGCCTGCTGGGAAGTCGAGCTCTAGGCCTTCAAATTAGCTATTAGGGATTCTCTCTACGCTAACACTTGCATAGCCAGGTGGAATCTCCATGCCATGGCATGTATGATTTGGCAGGATTGGCAATGCACTCCTGTACGCCACCTGGATATATAAAAGAAATGAAGTTCTTAAACTTCAAATTGCCAAAGCACTCCTGAGGCTCCGGTGCATAAATATTATGTATATATACATACCTTAATGTTGAAGTTGCCGATCAGTGTATGCAGCTCAGATGTGGTGCGTTGCGTGATGGCATCCACAGGGAATAGTTGCTCTTCCACGGGTAATCCTAGCGTATGTGGCTCAGGGAGCCCTGTGGACGCACAGCTGCTCCCGAGGTGTTGAGAAGGGCTGGCAACTGCGTTAGCCATTCGTCTACTGCCTCCCTCCTGCATTCTTACTTCTACAGATTGTAGTTTGGATTCTATCGTGCGCCATCACCTCTCATACTCTTGCTCCTTTCTTCGGTTCTAGCTTGTGTACATGTCCATGTCACCTCGGAATGCGAACTTCCACGGAAAAAGCCCGAACCCTCGGGTACATCCTGGGTGTTCGGGATTCCCGAGGGCCATTGTGAGCTCATCATTCTCTTGGCACACCGTCAACGTCCCATCCTTAACATCTTTAATAATCTTGTCAAGCTTTGTGGCTGCTTCACATAACAGGTCATCGAAGACCAGCGTCCCATCATCTGGGTTTATCTCACCTCCATGAGTGTAATACCAATTTTTTGATCGTTTGGGCCAATCAATTGTTCCTAGTACGATACCCCGCTCAATCAGATCCTTTTCCATTTGATTCCATTTGGGAATTGCTTTGGCATAACCACCTCGTCCTAGCTTATGATGGTACTCCTTCCCCCAGCATTGCCTGTGTTCTGGGCGACCTTGTTCTTACTTTCTTCGGTGCTCTTGTATTGTACAAATGCCTCCAAGTGGTCCTTACACTGTGGATACACAGTAAAATCTGGAGTTCGGCCCATCTTATATCCACAGTAAAATCTGGAGTTCGGCCCATCTTAATGTAGGTGGTATCCAACATCTTCTTGAATGTCTAGAATTGTGTGGCTATCTTCTTCAGTGCCCACGCTTTCACATCATTTTTAATATATCCATTGGGAAATGTGAAATGTTTCTTAACTTCTTCCCACAGCATATTCTTTTCTGTATCCTGGAACACGTATGGATTAGTCGTTTTGCGCTTCCATTCCCTTATGCTGATGGGCACGTTCTCCCTTACGATTGCCCCGATTTGACTCACGTACTGTGTTGCCACTTTTTGGGGAGCAACTGGCCTGCCCTCTTCTGTGACTTCCGTGATGATAGCCTCTTTTGTTCCAGTCTTCACCTTGGAAGGACCTCGGGGCTTCGGACGACGGTTCGTCGATCCAGAGGGCTAACCGTTCAAGATTCATTAATTAATTAGTACATAGTAATAATAAATAACATCATATATTATATATAGAAAGGGTTAAAATATGATCTTCGGAACCTTCTGCCACGATAATGTTTTGCTGGGGCTTAGGCTCTTCATTGCCATCGATAGATAGGCTGAGAAACATTTCTGGCTGGCTACCCTCTTCATCGGTGTACGCTATGGGAAGATTGGAACTACTATCACTAGCAATAATCCGCTCCATTAGATACCTTCTGACCTCGTCATCTGTCATCGATCTCAACTACTTTGTACATGAAATCATATATAGAACAACCATGAAAACAAATTCATTTCAACAAAAAAATTTAAATATACAAAATGTACTACATTTTCGAAATATACAAAATGTAATATACAAAATGTACTATGCAAAATGTAATATAAAAAATGTAACCTACAAAATATAATATACAAAATGTACTAAATTTCAACTAATTTCTAAGCATTTCAACAAAAAATTGTAAACATTTGTACCAAAGTTCAATTAATTTCTTAGCATTAATTAGAAGCATACAACTATATTCCACAAATAATTGCAATGATCCAAACGGGGCCTAAATGTATACAAAATTTATTTTGTATGTAATCTACCAAATTTCAAGAATTAATTGGGGGACGGCCGGAGTTGAAGGGGGGCGCAACGGCGATGAGGACGCGCGACGACGACGGGGGAGGCGGCCGGCTGGCTGGCGACGGGGATGACTGGGAGTGGGGGGTGTAGAAGACACTGTAACTTTTATACAGGACCCCTTTTATCCCGGTTTGTAATTGAAACCAGGATTAAAGGACATTTAACCCCGGTTTCTAATACAAACCGCGATAAAAGGGGAGCCTTTTATCTCGGTTTATGATCACCTGCGATAAAAGACCCCTTTTTTATCTCGATTTCTGATCAACCGGGATAAATGGGTACTTCCAGGCGGGAATCAAAAAGTCCCCTTTTATCCCGGTTCTATTTTATAATCGGGATAAATAGGGGTCTTCTCCTGTTTTTCATCTCCTGATTAGTTTTTGAAAATTTATTCTATTTATGTTTTCACATCTCCCGACTGGTTTTCGAAAATTTATTCTATTTATGTTTTCATTGGATTTCAGGAAGGGAAAATAAGAAATTTACGTATTTCAAATATGCAAAAATATATTAAATTAGCATGTTTGTTTACAGTAAGTTTTAACTAGTCATAAATTCTATACTATTTCTTTTTGCTTCTATTTGGAAATTTATTCTCGCCGGATCGGATCTCGTCGGGTTTTGCTAGATTTTATGAAGCAAAAATTAAAACTTTACATATTTCAAACATGCAAAAATATATTTAATTAGCAATTATATTTACAATAAGTTTGAATGACTCATTAATTCTACACTAGTTATATTACCTTCTTAAATAATTATTTTACTACATCACTATCATCTATCATTAATCCCAGAGGGCAAACAATCTGTTTAGCTTCATATGTTGTGGATGGCAATTCATTATTCTCGGGAAGAATCTTCTTGATAATTTCCAACATCAGTATCGCAAACTCAAATATTGCTGAAAGTTTACGTAGAAATACATAAATTATTTAGCTCATATTTAATTTACAAATAACTAAACTATTAAAAAATTCAATATTTCCACATAATTTACTTATTCTAGAAATGGCTAATTCCATACCTCTATCTGAAAAGTACTAAAGTATGAAATTACACTTACAATTTATATGGCTAATTTATAAATATCCATCACAGCTCAAAAACATGGATAAATACAAATCCTCTACATGCTTAACAACAAACAAACTCATTTTTCTCCCTCTCTAAAGTATAAAACAAAGCTTAACAACAATAAATGAACGAAGCATGAAGTAGCTAACCTTCACAACACTTTGGATGAGTGAAATCCCCACGGAAATGAGGAAAAAAAATTCAGCAGCACCTCCCCTAGACTTGCTTCGCGCCATGGAGAGGATGAGCTTCTCTGTCTTTGTGGAGTGGAGTGGCTCGGGCGAGAGGAGTGGTCCCTCCTGTAGATAAGATTTTATCCTGGTTGTTAAATCCAACCGGGACAAAACCGGTTGGTAATCCAAACGGGATAAAAGCTCCGACCTTTTGTCCCAGTTTGAATTACCAACCGGGAGTAAAACGGTTATCCCGGTTGGTAACTCCAACCAGGACAAAAGGTTGAATTTTTTGTCCCGTTGGTGGCTCCAACCGGAGGTAAAGGTGGCGCCGTCAGTGCCCGGAAACTAGCCGTTTTAACCGAGACTAAAGGGTGGCCTGTAATCCCGGTTGCAAAAAAGGAACCGAGAGTAAAGGTGCGCTCCATTCCAACCTACCGTGACGCACCCCCTTTTCTCCCGGGCTAAAATTAAACCATGACTAAAGGGCGTGAGATCTAAAATCAGTTCTTATGCTGCCACACCACACTCAGTTGGGTCTCCTGGCCTACGGAAAGGGTAGGATACGTTGTGAAGGTCACCAGCATCTGCAGCACGAACTGAAATCACAGAAACAGAGACCAGTAAAGCTTGCCAGGCAGCAGAGTGACGAAGTGCACATGAGTTCGCCATGAGCAAACTAGAAGCGTTGATGATGCCCTGAATAAGGAGAAGGCAAGAAGGTTGCTTAGTTATGCGAGGCTGGCCCAGGACCAGCATGGTTGGCATGCTCTTTTTGACTTGGATCAACACACTATCAAAGATCAAAGGCACCTGTCGAAGCAGGCAACCTCTGTGTCGTAGGATGGAGCTGACGTCTTGGACGGATCGAGTCCGTTGACTTTTGCGCGCCAGTGCCGTCAAGGCGGCTGGTCTGCATTGACTAGAGCACAGCAGGAAGTTTCATGGAAAATAGGTATTCCTCAGACACACAATTACAATTAGTACCATCAGTTCACAACTCGGTCCGACCTTTGAAGCCTCCATAGACCATAGTTCAAAAACTCACAGCATTTCATTTTCTTCCACCTCACTTCCTCTTCGTCTTTCTCTCAGTTACTACTGACACAGAAGCATGAGTGGATTTCTTGACATAGCTCTGCTGCTGCCGCTGCTGCTCTGTCTTCTCAAGGATGCAACGTACAAGGCCACGGCGTGGGATGATAAGGATTTCTTCAGCTACTGTCCACCATCCTGGTGCAGCAAACAAGGGCCGGAGATCAGGTTCCCTTTCATGCTTGAATCCAGCAATACATCATCATTATGTGGAGCATCAGACCTGAAGCTAGCATGCTCTGGCCAGGACACCATTCTGGTTCACCCAGCTCTTGCCTCATACATAGTGACTGCCATAGATTACAGGCGTGGTACCCTGACGCTTGTCCGGCGTGTGGACTCGTCATCTCCCTCCTGCAGGCAGAAGCTCATGTCAGCAGCCCTACCTCATAGCACTGACCCCTTCCCACCATTATGCAATCTTGGCTATGCGGTGATAGTAAGCTGCTTAACAGAGTTCACACCGAGTAATCATGCTGCCAATTATATCTTCGGCCCAATCTCGTGCCTTAGCAACACGACCCACTTCTCCTATTTGGTGGATGGTTCTGCAGATCTGTATGTGCTTCCATTAGATTGCAAGGTCGTGCCTGATAGCTTCTTCCCGATGATTGACGATTATTATAACCAGATGCTCGGTCCCTCAATATTCAAGAAGAAAGCAGAAGGAATAGTCAATTTCTCCGAGACTACTTTCCAGTGTTGTCAATTTGATATTTTAAACAACTGCAAACTGTGTGAGCTTGGTGGGAAACGTTGTGGGTTCAGCACACAGAGGAATCAAACCTTCTGCATGAGTCATGGTATTATCTCTAACTGATGATACTGTCTGAATTTTCATAATGTGAGTCCAATACATTAGAAAAACATTCAGCTTCATCTACTGAGATGCTACTATGCGATTCTTGAATTTCATAAATACTTGTCAGCTTATCATGCAAAGTAGTACTGCAGATCATTTGGGTAGCAAGTTTCAGTGAGCAAATTAAGGCCAACGAAGTCTGATCAAAATCACAAAAGAAAGAGGGAATTATATGTTATGCACTTAATCTTGCAGTAGTCAGCCCAATTTTTACAAGCATTTTAAGTGCGTAAAACACTTCAGTGCAACTTGCAAGGTGGAGACTACTACCAAAAAGTACCCATGAAATAATGCTTCAAATAATGAAGGGAAAAAGATACAAATTAGAAGTTAAATTGGTAAAACAGAATTCTAACAAAAATATAGACACTACTGTTAAGAATCTTTGTGATAATTATGCTAACGCAATTTCAACTACAGATGACTAGATGTGGGATAATGCAAATTGGCACGAGTACCTTTAAACAATTAGAGACCAAAATTTTGCATGAAACAATCATTGCACCGTACCGATCATTTTCATAAGAATCACAGAAAAAACATAATTGAGATCAAATAAAAAGCAAAGCAACTCCTCCACTGTAACACATTTAGTTCAGCAACCCTGCAAAAAGATTCCAAGAAATTCATGTTGCAAGGCTGGCTACTGGATATAAGGTTAAAAGGTTAAGACAAAATTGTCTTCATGTTTCCCTTTTTGATCTGCAACATATGGGCTTCTTCACTACTGACATGACCAGATAAATGGAATTAATTTAGGCTGTGACTCAGAAACATATGTTACTCAACAATTTTGCTAGGATTGTTTGGGTCTATCAGCTTTGGATTACTTCATTGGCATTGACATTATTAAGGTTGCATCATCAGCCAGACATCCTTCCTTATGCTGGAGCTGCAGTAGTAGTAGAGCCTGTAAGCAAAAGAGATGCAAATATCAATGATGTGTGCTAGCTCCTAAAAAAGCAAATTGATACAGCCAGTTAAGATGTGCAAAGAGCCAAAGAGGCAACGAGTTCCTGATAATATGCCTGCTGAAGGTGTATAGGAGTGTCTAAAGTGGTATGCCTGCATGATGATAAAGAAATGGTGAAGCAGGAAAACGAAAAAAATACATTAATGCCCTGCATAAAGACTAACTAAGGAACTCATTTGGCATTGGTTCTCAATAGCAAACCAGGTAGCTGTCCGATGGGTTGGGACTTGAGACTACAGTGGACATTTGCTGGGGCAAAATGATGCATATTAATAGGGCGGGGACCCGGTTAATCACCAGAGATAGGAGCACCAACTTGCCTCTGATGTATACTTTTCGCGAAGGAACCTTCTTTGTTATTATATATGTTGAAAAATATGCAAATATGAGCATTACTCTTTCACATTTATATTCATCAGCATGACCATTCACAAAAATTAGAACCTTTATTGTGTATGCTGGGGGCTGGGCCACATCATGCAGCTAGTCATACTACAATATTGGACCTCGCCTTTTTTCTTCATCAACAATTCACCTTTTCTGTACTAAACCATGAATAGAGTCTTATTTTCTTTTTTGGTATTTGCAGGTTCACACGTCAAAGTAATTGCAGGTACTGCTAATCAATCATTCCTTGTATCCCGAATTAAAAAAAGCTATGTATTACAAAAAAATTCATATTTTAATTTACTCTACTATGACTCTTGACATTATCTTATACCCATTAGATAAACCAAGTAGTGCCTTTCTATGGTGACATAATATGCTGATTTTCCTATTCTTTTTGCGTCAGCTACATCATCGGTAGCAGCATTCGTTCTTTTGCTGATGGTAGCTATGGCACTTTATGTTTCCCTTAAGACAAGATATAATGAGGAGATACACTTGAAGGTCGAAATGTTTCTCAAGACATATGGCACCTTGAAACCCACAAGGTACACTTTCTCTGAAGTTAAGAAGATAGCAAGGCGATTCAAGGAAAAAGTAGGCCAGGGTGGATTCGGAAGTGTATACAAAGGCGAGCTACCAAATGGTGTGCCTGTGGCTGTCAAAATGTTAGAGAACACTACAGGAGAGGGAGAAGAATTCATCAATGAAGTTGCAACAATTGGACTAGTCCATCATGCAAATATTGTGCGCCTATTAGGATTTTGCTCCGAAGGAACACGACGTGCCCTTATTTATGAATTCATGCCTAATGAGTCACTGGAGAAATATATATTCTTACATCATTCTAATACCTCTCAAGAACTACTAGTGCCAAACAAAATGGTAGCTGTTGCTTTAGGCATTGCCCGAGGAATGGAATACCTACATCAAGGATGCAACAAGCGCATCCTGCACTTTGACATCAAGCCTCACAACATCTTGCTGGACTACAACTTCAATCCAAAGATCTCAGACTTCGGCATGGCAAAATTGTGTGCAAGGGATCAAAGCATTGTTACCTTGACAGCAGCAAGAGGCACAATGGGGTATATTGCACCAGAGCTCTATTCTCGTAATTTTGGAGGTGTATCACATAAGTCAGATGTTTACAGTTTTGGTATGTTGGTGTTAGAAATGGTAAGCGGAAGGAGGAACTCAGACCCAAGTGTTGACAGCCAAAATGAAGTTTACCTCCCAGAGTGGGTCTTTGAGAAAGTAATCACTGAGCAGGACTTGGTAGCTAGAGACATGACAGGAGAAGAGAAAGAAAGGGTGAAACAGCTTGCCATCGTGGCACTATGGTGCATTCAGTGGAACCCAAGAAACCGACCCTCAATGACAAAGGTGGTAAACATGTTAACAGGGAGGTTGGAGAATCTACAGATGCCCCCAAAGCCTTTCGTCTCATCTGGAAGTCATGAGATGCCATAAAACATGGAGCTAGTAGCTTACCATGGTTTAATTTAATGAATAACAGAGAGAGAAACTTAGTTACTCCAGTGTGTTTCATGGTAATTCATAGCACTAGTATGCAATCTATTTCGATCTTTCTATCGTATTTGCAGCTGGCTTATGAATAGACTCAGTCATCACCATGTAATACTAATTATTTGCAACGTATCAAATTGGAGTTGTGCTGTAATTTAAAATTTCGAAGAAATGCGCTTTCCCCTTTTCCTGATTCCTTTTCCTGATTCGCTTATTGCAATGATTTATTTCCAACATTCCTTTTCCCTTTCTTTAGTGCAGTCTTTGTCATTGCACACCTCAGCAAAAGGAAACATGTTCTGTTTGCGCAGGTGAGTTAGCAATTCAGTACTAGGTGAAAAACTCCACAGAAGTACCCCATAAGGTGGCGGATGGATGGGCGGAGATGGGTTTGACCACAATATCTAGTCAGGATTTTGCAAAGAGAAAAGGTGAAGGAAAACGAGTAAACTGGTTCGATTACCTTTGACAAGGCCCAATTTGAAAGGAAAAGGCGGATCTAAGATGCATCGAGATGCCCACGCTAGGGGCAATATATAGTGGTATGGAGCTCAATAGATCCGTTCGGTCCCGGCACGAGATCGCCACGACGGCGGCCGGCAGCCACCGCGGCTGCAAGCGACTGTGGTGGTGGAAGAAGTGGAATACTGTGGAAGTGCGGTTAGGTGTGTTGGGCTTCTTTGCGAAATGAGTCAGCCCAGCCCACGCACTCATGAAGAAACGTCCACGATATATAAAGCCACTCCTCCTTTTTGACTGTGTGCTGTGGTCGCCTCTCGGCCTTCTTCCTTCTTCGGCAGCATATATATTTTGCAGAAATTTTGAATTGGTGGACTGCCAACGAGCTGACTGACTTAGAAGGTGGCAAGGTGGCGCTCCATCACCTCTTGAATTGAAGGCTGAAGCGCCTAGCGGAGCAGCGATGGCGTCCAGCTGTATCCGTTATCAAACCCTCTGCCCGGACCGTTCAAGTCATCATAGATAACGACAATGGCAATCACGTCCTGGCCGTATGCTAGGTCACTGTCTTGTAGACCGTAGACCGGTCAGAATCTTTTGGGGCCTGGTAGTTTGACCGTTGATCTCATCCTGCATGCATGGACCGGCCCGGCATGGCGTCGGTCGTCCGGTCTTTAGGAGGAAGACGGTCCATGTGGTTGAAGCATATTGCTTTCTGGTCGCAAAGTCTTTTTCGGGATACCCTTAACTTGCCACAAAGCTTGACTACTAAGACTCACGTTAAGTTTCTAGCCACCTTGATGCTGCCTTCACTAAGGAGCTTCTCCACGAAAGAAGGGGGTCTCCACGTCCCCCACACACGGTCTTCGACGCTGCTCCACACCAAGCTTGAGGGTCAAAGACTTGCCGGCGAGCCACCAAGGCTCCAAAGTATCGGCAAATCTTATACAACTGTGGTTCACTACTAGAACCGATCACAAGGTAGGCACACCTTGCATTCTCTCTTCTCTATAACTATCCTAGCACTAATCACTCTCCTAAGGTTGTGCTAAACCTTTGATTAATCACTTATGCACTTATGGTGGCTTGGATCTGTTCTTGATGAGTCTTGATCTCCAATGAACTTCTGCACACTCCAGCTTCATCCAGCAACCCTAAATGGGCAAGTGGAGGGGGTATAAATAGCCCAAGGCATCAAAGAGCCGTCACTCCAACAACTAGTTAAAGTGTACCGTCGGATGTTCCGATGGTGTCATTTTGGTAGCATTGGAACATCCGGTGCTACTGGCCGTTAGCCTCCCCATGCCTAGATTCCCCACTAACAGGGCAACCAATTCATCCGATGCTTCATCCAGTGCTAAAGAGCTTCTGGCCAAAATCTCTCTCGAATTTTGCAAAGTAAATATGCTTCGTCCGACACTTCACTTGGCCTACCATCGGATCTTCCGATGCTTCTTCCTTTTTTGCCTTCACTCCACGAATTCATCCAACGCTACTAAAAAGTTGGGCATCGGAACATCCGGTGGTGGTGACTCAAGAAGCTTTCTAGGCGTTGTATCAATTGCTCCGATGGTTGATCCAACGCTCTTTTTGTGGACCATCAGAACATCTGATGGTACCTTTTTCTCTTCAACTCGTCCAACGCAAGCATCAAACATAGCTTTTTCTCTGTCATTTGGATGCTTGAATACCATAGAATAATCCTAAATACCATGGTTTAGTCACTTGAATACCATAGTTTGGATACTTAAATACCATGATTTGGATATCAAGAATACCGTAGCTTGGATATTTGAATACTATGATTTGGATATTGTCATAGTTTGATTTGCATTCGTAAGACCTGAAAACCTACAAGGTACATGGTAGATAAAGCATTAGTCCCAATGACTATGTTATCACTCAATCACTAAAATCACAAACTATGATTTAATGGGGACATGTTCGCTACAGTCACCAAACTTAACCGATGCTCTACACCTCGCAGCCGGCTCCTGCGCATTAATTTGTTTCCATCCAAATCTCTGGCAAAAGCATTTTCCAATATGTCAACCACAAAATGCATATCTCACTTCTAGGAAATGCATTTCATCTCAGCATGAAGACAGCATCAATCACGATTCTCCATCTTAAGTTACACGTGTTCACAAACATTATTTACACGAAGCAGGAACCTGGACTCAGGAAACTTATTAGATTATCACTAAGACAACAAACATATATCATGGAAGTGATTATTAGGACTCGCGACGCAATGGCCACCACTTTATCCTATTACAAGACTACAAACATATATGAATAATGTTTTACTCGTCTTCCTCCGAGATTGCAGTTAGCTCAGAAGAAGAATGGCATGAATCTGCAGCAGCAATGTGTTCATCAGCCTCGTCGTCACCACAGAAGAACGGCCTCGTAGAGGGCAATTGTAGTCCATCGGTACCAGATTCGAGCATCTCTATGACCTCACTCATGGTTGGACGATCTTGTGGGTTCAACTGAATGCACTGTAGCCCAATAATACACAGCTTCCTCTCCAACTCATGCATGTGAACATTAGAAGCAGAAGATACCTCACCCTCTTCATGTTTAGCTAGCTGGCCATACACCCATGATGGGTAGTATGCCTGACTTGGGGATGCTGCATTTTGGTAAAAATTCCTTCGCCCTCCTGCCATCTCCAGCAACAGCATACCAAAGCTGTAGACATCGGATTTGCTTGATATGGCACCAAAGCCCCGACAATACATTTCAGGGGCTATGTACCCAATAGTTCCCCGTGAGGCGCTCATTGGCACAAAGCTCTTGTCCCTTGGGTACAACTTGGCAAGGCCAAAGTCAGCAACTTTCGGGACAAAGTTGATATCGAGAAGGATGTTGTGTGGCTTGATGTCAAAGTGAAGGATCTGCATATCACAACCCCTATGCAAGTAGTCGATGCCTCGTGCGATGCCCAAAGCGATCTCATTGAGCTTATCCCATGAGAAACTTCTCTCAGATGAGAATATGTACTTGTCCAGGGAACCATGAGCCATGTACTCGTAGACCAGTGCCCTCTGCATTTCCTCAGCACAGAAGCCCACAAGACGAACCACGTTGATGTGGTGGATCATACCAATTGTGGAGACCTCACTAATGAACTCTTCTCCATTGCAGTTGGAGTTGCCCAGCATCTTGATGGCTACCTGCACATTGCCTGGGTGTAGCACGCCCTTGTATACGGACCCATATCCTCCCTGACCCAGCTTGTCTCTGAAATGGCTAGTGATTGCAGTGATGTCGGTGTAGGCAAACCTAATCGGACCAATCATTTGCTGCATCTGAAGAAACTTCTCGACTGCATCAATTGTTATCCTTGTTTTCCAGTACTTATGAGCAAGAAATGTGAATACTACTAGCGCGGGGAGTACTAACCTGCATAGTACTACGCAAACAAGTTACAAATATATAAAGTTAGACGACATAAGTAGTTCAATGAAAACTGTATCCCGTGATAATTAGAAAGATGTAGGCATACCCAACTTACCAAAAAGTAACTTGGTGATACTTATAGCAGATACTATGGCTATCACAACCCTCTGGAACATAGGATTTGGGGTATAGTAAAAGTTTGCACATTCCGCAAAAGTTGCTTCACTCCAGAACAAACCTTTAGTCCATTTTAGGATGCTTGTGCCAGTAAATTGATTGTGGAAGTATCTGCAAGACACAGGTGTACAGAAAGGAATTAAAGAAGGAAGGCATATAGTTTTTCGGATAACTAGTATATGATAAACCAAATTCTGAAGGAAATGGGACAACAAGATAATCAGTGCCTTATTTAATGCAGAGCGCAGGCTCACCTGGTTGAATTATTTAGGCACGTTTTGAATATCCAAGAAGCATTGTCGTAACCAGGATTATAATCCCAAGGAAATTCAACAGAAAATCCCTTCTTTACCAATTTTATGATATCTGTATAAGTATAATTGTCATTCTCTAACTCTGGGTATGTGAAACGCCAGCTACCAATGGGGGTCATGGCCAAGTACCCACAGGAAGGATCAAGAGACTGTACTCTACAATCCGCAATGGAGACATAAACAAACGAATTGTTCGCAGTCAGGCAAGGAACGGGCTTGTACCAACTGATATTTGTTACTGCTTGTGAACAATTAACAAAGCATGCCCAACAATCGGCTGCAGTGGCCAAAAAAATGGAATACGAATGCTGAAAGCTTCCGGAGACAGATCCAAGGTGGTTGTAAGGAAGCTGATCCCAGCGAGGAAGATGGCAGCTGCTGCGCATGTCCAAGTTAACATCCACAACCCAGAAGGACCGATCCGTATGGTTAATGTTGGTCACAAAGTATGTCCCTGTGTTGATGTGGATTCTAGCCTTGCTGCTGTTACAGACTAGCTGGTATGCTTGCACGCCGCACTCAGGTGGGTCACCTGGCCTACGGAAAGGGTAGGATATGTTGTGAAGATCACCACAGGAGAAAGGAGGACACTGACCTTGGCCCATCGCATCAGCTAATTGAACTGCAATTGCAGAAATACAGACCAGTATAGCTTGCCAGGTAGCAGCAGGATGAAACGCACATGAGTTCACCATGAGAGATTTTTTAGATGCAAGAATGCTATAGGAGTGTTGATTATGGACAAGCCAAGAAGGGCTCTTAGTTACTTGAGCACAGCAGGCCCGGCATGATTGAGATGCCCTTTGACTTGAACAAAAATACTTTTCAAGTCAAGTTCCATCCCCTTCCAGATGGAATTTTTTACTGGTAGTCTTTTTCCGCAGGATTGGGCCTGCATGATTGAGATGCCCTTTGACTTGGACCAAAATACTTTCCAAGTCAAGTTCCATCCCCTTCCAGATGGAATTTTTTACTGGTAGTCTTTTTCCGCAGGACTGGGTTTCCTTGACTCTGCGTTTACTTGAGCACAGTAGGAATTTTCATGTAAAATTGTAATTTCTCCTCAGGCACACAACTAGAATTAATAATACTACAGCACAACCTTGAAGCTGACCCACAAGAAGTCAGGAACTGAAGTCTCCATAAACTCGCAGCATTCTTAGGCCATGTTTAGTTTCCACCAAAATCCCAACTTTGACACTATGCAAAAAGAAGATTCCCCATCACATCAAACTTGCGATACATGCATGGAGTACTAAATGTAGATGAAATCAAAAACTAATTGCACAGTTTTGTTGTACTTTGCGAGACGAATCTTTTGAGCCTAATTAGTCAATTTTTGGACAATAATTCACAAATACAAACGAAATGCTACAGTTGCGCATTTATGACAAACTTCCAACTTTGGCACTCCCAAATTGGGAACTAAACAAGGCCATTTGCTTCCACCTCGTCTAACTCTTTCTCTCAGTTACCACTGACACAGAAACATGAGTGGATTTCTTGTCATAGCCTTTCTGCTCTGGCTTCACCGAGATGGAGTGTACACGACCACTGCATCGGCAGATGAAGACCTCTCCAACTACTCTCCACCATCCCAGTGTAGTAAACATGGGTCAGAGATCAGGTTCCCATTACAGTTTGAATCCAGCAACACCAATACATCTTTATAATCATTATGCGGATCACCATGCATAAAGCTAGGATGCTCTGGCCAGGACACCATTTTCGTTCACCCAATCCTTGCCCCATACAAAGTGACTGCGATAGATTACAGGAGCGCAACCCTGACAATCATCCCTCATTTAAACTATTCTCCCTGCCCACTTGATTGCCAACTTCATGTCAGCTTCTATGATCCCATATGATATTGATTACCCTTTAGACTATCCTTGCTATACTTTCTATAGTGGATTTGCAGTACGCTGTTTAAAAAAGTTCACACAAAGTAAGAATGATGGTGATTATATAGTTGGCCCAGTCTCTTGCCTCAGCAACACAACACATCTTTTGTATTTGGTGTATGCTGATGCAGACATGTCTATTTTTCCGTTGGACTGCAAGGCTGTTTCAGATGCCAGAATTCCAATTCCAGTGGCAGATATCATGCCATATACAACATTCAAGGAACAAGTAGAAATGATCCTCAGTGGTGCCACAATGACTGTCAGTTGGTCGAATCATGAGCATCATCCAGAATTTGCTTTCAGCGGCACACAATGCGGACGTCAAGGGCAACTCTGCGAATTCGCAGGAAGAACCATCTTTGGTTCCCCAATGTTCGTCGGTCAGTGTAACTATGAACCAGGAATTGCATACAACTGCACACAATGTGAACGTCAAGGTCAACACTGTGTATTCAACTCACAGATGAACCAAACATTCTGCATGCCCCACGGTATGATTTCTAACTGGCTAACACCATATCTAGTAGCACCATACCACCTTTTCTTACATGGGTTTCATACTTTCATGCACTAGAAATCCTTATAATTTTCAGTATAGAAATTACAAAGACACTGCTATTCCTGGTTCGTTGACATTCGCGAGAATTTGCTGCCAGACTATCCTACAAAATAATAGTCACCACTGCAGAATATGGATGAACCAATTCTGCTCAAAATCTTTTAAGAAAAGCAAACAACAGGGAATTATATGTTAATCCAGCAGTAGTAAGCAACCATTACTATAAAGAGTTTTTAGAGCCTAACTGTTATGTGTTTGTGTTATGGGTGGGTAGCACTGCTAGAGTCGTAGATCCATGACTCTCTAACTTACTCACAACAACCTAACTTAATTGTAGGGCCATCTTGACAAGCAGGCAATCTCAGCATGCCCCAACAAAGTAGGTGGTGGGTGCTCTAGCCCTCTCTGCAACTGCCCTAGCCCCTCACCTAAACCAGCTAGCACATGAGCTGCCACTCCATAACACTATCGCTCTAACACTACTAAAGAGGACCCACACTTCACAAATAATGAAGGGGAAAAAAGGAGAAAAATGTGACTATATGGTGGTGCACTGTGGCATTGGTTGGCATTGGGTGCTCCCGGTCCGTGTGGCATTGCAGTAATTACAGAGGTTGCGTTGGTGGTGTGGTGTGAGGAACAGAGGCCGACATCAGTATTCGCGACAGTGTGCAGGTCAGCAAGATGGCTGGTGGTGCGACAGGGGTGGCAGCTTTCATCGCTTTATTGCAGCCAGGTGGTCACCATGATGGCTAGTCCTGCGGAGCGGCGGCTTATCTGGTGCAGGGAGCTGACCTGGTCTTAGGTGGCGCCCTTTGCTTGGATGCCACTGCACATGCAGACGGTGAAGAGAAGGGCAGAGCAAGAGGTTTTTTGTGGGGAGTGGTGCTGGTAATGGCTGTGCGGATTGTAGTTTGGGGGCTAGCGGTGTGAGCTGTTGTGGTTTGGCAGTGTGGTTGCCAACGATTGACGAAGACTTGCAAGTGACAACGGTGTAGTGCAGTGCAGTGGAGACCCGTGCTGCGAAGATTGGCAATGTTGTGATTGTAGTGTGTTGTTCAGCGCTTGTTCTGGCTTGGCCAACCTGCCATAGTAGATTGTTGTAGGTTGTTGTGGTTAGGGTTGTTGCTTAGTATTGAGTTGCATGCACCAACTGGTTCAACCCTAATATACACCAACTGGTTCAACCCTAATATGGAAAAATGAGTAGTTTATTTATACTCCAACAGTTGGTTGCTTTAATTTACCCTTTTGGGTTCTTGTTCTGTCTGATCTAGGTTTCTTCTTTTTAACACAATTGGCAACTCTCATGCCTATTTCGTTATAAAAATAAAAGGTGCAAGCAGAAGATAGAACGAGCGACTTAATAAGTGCTTTGTATGATAAGAACCACCTAAGAAACGAAAGGGGAGACAATAGTAAAAGAAGAAATAGTTGCATAGAGTAAAAGACTCAGCCAGTGGGAAAGACCACTCCCACGGTTTTCTATTGGTAGAGAAGATCCCAGCCAAATAGCTGCATAAAGTAACTGAATAAAGAACCAATGCGACATTGTTTGTTGGTAGAAGATCAGGTTAATAGTGCGGGTTCTTACTTGGGACCCTAATAGACATTAGTCTGTCGAAAACTTAGGTAATACATGGAGGAACTACAACTCAAATCACTTGATCACCAGAGTTGGCGCCACCAATTGGCTTCGGATGTTTAGATTGTTTGGAATGAACCTCCCTTTGATGATATCTGCTGAATAATATGCAAGGAATATTTCTCTTTTACATACATACATACATATATACATACATACGTATATACATGTATATATATATATATATATAAACTTAAAAAGTTAAAACTTCTTGTATCCATTGGGGATCTGGACCACGTCTTCTGGCCACTCGTATTAAAATGTTAGATCGTACCTTTTCTTAACCAACAAGATAATTTCCCTTTTTGTACTAAACCGCTAATGAAGTCTTATTTCTTCTTTGGTAATTACAGGTTCACGCGTCAAAGTCATTGCAGGTAATGCTGCAAAGAAAACTAATGATCCTTACATTCTCTGATCCCATCAACAAGTGGTGGTTTTCTATCCTGATTTCTCATTCTCTGGTTTCTGCTTGTCAGCCACATCATCGACAGCAGCATTAGTTGTTATTTTGTTGATGGTGGCCACTGCACTCTATCTTTCACTTAAGTCAAGATATAATGAAGAAATACACTTGAAGGTTCAAATGTTTCTCAACAAAACCCACAAGGTACACTTTCGCTGAAGTTAAGAAGATAGCAAGGCTGTTTAAGGAAAAGGTAGGCCAAGGGGGATTTGGAAGTGTATACAAAGGCGAGCTACCAAGTGGAGTGCCTGTGGCCGTCAAAATGCTAGAGAACTCTACAGGAGAGGGAGATGAATTCATCAATGAAGTTGCAACCATAGGACTAATCCACCATGCAAATTTTGTGCGCCTCTTGGGATTTTGCTCTCAAGGAACAAGACGTGCCCTTATTTATGAATTCATGCCTAACGAGTCATTGGAGAAATATATATTCTTGCATGCTTCTGGAGCATCTCAACAACTCCTAGTACCAAACAAGCGCATTGCAAAAAGCGCATCCTCCACTTTGACATCAAGCCTCACAACATCTTGCTGTACTACAAGTTCAACCCAAAGATCTCAGACTTCGGCCTTGCAAAACTTTGTGCGAGGGATCAAAGCATTGTTACCTTGACAACAGCAAGAGGTACTATGGGCTATATTGCACCAGAGTTGTATTCTCGGAATTTTGGAGAAGTATCCTACAAGTCAGATGTTTACAGTTTTGGCATGCTGGTGTTAGAAATGGTAAGTGGGAGGAGGAACTCAGATCCAGGTGTTGCCAGCCAAAATGAAGTTTACCTCCCAGAGTGGATCTTCGAGAAGGTAATCACGTGGCATGACTTGGTGCTTGCTCGAGAAATGACAGGAGAAGAGAGAGAAAAGATCAGACAGCTAGCCATTGTGGCTCTGTGGTGCATTCAATGGAACCCAAGAAATCGACCCTCGATGACAAAGGTGGTGAACATGTTGACAGGGAGGTTGGAGAACCTACAGATGCCCCCAAAGCCTTTCATCTCATCTGAAAGTCATCCTGTGCCATAGAGCATGGAGAATACTATGCCACATGATTTAATGAATATTTGAGAGAGAGATAAACTTAGTTCCTCCTGTGTTGCATAGTAATGCATAGTACTATAGCATGTGATGGTTGTTCAGTCTTTTGACGGGTATTAGCACATGACATATGAATAGTAAGATGTCACCATGTAATACTATTTATTTGCAATATATCAGATTTGCAGTTGATGTATTCAGTAATCCGAAGGCAATATTTTAAATTTTCATATTCTGTAATACCAAGTATGTTCTTCCTCACTGAATTTCCAGGAAAGAGCAAATGTGTTCTGTTTTCAATCAACCAATAATTAGTGTTAGATGGAGAACTCACTGTCAAGAGCATTCGCATGTGGTAGATCATGCCATCTCTATTCCCAGGTGCTACAGGTTTTACAATGTGAATGGATGCGTAAGCATGGGGTCTGAGACTCTGACCACTATTCCTACTCGAGATTTTGCAGAACAAAAAACAAAAGGAAATCAAGTCGAAGGGCTTACCTTTGCCAGTGCCAAGGAGAAGGCAGATCTAGGTTGCATCGAGCTGCCGTGGGTCGGCACTACGGCAGGCCCCCTTGCAAGAGCAGAGAGGCCGGCGACGACGAGAAACAGCATCGGTGTAGAATGGTAAAGTAGGGGGAATCGACAGCGGCGCACTAGGAGAGACGTGACGCTTCCTCCCCGGCGCGTGATTAGTTACAAGGGATCGCCGCCCAGTGGCGGCCGCGGCCGCGGCCGGAGCACCGGCGGTGGGAAGAGGCATCTGTGATTCGCCGTTTCTAATAAAATTGGGCTGGGTTTCGTACTTTTGC
Organism: Setaria italica; assembly: GCF_000263155.2. Classification (NCBI taxonomy): domain Eukaryota; kingdom Viridiplantae; phylum Streptophyta; class Magnoliopsida; order Poales; family Poaceae; genus Setaria; species Setaria italica. Next base: position 26,250,103 of record NC_028454.1, read on the forward strand.
GGTGTGTTGGGCTTGATGGACCAGCCCACTGAAAATCTCGGAGGTAGGCCCAAGTGTTACCGCCGGAAGCCTGGCCGTAACAGATAAGGAATCCTGCTTCTGCATTTGCATCAAGGAAAAAAAATCAGGAATCGACACTGAACAAATAACGTGGACACTGGACTGCCTCGCCTTTTGGCAATGTGAAATTTACATTCCAATATCGACTCAATAATCCATGATCAAACCCGCTGGATTGTTCAAGTCTTCATAGATACTGACAATGGCAATCTTGCTAGGTTAGGGCGTGCTGACTGTTGACTGAAGTCAACGGGCATATACATCTTTGGAATTTGTTTCCCCACTTACACACAAATAATCATGTTTGGTTTTGGAGATTGCTTCCGCTGCTACGACTACGAGTCAATCGTGCTTGGTTGGGGCCGGCTGCTGTCCACCACTACTGCATCGGCTCAGGCAGTCGGGCTTCACGCTCTTCTTCAGTCCAAAGCAGAAGTTCGTAGAGGACTACGCTTCTTCAGGGAGCTAACAGAAGGAAGCATTAGGGCCTCAGCCAATGCAGGTACCGGATATTGTCGGCCTCAGCCAGAAGCTTTCTTCCATGTAGATTCAATAAGCTTGTTCGCTTCAGCTTATAAACCGGTTGAAAAGCTGAAGCGGCTAATTTGCTGTGAGAAGAAAATACTGTTTGATGGCTGATAAGCCGGCTGAATAAGCTGAAGCGAACCGGTGGAATATAAGTCTGAGACTAATAACGTTCCAATCACCGTCACTACGCAGCTTGGTCCCGCGAAACAGGCAAACCAATCACGCACAAAACCTGGCCACGCTCGGCCTGGCTCTGGTGCGCAGCCTGGTCCGGCCACATATGAGAACCAATCACGCCCTTATTGTTTCATCACTGAAAAACTACTAAAAAGGTACCTCTGCTGCTGGCTTCAGCACTCAGAGCTTGGTCACCAATGCAAAGGTGATCAATCTTGTCTCTGTCGTTACTCCCGACGCGAATCGCTAAGCAATATCATTTGGGAGAAAGAGATGATCGTCTCTCATAACACGGACTAATAAAGTTCATGATCCTCTACCGTCACTGCGTATATGCGTCGCACCTCTACCGGTCTACCACTTGTTCCAGACTCCAGAGGAGCGTGTAACTCTGTCCGCAACGACGGGATCCGCATCCGGTGGACCACCGTGCGGCAGCAGCGTACCGTGCCTCCTAGTAAATTGTGATTTATCATCTCCGAAAAGGTACGTGGTAAAGTACGGTCACGAAAAAAAACTAAATTGTCGATTTAGTTAGGCATGACAGAAAAAAGTAAATTGTCAATTTAGTTAGGCATGACTGAAAACATGATCGACGTTCAAATTCTCATGGTTCAAAAGGATTTTTAGTTAAATTTTAAAGTTTTAGAGAAATCCATCTCTTCCACCAGGCATTCAAAGTTTTTTTTTTATGCTACCTTTGAAAATGTACTAGACCCTCCATTTCTATGTTTCTCCGATCCATATCACGCTATGCCCACTACCTAAGATGCTAAAAGTTCTAACAACTAACTATGTAACAGGGTGTTTGGATACGAGGTGCTAAACTTTAACAGTGTCACATCGGATGTTCGGATGCTAATTAGGAGGACTAAACATGAACTAATTATAAAACTAATTGCAGAACCTTGTGCTAATTCGCGAGACGAATCTATTAAGCCTAATTAATTCATCATTAGCAAATGGTTACTGTAGCACCACATTGTCAAATCATGGACTAATTAGACTAATTAGGCTTAATAGGTTCTGCAATTAGTTTTATAATTAGCTCATGTTTAGTCCTCCTAATTAGCATCCGAACTCCTATGTTTAGTCCTCCTAATTAGCATCCAAACATCAAACACCCCCTAAAATGAGTAAATGACCATCCATATCCCTATTAAAATAACATGATACATAACACTCTTCACTCCAAGCATAGGAGTAGAGAGAGGAACCATAAATACTGTACTAGATATCCTCAACATGCAAAAACTATAAAAATTATCCCGAGGTCATGAACAATCATATAAGGAAACGAAAGGAGCACCAACTTTTACTTTTCCAGTGTAAATGATAGACCTGGGATCCTGCCCGTCACCCATCTCAATCCAAATGAATTCCTCCCAACCATATTAGCTGTTGCTCAGAGACGACAAATAGAAACAACAACTTGTCAATGGAAAGAATGGAATAATGGATGTTGGACCCTGTCATCCGTCTCATGAAGAGACTCCACATCTAATTTATAACTAGACAAAGACTTAGAGAGGCTCACAGAAAACAGTGTTGTTGCTACAAGAGGCCAGCGTCCAGCACCACACACATATACCCCCATAGATAGTAGTAGTGATCAAATGATTGACTTGATACATGATGTTGGCCGTGCAATTTTTTTAGGCTGGTTAACAAGCTACTCCGTCCTAAATTACAATTCATTTTAGCTTTTCTAGATACATTGCTTTTGCTATGTATCTAGATATAGTATATATATCTAGGTGCATATTAAAAGTTACGTACCAACAAAATCAAAACGAAAAGTAATTTAGGGCAAAGGGAGTATGTACCTTTTTTCAGCCAATATTTTTTTAGGGTGCATTTGCCAATATCCAATTGAATCTCTGTAAATGCATTTGGCAGTATCAGACTTCCACGATGCATATCTCTTCGAGGGGAAAAAAATAAAGCGAGCAGACACAATTCTCCATCTAATATTATACATATTTTTCACATTTATGTCCCGTTTGGTAGGGCTTCTCAAAGTGCTTCTCCACCGGCTTTTGATGAAGCCCTACCAAAGGGTCAATTTCAAAACGGCTTCACCACCAAAGCCGAGGAGAAGCCGCAAAACGGCTTACACTAGAGAGGAGAAGCCGAAAAAAGTGGCTTCACCGGCTTCTCCTCTCTCTCCAAGCATTAAGTGATCATAAAATTACATATATTGCCATTGAGAAGCCGTTTTACCAAACGTTTTGCAAAACGGCTCCAGCTTCACTAAAAAAGCCACTCCACCGAAGAAGCCGAAGCCGAAGCCGTTTTATGAGAAGCCGAAGCTCTACCAAACGGGGCCTTAGTATCTTTACAGAAATCAGGAAGTCTGAACTCAGGAAAGATAGCGGATTATTACCATACCACAAATTTATAGTATAATCATGAAAAGGCTTACAGGATCACAAGCTATTGATCGGCTGTTGCAACTTCAGCGTTTCACAAGCTAGCGCTTTGCCAGATCTTATTTCCAGACCACAAATATTTATAAATGTTTCACTCATCTTCCTCCGAGATTGCGGTCATCAGATCAGAAAAGAAATGGTAAGATTCCGCTGTAGCGATATGATCATCGTCACAGAAGAATGGCCTAGAAGGCATTTGTAGGCCATCTGTGCCACATTCAAGCATCTCTATGACCCCACTCATGGTCGGGCGATCGTGAGGCTTCATCTGAATGCACCGTAGCCCAACAATGCACATCCTCTCCAACACATGCATATAAGCAACAACAGCGGAAGGTATCTCACCGGCTTCTTGTTTAGCTAGCTGATCATACACCCACGACGGGTAGTATGCCTGGCTTGATTTTGCTACGTTCGGGTCTGCATTCCTCCGCCCTCCAGCCATCTCCAGCAAAAGCATACCAAAGCTATAAACATCAGATTTGCTTGAAATCACACCAAAGCTACGAGATATCATTTCAGGAGCAATGTACCCAATAGTTCCCTTAAGGTGCTCACTGGCACAAAGCTCTTGTCCCTTGGGTACAACTTAGCAAGGCTAAAAATCAGCAACTTTTGGGACAAAATTGCTATCGAGAAGGATATTGTGTGGCTTGATATCAAAGTGAAGGATCTGCATATCACATCCCCGATGTAAGTAGTTGATCCCTGTAGCAATGCCCAAAGCAATCTCATTAAGCTTATCCCAAGAGAAACTTCTCTCGGATGAGAAAATGTACTTGTCCAGAGAACCACGGAGCATGTACTCGTAGACAAGCACCCTCCTCATTTCCTATGCACAGAAGCCCACAAGATGAACCACATTGATGTGGTGGATCCTACCAATCGTCGAGACCTCGCTGATGAATTCATCCCCATTGCAATTGGAGTTTCCCACCATCTCGACGGCTACCAGCACATTGCCTGGGAGTAGCACAACCTTGTATACGGAGCCATATCCTCCCTCACCCAGCTTGTCTCTAAAATGGCTAGTGATGGCAGTGATATCAGTATAGGCAAACCTAATTGGACCAAGCATTTGTTGCATCCAGAGGAACTTCTCCACTGCATCGATTGTTATCCTTGTTTTCCAGCACTTGTGAGCAAGGAATGCAAATACTACAAGGGCAGGGAGTTCGTGCAGGTCCGGCCACCCGCCCACCGCTCGTTCATGCGGGTCGGTTCGCTCCACACGGGCTCATTCAGTTGAAACGAGTCCGTGGATAAGGGTCGAGTAAAAAAAGAAAAGAAAAGAAAAAAACCGCGAGCATCGCTGTTTCTCTGCGCTCTCGCCGTCGCCCGCCGCTGCTCTACTTGTGCTCTTGCCGTCGTCGTGGCTCCTTCTTTGGCTCCTTCGCCTGGTGGTGTTCGAGTGCTACGTTGTCCAGTGCTGTTCAATGGCACCAACTATCGAGATTGGGTTCCTCGTCTATGGATTCATATGCGTGGTCTTCGTCTTTGGGAGTTTTTGACTAGCGAGTTGCCTTGTCCACCTCATCCCACTGCTCCTATATACCCAGTGATTCTTGAGAAGCTTGTGATTCCAGAGAAGGCTACGGCTGAAGAGATGGATCAGTTGTTTGCTGCTTACGATGCGGATGTGGCAAAACTGCTTGCTAATTATGATGATGGTCTTGCATTGTATGAGTCTCAGTTTACTGCATACAGGACATGGGTTGATGAGGATGCTCGAACTGCTTCTATTCTTGTTGCTAGCATGGAGGATAGGGTTTCGGCTGATATTGTTGAGCTTGACTTTGCACATCTCATGTGGGCCTTTCTTCATAAGCACTATGAGCTCACTGGTCAGTCTACTTTTCTTGCAACCATTCGTCAGGAGGAGCTTGTTCGATAGGGTGATGGTACAGTTGATAACTTCTACGCTCAGATTTCTGCTATTTGGCGCCAGATTAACACTCTTGGTCCTTAGTTGTCACCTAGCACTTTGTCAGTCCCGCCTGGGTTAGCAGCAGGCCCTTGAGCTTCGTTGCACCTACAACTTCTTAACGTGTCTTCAGGATGAGTTTGAGCCACTTCGTGCACAGCTGCTTGCTTGACATCCTTGTGTCTCTCTGACGGAGGCTCTTTCTGCTTATCGTAATGAGGAGACTCACCTTCTTGCTACTAGATTGTTGTGGTACTCTTCAGTTTTGGCCGCCAGCTCCTCCACTTGACCTGCTGTTCCTCCACCTATGGTGCCTTCTTCTGAGAGTCGAGGGGGTGGAGGTCTTAAATGTGACTGGTGTGGTAAGGATAACCATGTGGAGGCATATTGTTACAGGAAGAAGAAGGCTCAGTCTTGTCGAGGTGATCGTTCTTCATAGGGTACTAGTGGTTCTGATTCTGGAGGTCCTCAAAGGATTTCTGCTGGTTCTGAGACACAGGAGATTATCAGGTTGCTCAGCCACCTTGTCTCCTCTACGCCACTAGGAGCTACGGGTTCTGTGACTCAGCCTTCTACACCTACAGGTTCTGCTGCTGCTTCTCAGTCTTCAGGTACTCCGGGACTACCTTCCACGTCTACTCCAGGTACTTGTCCATGGATTCTTGATTCTAGTGCTTCGTTTCATATGACTCCTTATTGCACCTATCTTTCTTCCATATGTTCTCCATCTAGTTCTCCCACTGTTCATACAACCGATAGTTCTTCTCTTCCCATTGTAGGACATGGCACTCTTCTATCTGATTCTTTTCACGTCCCTGATGTCTCTTATGTTCTCGATGTGACCATGCAACTCATGTCCGCTGGCCAGCTCACTGATCATGACTGTTGTGTTATTCTTGATCCTAATTTTTACTATGTTCAGGATCGTCGCACAGGTCAGCTGGTTGGTACTAGCCCTCGTCATCATGATTCCTAGCATCTTTGGGAGCTTGACTAGCTTCATCTTCCTTCCACTGTGCCCGTCAGTCTAGTTGGCTCCACTTTGGCTGCTTTGTCGACCTCATCGTTTGATCAGTGGCATCATTGTTTGGGTCATCTATGTGGCTCTCGTCTGTCTAGTTTGATTGATCATGGTCTTTTAGGGTAAGTTTCAGGTCATGAGTGTTTAGCTCAGTGTTAGGGTTGTTGGTTGGGCAAGCAGATTCAACTTCCCTATCATTCTAGTGAGTCTGTGTCGCAGCGTCCTTTTGATCTTGTTCATTCGGATGTCTAGGTCTTGGTTCTTTTGTCTCTAAAGGGGACTATTGATACTATATTATATTCATAGATGATTTTTCTCATCATACATGGATTTACTTTATGAAACATCATAGTGAGATCTTATCTATCTACAGACTTTTACTGTTATGATTCGCACTCATTTTGACACCTCTATTCATGTTTTTCGTGTTAATTCTGCAGGCGAGTATCTTTCTGTAGCTCTTAGTCAGGTTCTCTCTGAGCAAAGCACTCTTGCTCAGTTTTCTTATCCTAGTGCCCATGCTCAGAGTGGTGTGGCTGAGCGCAAGCATCGTCATCTTCTTGAGACCGCTCATGCTTTTATGCTCGCTTCTTCTGTTTCGCATTTTTAGGCTGAGGCTGTGCTACAGCTACTTACGAATAAGATGCCTAACTATTCTAGTCTTCATCTCTTTAGCTATATGTGCTATGTGCTTCTTGCACCACGTGAGCGCACGAAGCTGACTGCTCAGTCTGCCGAGTGTACTCTACCCAGGCTCTATAAATTCATTGGGTCCACCACTAGCCTTCTTTGCTGCACTCCTCATCAAAAAGGAACATGATCTGTTGGCGCAACCAGTGACCCAGTGTGTCAAATATTCAGTACTAGGTGGAAAACTCCACAGGAGCATCCTGTATAGTGTAGCCAATCATGTCAATGTTTATTCCCAATCCTAGGTATTGTATATTTACTATGCGAATGGATGGACGCGCAGGGGTTCAAGCACAATTTCTACAAGTGCAGCTAGACCGAGCATAGGCTCATCTATACCCCCATTTAAAATATACACACAAAATGCACTTTGAGTGTTTCTAAAATTTATGGAAAAAATGCCTACAAGTAGATAATGGATAATTATATTGACACAAAATTTCACGAAAAAGTTTGACCATACGCCTTCTGTGAAAAAAAAATACAAAGAGTCTATCATTATTGTGAAGAAAAATAATAAGTAATTTGTCTTTCTTTCGTAGCACGCATATGGTCAAGTTTTGGAAAACAAAATTGTGTGTCACCATCTAAAAGAATACATTTTCCTCTCTATTTCTGAAGATGCATAAGCACATTTTTGAAATGGAGAATGAACCTTTACCCAATTTCTAGTCAAGATTCTGTAAAGCGAAAAATAAACGAGAGCAAATAAAAGGGATGATTACCTTGACGATGTCAAAACTTCCATGGAAAATGCGGATCTCAAGTGCATTGAGCTGCCACTACACGGCTGGCATTCGCTGTAGTAGAGATGCCGGCGAGCGAGCAAGGGTGTTTTGCTGTAACTTGGTGGGGGCCATAGCGGCGCTAGGGAGTAGGGACGACGTGAGGCTTCCTAATCGGTGGTGGAATGCAGTATCGAACTCAATGAACCTCATCGCTGCCTGCATGGCACCAGATCGCCGCGAGCCCGTGACGGCGGGCGGCTGCAGGGCGGAGCACCTGTGTGGTGGGACCGTGGAAATGCGCGGTGTCGAAGAAGAGACGTCCCTTGCGGAGAGCAGTTCTGGTGCTCCAGCACCTTTAGGTGCTCCCGTACTCCCAAAGAAAATAAATGCAAATGGTGCATGGAAAAATTCAACCAAAAATATAGATGCATAGACGATGTAGGATCTATGTTCATGCAAATTTTGGTGTTGAAAAATTTTTTGTTCAAGGATAAACAAAAAAGAAAAATCAGCCTATGAATAGTGCGGGTTGCACTGTTTTTCAACCCGAAACCCGTTACTGTTTGAAGGCTGGTTTCATTTTTTTTTCTCCCAGCACAAGTATCCATTGCAACTCAAAATTTGCATGATGGTACATATTTTTGTTGCAATTTTTCATGTGCACCTAGTGGTGGGTTTTTTGAATGGTAGTGTGGAGTACACGAACCCGCGGGAGCACCAGTACGTTATGTTCCATTTCTACTTTCTTCTTCTACTGGGTTGGGCTTTCGGCAGTACATCATGCTCGGAGGCTCCTATACATCTTATGAAAGATGTATAAGAGATGACCCAGCAAATTGTGCATCATCTAGCACAGCAACTATACGCATGACTACCGAAAGTCCACCAAAACACATTTAACTGAAAAAATATTGTCAACAGTTTTTAGAAAAAGTTGGACCAACATTTCTTGAAAAAAAGTTGAGCCAACATTTATTTGAAAAAAGTTGAGCCAATATTTCTTTAAAAAAGTTGAATCCAACATTTTTTTAGAAAAAAAGTTGAATCCAACTTTCTTTTCCGGCACCGGCGGCTAGCGATAGCGTGGGGAGGCGCGGCGGCGCTGAGCAGCAGCACACGGGTGCGCGACGGGGCGGCAGCGTAGGCAGGGGAGGGAGGAGATGGCGGCGTGGCGGGACCTGCGTGGGGGTGGCAGTGCAGGCAGGAGAGGGAGCTAAGGTTTGGGTTTGATGTAGATCTTATGGATCTCGTTCTTTGTAGGAATCTCGAACGGTAACTTCAAAGAATTTCCGGCGGAAGATGGATAGGAATTAATTCTCCGTCGTGCTCTCTCCCTTCGATGATGAATCAGCCCACCGATGAAGAGCCAATAAAGCCCATCAAAAGCTCGCAAATGGGGCCTAGCATTATCTCCGTAAGCCCAGTTACTGCTTCTGCATTTCTCGTCTTCAATATCAGACGCGTTTTGCTATGCATCCACATCCTGGTTGGTATATATGTATGTTTTTGCACAAGTTTATACGCTACTTACAATTATAGATTAAAAAAAGTAAAATCTTTGAAACGAAATATTATTACAGAACACCCCCTGATTTCTATGGAAAACATTATATCAGAGCTTACAATTATAGGTTACTCCAAAGATAAAAGTTCAAATTACTCGCCAAGTTTAACCTAAATCCAGATAAGTCCTTAACATTTTTTTTAAATTCTCCCCTACTATTTCAATTGGTCCAACCTATCGGTTAATAAGGTTCTTTTATTTCTCCACACACAAGTGAGAGTTTTGGATTAAAAATTTATGGTGTGATAGCGGACGTCATGAGACGTATTAAAAACACATTGATTTTTTTTTTCATGGTTGTTTTGATACATCTAATGATAAATTAACCTTAGCGGTACAAAATTAGAGACTAGGGAAGAACTCCCTAAACCGAAAGCATGCTAAACCAATCGAACGGAGGAGCCAATTCTCATCCGTATCATATTCTGACGTGGAGCCCTATATCCATGGGCGCGATCTCCTCTGTAACGTAGAGTGCGGCGTCAGCGAAGTGTAGAGGAGATGGATCCTATTTTGCTGCACGCGGACGAGATGAGATGAGAGGGAGATGGATCGTGGCGGCGAGGGACCGACCGTTTTTTATGAGAGTTTGTTACCGTGGGTCCGAGGGACTCGGTCGCACGCGTCCTAGCGGTAGGATGGGATAACGGATCGAGCTATTAGTACTAGTAGCTGGCAACGAGTAGTATGTGTACGGTCATTATCCAAAAACCTTTTAATTAATAGACAGTACTAGCTACAACTCTTGCTGGATGGATTTACTTTGGGATTAGACTGGATAAGATAGGATAGGCCTCTATTATCTCTTTCTAACTCCCTTCTACTCCATATAAATACCTACGTTAACTCGACTGCCAATTCCTCCTCCCTCTCTCTGCTTTCCGGGAGTTGTTTCGGCGCATCGAGATCGATCATGGCGGGCGGCAGCTTCACCGAGAAGGGCAAGCAGTACCCCGGGAAGATGACGGTCTTCGTCTTCCTCGCCTGCCTCGTCGCCTCCTCCGGCGGCCTCATCTTCGGATACGACATCGGCATCTCCGGTAAGTTCCATCGACCATGCATGGATCTGTTGCGTTCGCCATGCATGAACTGTTCCTGATGCGATGCAAATGCGATGCAGGCGGCGTGACCTCCATGGACCCGTTCCTGATCAAGTTCTTCCCGTCGGTGTACGCCAAGGAGCAGGAGGTGGTGGAGACCAACCAGTACTGCAAGTTCGACAGCACGCTGCTCACGCTCTTCACCTCCTCGCTCTACCTCGCCGCGCTCGTCGCATCCCTCTTCGCCGGGTACATCACCAAGAGCTGCGGCCGCAGGGTCTCCATGCTCGGCGGCGGCGTCATCTTCCTCGTCGGTGCCATCCTCAACGGGTTCGCTCAGAACGTCGCCATGCTCATAGTCGGGAGGATCTTCCTCGGCATCGGCGTCGGCTTCAGCAATCAGGTGAGCACCATCGAATCGATCGATTTTCTTTTCTTTTTTTTTTTGCATTGCATGCATCCATGCATGCATGCGTAACGGCTTCCTACTCATCAGTAGAATCGCCAACCGGATGAGATCTGCTATAATTAAGATCGGATCAGATAGTATTTTAGAAAGGAAATTGGATCTAATTTGCATGCCACGTGTATTCATCTGTGATGTGAAAATAATTCCTCCGTGCATGCAGTCCGTTCCGCTGTACCTGTCTGAGATGGCGCCGGCGAAGATGCGCGGCATGCTCAACATCAGCTTCCAGCTGATGATCACCATCGGCATCCTGGCCGCGAACCTCATCAACTACTTCACGGCCAAGATCGCCGGTGGCTGGGGCTGGCGCATCGGCCTCGGGCTCGCCGCCGTCCCGGCCGTGATCATGGTCGGCGGCTCCATCTTCCTCCCCGACACGCCCAACTCCCTCGTGGCCCGCGGCAAGCCGGACAGGGCCCGCGCCATGCTCCGCCGCATCCGGGGCACCGACGACGTGGGCCTCGAGTTCGACGACCTCGTCGCCGCCAGCGAGGCCAGCGCGGCCATCGGGAACCCCTGGAGCACCCTCCTGCAGCGCCGGTACCGGCCGCAGCTGGCCATGGCCATCATCATCCCGACGCTGCAGCAGCTCACGGGCATCAACGTCGTCATGTTCTACGCCCCCGTGCTCTTCAAGACCATCGGCTTCGGCGGCACCGCCTCGCTCATGTCCGCCGTCATCACCGGCCTCGTCAACATGTTCGCCACCTTCGTCTCCATCGCCACCGTCGACCGCCTCGGCCGCCGCAAGCTCCTCCTCCAGGGCGGCGCACAGATGATCATCGCCCAGGTACCTACAAAATCATTTCCTTTTTTAACTCGATCGCTGCAATAATAGCATTGTCGATATCAAATAACACTACTGTAACATGCAGTTCGTGCTTGGGACGCTGATCGCGATCAAGTTCGGGACGAGCGGCGTGGCGGAGATCTCGCGGCCGTACGCGATCGGGGTGGTGCTGTGCATCTGCGTGTTCGTGTCGGCGTTCGCGTGGTCGTGGGGCCCGCTGGGATGGCTGGTGCCGAGCGAGATCTTCCCGCTGGAGATCAGGTCGGCGGCGCAGAGCGCGGTGGTGGTCTTCAACATGGTCTTCACCTTCGTCATCGCGCAGATCTTCCTCATGCTGCTCTGCCGCCTCAAGTTCGGGCTCTTCTACTTCTTCGGAGCCTGGGAGGTGGTCATGACGCTCTTCGTCTACTTCTTCCTGCCGGAGACCAAGGGCATCCCCATCGAGGAGATGGACACCATCTGGGGCAACCACTGGTACTGGAGGCGATTCGTCGACGGCAACGCCAAGGTCCAGCAGATGTCCACCGCCGTATGACAGTCATCAGTCAGAAAATCGTGCAAAAATTTTTATCTAGAGGCCGGGAAAATGCCAGTCCATGTCCGTGCTGACACTTAATATTGTTCTAGTGTTGAATGTTGTTGAACGCTGATGAACATATCTTTGGGTGTCATATACATTACTGTAGTGCCTACAATGGTAAATAATATTAGGACTTAATTATATATATTGAGTCTGAAGAGTAGCATGTGGTATTTACCACAAATGCAGTCCACAGGATGTTTCAAACTGAGCTGAACAATCTGCACTTCCAGATTCGGCAAGTGTTAGCTTTCTGGAAACATTACTTTTCTATTTTGTATCATACCTTCGTTCCAAATTGTAGGTCGTCATAGCTTTTTTAACATATCTAGATGTATAATAATATCTATGAATCTAGGAAAGTCAAAACAACCTACGATTAGGAACGGAGGGAGTAGAATGGCTAAAAATTATGATACTCAGCAGGAAAATAACATGTTATAGACATATGAGCACGAGAGATGATAAGATCGAGAAGAAGACACAACTTGTTACTAGTTGCCAATCTAATTCAGAAGTGACTACAAATATATGAGGCCAAAACATCGGTGTTCAATTTTTATTTGGAAGGTGAGTCCTGGATGATGGTGGAAAAAATATTTTTTTATGCTAATGAAAAAAGTAAAAAAAATATTAGGTGAGACGTTCTGGATCCACAAAATAAAGCGGTATAAATTATAGCGCAGCGCCAAATAAACGATATATAAGATTTCAGATGACACTTCTCAAAAGCTCCTTTTTTTTCATATATAACAATACATGGAAAGCTAATTGCTAAATTATTGAAGTTATCAATCAAACAATTATGGGATATTACATGTTTAGAAAATTAGAAATTGTACTATTTGTTTTAATCTTCTTGTCAATCCCTTTGTTGCTGTTCCCGGTAGGGATGCTGATAGCACCTTCACGCTCTCAGCCTCGGCCGATGTTACAAGGTTTACAATTCAGATATTCTATTCGTGTTTTGCCTCAAAAAATATTCTGTTCGTGTTTCAATATTTTTCTAAAATGCTGAACAAAATTTTCAACATGTTGAAATAGGTTTTAAAAATATTGAATATTTTTACATGTGTATGTAATACTTAAAAACTACAAATACAACAAATTACTAATCTCAAGGTTTAAGAAAAAAGAAAGAGAAAAGAACAAAACTGAAAAAGGTTAACCTCCATTTCTAGACGGCACCACCCGGGATGCAGCGGCCAGCGAAGCTGCAGGTGGCGCACCCTCTTCATGACTCTGACTCAGCCCTTGCTGCAGCAGCTTGCTGACCAGGTGGCACCTGCACCATAGAGGGATCCAACACCAACGGCAGCTCCTCGCCGACGCCAGTAGCGCACTTTCAACATATCATCGGTACGACACAACATGCGTCTCTCCACCACCGTTCGATTAATCAAATGCAGCGAGTGCAACGTAACCTTTGTCGCAAACTTGGTATTTTAAATGATGAGGTTGCGCTGCAAGAGTTTGTTGACATGTTCAATCTACTAGCTGATGTGGACGCTGCTCTGAATGAGATGTTCAACCTCAACGACAACAAGGGCGAAGGCGATGGACAATGCCCTAATCAACATGGTTGGGGAAGGTGTTGATGACCTACTAGATGTGATAGTACATGAACCTGCTTGAGGTAAGTCTCCATCTGGTGATGGATGTAACAGTCAAGTGGCGGCCAATGATGACTGTGAGTTGTGGAGTTTGCGAGGACTGAGTGGTGCGCAATGTTTGGAATACTGGCTTGATGTTTGGGGTGTGTTGAGTTGTGCAATATGTTTGTTTCGATGCTTGGTGTTGGGTTGTTATTTTTTCATTTTATTATTTGTTCAATCTGAACTTTCATCTTCTTTTTAATATAATGGGCAGCTATCCTACTCGTTCATTTCGAACCTCCGTTCATTGTTGTTGTCCGAGTATATTTAGTAGTTGTAGATATATATATCGTATACTGCCATATGTATTCGGGGAGCCTTGCCCCCCAAGTCTTGCACTCAATATATACTGGTTGAGAGGCTCAATGCAATACAATCAATCTATTATACTCAATTCTATTCTTCCTACATGGTATCACGAGTTTAAGGTTTCAGATCCTAGGCCAAACCTTCCGCTTCCGCTAGTCTTCCCTGCCTCCCATGTGCCACCAGCCGTCCTTCACGGCGCGCATCCAGTGCGCCCCCTCGACGGCCTCCTAGCGTGCCCCCGGGGAGGTTGCCTATGACCTCCGCCGGGGGCAGCGCCTTCCGTCTCTACGGCGGATCCAGTTAATCTGCCGCCCTCCGTTGTCAAGCAAGATCAGATCGTGAAGAAACAGTTCGCCGGTAAAATCCCTGGTTTGATCAAAGCGTCTGTAAGATCATTGTCGAAGGAGTTGGACGTCGAGTTGAAGCAGAAGGGAAGCTCAAAAAGGAGCTCAGTTCGCTGGTTTGGATACCAACTGGTAGTTTCTTCACTAAAGCCATTGTAAAAGCATCTGAAATACTCGGCTATCTAGGTGGGGGTGAACTGGCAACCAGGAAAGGCCGATGCTGCCTCGCCGAAAGAGGTGCACCGACGTCGTACTGTAGGATTTTTCTCTGATTTGATGTTTGGGAAAGTCTTGGTCTCTATCTGCTGCTGGAAGACCTTGCTCATGTACAAGTTGAGCCAGAGGGTGATCAACCACTAGGGACCACCAGGATTACCAATCAGCTCTCCCTTTGACAGTTTGATAGCAATCTGGTGCATCATGTGGTAGGCCGAACCTAACAGATGTTTCCCTAGAGGAATAGTGGATCCTCTTGCCAGGGCTTCGGCCAGAGCTTGTGTGTTGGAAGAAGGGCTGACTGCTCTGCCGTAGAAAAGGTGCTTCTCCAGCCACATCATCAAGAAGGATGTGTATTCTCTCTCCAAAATCATCCCGGTCCTCATGTTTCTGTTGATATACCCTTTCCACCCGCCGATTCCTTTTGTCTCCAACCGATGGGTCGGCTTGATCAGATAATTGAAGGGTGTATCGGGGGAGGAAATGTCAAGACCGGTCAGCATCAGAACATCGGCCAGAGTTGGGGTCATGGGTCCGTACCCAAAGAGAAACGCATTGAGTGCGTCAGACCAAAAATAGGAGGCTGCTATCACCAAGGATTCATTTTTCTCCATCTGGGACAAAGATAGATTGATGCACTGGCCGATTTTTAATTCGTCCCATTGAACTCTCTTGGACTTGGCCATTCTTTGATACCATTCTTTCCAGCCGGGAGTCTCATTCGGCCAAGATCTAAAAGTGCCTGACCACTGGCTCAAATCCATAGGTGATTGCTTAAAAGGGATTCTATGGGTTTCTAAATTGATCAAATCAGTCGGGTCTGGGTTCCCCATAGGGCCTAAACAGATAAGACCAGGTGCGTCGGAAAGGCGGATGGTGATTTGCTGTCTGACCGCCTAGGGAAGGCAAAAAAGAAAGAACTAAGAATAGATCTAAAAGGAGCATGGGTGGTAAAAAGTAAAGAGGAAAAGTTTCAAATGTTAACCTCTGGAATGAAGCTCATCATTGCTGATGGGATCGCCGATGGAACTGCCGTTGCTGATGGAGTTGCCGACGGAGCCTCCATTGCTGGTGGAGTTGCCGATCGCGCCGCCATTGAGGGAAAATGAAGCGGGATGTAGATGAAAGAAAGATCACCGGAGGATGCGACTGGAAGCCAAAGGGGCGCTGGGAGAAGATGGGAAGTGATTTGCCGGAGAGAAAGTTATTGAGCTCGTGGAGAAGAAGCGGCAGAGAACACCGGTATTTAAAGACGGTCCGAGAGAAGGGGTAAAGGTGGGATTTTTACCGCGCCGTCTACACGACTTTCGGAGGAGCGGTTGTCTCAGGCACCCAGTTCGAAAAGATTGCAATCATCAGGTAGAAAACCGCGAAACAGAAGGGGATTTTTGCCGCGTTTGTTTCGGAGGGAGAGTTAAAAAAGAATTTTGAAGTAAAAGTTATGTTTTACTCTGAAACTGGGGGCATGTGTTGACGCCAGATTTTGACACATTTTGGATCGGCGTCAAGAGAGGAAAGGATTGGCCGATGCGGCAGATTAAAAGGTTACGATTGGGAATCGGCCGATTGGCGCTACAGTGTTTCGAGCGATTGGCAGACGAAGTTGGTGGGGGTCGGCCGATTGGAAGGCTGGAGCGATTGGGCCAATATGGGCTTAAGGTGGGCTAGAAAAAGAAGATAGAGAAAGATTGGCCCGTGGGAGTATGATAACCAACTCCGATACGAGTTGTGTTTGTAAATATTCATTTTCGTTTAAAATTAGAGATAGATCCTAGTCGGTTAGGAAATCAGTTGTAACAGGCTATAAATGACCATCTTTAGAAATTTGTAAAAGAACACATCAATCAATACAAACAACTTACTTTTTATCATACTTTACTTTCAAGTCGGCGACTTCGCCAATACATCTTTTCTTTCACGAGTTCATATGGGTTGGTAGGGTTGCATCGACACGATCTCCGACCGATTCTGTAAGATCCGTTTATCGAGTAATATCTAAGCTTTAACTTCGGGTGCATCGCTGTTGTTTCGTTTAGATTTATTCACAAGTTATCGATATTTACTAGAATTATAGGTTTTATCTATTGTTCTAGTTTTATCACCAGTTATCCAGCTTGAGATTTGAACTGTCGACTTTGTTACTCTTATTCTTATTCATTGTTATACAGCCGATTAGATCTATTTCAAGTGCTGCATTAGTAGCGTTGTTTAGCTTACTCTAGTAGTTTCTTTACAATCGCTGCACGGTTATCGACTGTTCTATAGCCTTGTCAATCAGCCGATTCGCTGATACGCTTCTCGAGACAGATCGGAACTTTAGCCGATCGAAACCCTTGGAATTTAATACATCCTTTTCCTTGTCAATCAACAGGTCAGATTGACTGGCACGCCGCGCGAACTGCACCAGGGCGATAACCCAAACAGGAGCTAAGGATATTCTCCCGGGTCGTGTGTCCGATGCTGAAGATCATCGGCTGGTTTTTAGCGCCAACACTTCTTCTCCAGTCTCACCGTCTGCAGTGCTCCCTCTGTGACTGCGAGGGGATGTTAGAGTATATTTGGTAGTTGTAGATATATGTATCGTAGACTACCATATGTATCCGGGGAAGTCTTGCCCTAGCCCTGTTCACTCGTGGGTTACACCGGTTTCCACTAGTTTTTGAGCCCAGCCCGTCAGTGGACAGTTTGCTTGGGTTGGCCTGGTCTGAGTGCCGTAAGCAAGTGGTGGTTAAGCGGGTTGGGCTGGCTGGTTCAACGGTTTAATTGGTTTGGAATCAGTTCGCAGGCTTCATCAGTTAAATGCAGAGCTGCTCCAGTTAAATGCAAAGCTGCTCCAATTAAATGCAGAGCTTCATCTGTTTACTTAAGTTAATGCCTTTACTAACATAATACCCAGGCCATTCGCCATTAAGGCCTTGTCCAAATCTGCAGTGGGCATCTAGTAGTAACATTATGTGCTACAAAATAAAATTATTACAATAAACAACCACTCAATTTATGTCACTAATTATCCATCATCATACTAAATGACAGACTTCCAGTGTTGCTTGTGAGACTTCCATTTTAACGTATTCACTTGCTTGGTGAGTGATAGGAACAAGAATGCATCTTCAATCAACCTATAAGACAATAAAAATAGAGAAGATAGAGAAGACAATCACTCATCAATTCAAAATAAAGCAATATGAAGTAGTTCAAATAAACACAATAGAACAACAGTGTTGAGCAAGCATGTAACTAGGAGCCTGTTCCTAACATGTCAGACTCACATCCAAAGGATTGGTGACATACCTCTTGCTTCAAATGACAGGAAGGAACTCTAATCTCCACAATTCAACTTTGCAAGCTCTACAGTTAGATGATTAATATAAGCTAATAGTGAGATGATTAATGTAAGCTAACAAGTTGTAATCGGAAACCTTGATGACAAATGAATATAATTGATACCTTCTTCAAATGCTTCACAATTTTTTAAATCTCTTATGATTTCTTCTAGATCCACATTCCTGGGCGATGAACGTAGCCAGCTTTGTGCACATATCAGTGCCTCGACCATCTTGGATGACAAAGAGCTCCGAAAGGGAGAAACCACTCGACCACTGGTGCTAAAAGCAGACTCTGAAGCTACCGTAGACACTTGTACCACTAAAACATCTTTGGCTACTTTTGACAATACAGGATATTTACTGGAGTTCACTTTCCACCAATTCAAGATGTCAAACTGTTCTATGTTCTTCTCACAATTATCTTTCAGATATCTTGATAACTCTGAATTGATTTCCTTGGTTTCGATCTCTTTGAGGTGAAGAGCAAACTGTGACACTAAGCTGTGAGAAATGTCAACGACATGCTCTCCAATATCGATTGGAAGCTGATCACTGTTGTTTCTAGCACCATATGATGAAGTACCACCAGTAGCCTCAACATAAAAATCATATAAGTGACTAAGACCAGCTTCAATTGTGCTACAAAATTCCTTTGCCTTCACTTTGTCATACAGAATTTTAGAGAAAAACTCTATAAATTTCAGCTTGAACCTTGGGTCCAAAGCAACAGCCATAAATAACAATGGATTCATGATGGCACAATTTCCCCAATACTTATCAAATTTCTTTTTCATCTGTACAACCATCATACTCTAAGCATGGTCATTTTTTTTAGATAGTTTGTCTAGCTTGTCATGTATGGAGATAAAATCATGGAAAAAGATACTCGATGTCACATATTGCGAACCAGAGAGTCTTACCGTCACATCGCAAAATGGCTTCATAACCATAAGGAACTCCCTTTCATATGTCCAGTCCACTTCATTTGGAATACCATCTGCACCAAAATGATCATAATAGCTTTTGTTGTCTTTAGCTAATCTAAAGAATGCCTTCTCGAATTTTACAGCGGACTCCAACATGAGGTAAGTGGCATTCCATCTAGTTTCTACATCTAACGAGAGGAGGCTCCACTCAGGAATTTTCTCTTTTTTCACACACTTCTTGAACTGAACTAATCTTCCAGGAGAGGATCTCACATATAGATTAGCATTTCTTATTTTTGTCACAGAGCTACTAATGAATTTTAGTCCACTCTTAACTATCAGATTAACAATATGGGCACAACATCTGATATGTAGGAACTCATTCTCTAAAATGACCCCCTGCCAATCCTTGCTGACTGTCTTCATATAAGAAATTGCAGAATTGTTTGAAGAAGCATTGTCGATGGTAATAGTTAATATGTTGCCAATGTCCCACTCTAAAAGGCATTCTTCAATCTTTTCTCCAAGTGTTTCCCCCTTGTGATCAGGTACCACACAAAAGTTCAGAACCCTTTTCTGAAGTTTCTAGTTATCATCCACCCAATGACCAGTCAAACTCATGTAGTTAAGATTTTGGTTTGACGTCCAAGTATATGTTGTGAGACAAATCCGATGTCCATTCAAACTTTTCTTCAACCTTGTTTTCTCTTCCAAGTAAACTTTCATGCAATCCCTTGCCACAGTAATTCTTGAAGGTAGCACAAATCTTGGTTCAAGTGTCTTCGAGTATTCCTTAAATCCTTCACCTTCTACGACATTAAAAGGCATCTCATCAAGTATAACCACCTTTCTAAGTGCTCTACGACAATCTTCTATACTGAAATGGTCTTGCTGTTCAGCTGTCTTTCTTCGCTTTTCTGGGTCCTAGAATGGAGAGGATGTGCATAGATTCATCACATGTCTTCGAAGTGTGCTTGTACCATGGAAAGATCGGTCACATGTATAAACTTGGTGACAATAATTGCATACTGCGAT
The DNA here is from genome assembly GCF_000263155.2 of Setaria italica. NCBI lineage: Eukaryota > Viridiplantae > Streptophyta > Magnoliopsida > Poales > Poaceae > Setaria > Setaria italica. Next base: position 26,269,917 of record NC_028454.1, read on the forward strand.
TGGACTCTCTTCTGTTTCATGTGGAGTAAAATGATCCCAAACATCAGAACTTGCTCTGGAACCATGCCTTCTCTTTATCTGCACATGCTTTGTAATTTTCACTGGAGAGATGACTTGGTAGATGTGCTACTAGGTTGCCTATATACCTGCTGCAGCAATAAATATTAATAAACTATCATTGTAGTCTTGACCATATGCTAAGAATAAATGATCAGTGTTAGCTAACAATAATACATAAGTTAGAAAATAGAATAATACCTCCTTTGTTTGCCCGCTGCTTTCCAGTGTATGAAGGTTCACCCCTCTGTTTATCACTACCAAGCTTGTTTTTCTGCCTTGATATTCAGTCCTTGACCTTGCAACCACCGGAGATGGTGGCGTTGATGCAGTTGAATCGAGTTCATTTTCCACATTTATCTCATCACTATTCTGCAAGAAAGGTTTTAGTTTAGATATTACTGATGCAACTACTTAAAACTTAAAAATAACAGTACTGCTACTTCAGCAGAAAGTTGAAATGATAAATATCATATAGACATAGTATAAAATAACAATGTAGTGGATCTTAAGTTAAATGAATAGTATTGTTTTAGTTAAATGAATGAGCCAGCTTGATCTTTAAAAAAACACATTCCAAAATGATGCCAGAGATGGCAACAGCACCAACAACTATACTGTATCACCTTGTTACTAGCGAGCACCATCAACAGAAAGTCTCTCTTCTCATGGCCCAACAACACAAAGGCACGGCTAATTTATTCAGACTTGAACCTATGCATCAACAGATCAAACCAGCAGCAGTCTACCTGTCCTTGGGTCGCCACCGTGAAGATGCCACTGCGAGGAATGGGTCTTTGACTTCCTTCGCTGCTGCAGCGAGGAACTTGGGTCACGGCCTCCTCATCTTCTTTGGCTGCTGCACGGAGAGGCTGGGATCTCCTCATCCTCATCCTCTATCTTCCTTCACAGTTGCGGTGAGGAAATTGCACCCCAAGGATGTCTTCGTCTCCAATTTCACCGCCCCTGTCGGGAGAAGTTGCGATCTCCTCAGCCGGCGTTGGCGGCGGCGGCAGATGGGGAGGATGCGACATGTTGACCTCTGCCACCCGGTTGAGATGGTTCTGGTTGGTTCTAAACCTATTGAACCGCACCCTCTCCTTACATGAATGGATTCAACCCGGAAACCAGCTAGCCCGCTCAATACTAGTTGATTGGTTTGGTCTAGGTTGGGCTTGCGGGTCAGTTGGTTTCGGTCCAATCCGTGAACAGCGTTATCTTGCCCCCTAAGTCATTGTACTGCTCTAAGGAATTAAGGATTGTTGGGTGTGAGGGGGGAATGGAGCGGCAGTGGCATTAAATAGGGGGGAGTGGGCAGGAGACTGAGAAATTTTGGGGGAGCAGCTCAATCTATTATACTCGATTCTATTCTTGGTACCGTTGTGCTTTAGGCTTCCCGCTGCTGGCTTGGGCAAAAAAACCAATGGGCCGTTGCCGGCTGTGCGATTCGATCTTTTGTATCTTTTGCGCCGGTTTCTCTCCTCCGAAATTCTGGCCCCGAACCCCGCATGCCTCCGCCTCCGCGAGATCCAACTCGATGCCGCCGAGGCGGCGGCGGCGAGCGCCCCCCACCAAACCGCAGCCGGAGGAGCCTCCAGGCGCCGACGCGCCGTTGGAGGAGCGACTGGCATGGAACAGCCGCCAAGAAAGTACGGCACCCTGCACCCCTCCCCACTCCCTCCTTCCCAATCTATGCTACAGGAATGCGAAATTTCACTTCTTCAGACTTCATTGATGCACGTCGCAAGCAGGGCAAGATTAGGATGCGAAGGATTTTGTTGCTCTCAAGTATATCGTGCTATCTGTACTGGTTGACTAACCGGAATGGGTGGCTCACTTGGCCGTCTTTCTCAGAACCTCTTATTGGCAGCAAAAATCCACTTCCACAACTAACTGGGCAAGCTATATTCGAGTTCTTAGACTGAGGAATCATCTGAACCTTACAAAAATTAAGTGAAATAACCATAAGGATCGCACCAGAAAAACCTGATGTTGGGTTTAAAAGTTTAAAGTAGTTCTGTTTTAGCAGACTTAGAAGAGTGGCTTTAAATTATGATTCCTTAAATCCTGTGAGGTGCTAATGTTGAAGCCAATTGTTTTCTTTGTCCATCAGCAATGCGTGGCACAAACTAACTGTTCATTGCATTTGAGATTCTCATGCAATGATTATGATTCAAACTTTCAAACTCCTAATCCAGAGTTCCAATAAACAGGTGAATGCCGGATTACTGCCATCAAAGCGATCAAAGATGCAGAGGCCGGGGACATACGTTCTTGGTTGCAATTGGTGCAGTCTTATTTATCCAAGGAGCAGCTGGAGGCAAATGTGTTGGAGTATTTTCAGGAGAACTTTCCCAATTTATCAGTTGTCCCTAATGAAAAATATGATGTGCTTGAGCTGAAATGGAATGATGGTGATAGATGCATAATTGGAGACTTCGTAGATGATAATATTCTGCAAGCTTCAATTGCATCATTGCCAACTGCTGGTGTCCTTCAGTTCCTAGGGGATTCAGGTTTGACCATGTCATCTACCTACTCATAGTTTATTTACTTGATGGGAACTAACCAGTAGCATCATGCTTAAATCATCGTGTTGCTAAATATGCAGTTGGGAAGGACTTCTATAGGCGCACTGGCAGTTTCAGTGATTTTGTAAGTATTCTACATGTACTGATACCAGATGTTTCTGGTTTACCCTTCACAAGTCTTATGAGTGTATGTTGCTTTAAGGCTTGGAGTGAGCTACCTGAAGGCCAAATGGCAGGAGCAGCGGATGCTTTTCAGACGCCTGGGGTATGCATTTTTCCTCTTTGCAGTTTACACGTCTGGTAAAACATTGTTTTACATTGTAATTCCATACTATATATCGTGTTTGCTCCAAGTGGATGGGTTGCTTCTGGATTGCCTTGAAATTTCACCTTCTGCGTTTAAACATAATCCTTTAACAGGCTGTGAGTAACCAGTTGTCCTTTGGCATGACACCCAAAACCGTGAGGTTACCCAAGAATGGCGAGATGCTCCTATCTGTGCATGGTTCACCTCTTGGGGTCTACAAAGAAGAAAATTTAGCAGCTGTTCAATGTATTCACCCTTTTCTCTTGCAAGTTTTCCTGTATCAGAACCGTCATTCGGTGCTTCCCCGTTGGCTAACCATTTTTCTCTTCCAGAATCTGGTAGTGGAACTGAAGATGCTCCCAGCTACCCACTAGGTATTACTTAAAATAGTAAGAAAGGTGTGTGATTGGTTCATCACTACATTTTTTCACTCCTGTCTCGAGGTTGATTGTTATTTACCCTGCAAGATGTTACCAGCCCTTGAGTCGTTGACAATAACCGTAAGTGCTGCTAATCAAGAGTTTGACATTTGCACTCTGTTAACTAATTCTGTGTACTACCAACGAGTGGCTAGTGAACTGAACTATAGCTGATACTGACAATTCAAATATCTCGCATCGCTTGGTTGTCAAGTCTTAAATGTGTGTTGGTGGCAAGAATTGACATGAGGTTTAATCCTTTGTTCAGTTTATTTTTCCTTTTTCCTTTTTCCTTGAATCTTTACGAAACAGGGCTGCCGGCATCTTTTACATGTAGATGATAAACTGGGAGAGAGCCCTGAGTTTAATGTTTAGAGTATCTCAACGCACCCTAACTTCAATGTGTTTAGGTCACCCTGTAATTTGATGAACCATGCTGTTGGATGCGGACTTCATTTACCTGAAATTGTGTATCTAAGTGCATCGACACTGTTCTTGTTGCCATTCATGTCCAGCCAACAGGTCGGCAAAATCAGTCGACCATGGGTTGCTATATGTACAGCTCCAGTTCGTTGAATCAGAAGTGTTAGTGGTTTATGAACGGAGAAAAATTATATGCCGCCTTCCGTGCTGTCATTTCCACCCCCTCTTGTTCCCGCACGTCTGAAAGCCTGGAATAATTCATTTGGTGTCCTGTCACAAGACAAGAGTTTAGTTCGTGATGTTCCTTATCTTCCCGTTCGCATCCAGCACAAGCACGGAACGGAAGCTGGGTGCAAAGCCCACAAAACTTTGCTGCTCCAGTTTATCCCAGTCTGTTTCTTTTCTTTTATTCCTTTTCCGCAAATGCAGCTAACTGTGGCTTATATGTTTGCAGCCCAGGTCTCATTTAGCTACCTTCATCCTCTCGCCATTTCGGTTTTCAGGGCCATTAGAGCAGGCTTAATCTGTCAGTTTTAGCATGAGCTAACCAATGCACATATGGCCTCACATACTCTGCTGGCGCCTCCAACCAACCAAACCATGCCTGTCACTCGCACATAATCCTACCCGCGTCGGCACTAATCGGCACTAATTCCTTGGCATCCCATGTGTAAACCTACCAGAAGATACCACTGCCACCACAGCAACTCGCTCCAACTCAAATTAAATCAAATCCCACATCAACCACTCAGGCCGGCCGCCGGCGCCTCCTTCAGGTTCAATACTCTGTTCTTGTATACCAATATATTGAGAGAAATTCTCACGGTCACGGGGCAATTGGCATTATTTCAGCACGCGACGGTTGACAAAACTGCGCGCTTGGATACTTAGTCTAATCTGCCGTTTCCACCGATCGAGCGAGCGAGTATTCCCAACCACCAAAAAGCCTCCGCCTCCCTCCGTTTCTTCTCTGCTTCGTCCCAACCGTCGCTGACCTCCCTACTAATCTTCGCGCTCGTCTCCCTCCCCTCCCTCCTCCGCTCTCAGTAGCTTGCTCGTCGCCAAGAAGAGCCACCAGCTGGCTGCCATGGACCGGTCCAAGTCGTACGCGGGCGGGCGCATGCAGATCGAGCCCTACTACGGCGGAGGCGCGCGGCCGGACTTCCGGTCCTACTCGTACAGCGCCGGCGGGGGCGGCGGTATGGGGATGTCGTCGTACTCGTACCAGTACGAGTACGGCGGCGGCGCGGCAGGGGCGGCGGCGGACGGGGACCTGAAGCGGAGCAAGTCGTCGAAGCGGCGGTGGCTGGCGCTAGGGGACCCGGACATGGAGCGCAAGCGGCGGGTGGCGGCGTACAAGGCCTACGCCGTGGAGGGCAAGGTGAAGGGCTCCTTCCGCAAGAGCTTCAAGTGGATCAAGGACCGCTACCTCCACCTCGTCTACGGATGGTCCTGATCGAAACAACTCGCTTCGATCGCGCATGTCTCTAGTTTTGGCTGCCTTCTTCGATTCTCCCTCTCTCTGTTCATGCTTTGCTTCGATCATGGTGAGTACGAGTGCATATCAACAAACGGTATAAACCTTTTTCTTTTCTTTTGGGAGCTTTATTGGTAGATGTTGTTCTTGATGATGCCAATGAACCAGTCAAGTGTCTGATGATGATGATGATGATGTAACCAAATGAATGGGTTTGTTGTTTCGAATTGTTCTTGGATGAATCGATCCATCGGGTGATCAATCGATGGAAACAAATTGTTCTTCTAGATGAGCTGTGTTTAGGCATAAGCGCTTTGAGTTAGTCCAACTCTTTTCTGGTCAATTATTGAGCGCTGATGCAATTAGCTTTGCGTGTGTTGAATGAGTTATTGCTAGATAGTAGCTAGCGTGCGTGGAAGGGCGTAGGAAATAGCTTTGTCTTTCAGTATGGATCGGTTGGCGTCGATGACATAAGCCACACCCACAGCATGCCTCTCTCCTCTGTTTTTTTTTTCTTTGACGAGTTCTTGACACAAGTCTTCAACATTGCTATACCACTATAACACACATGGCGGCGGCAGGATGGCCAGCGGCGGCCACAGTTGGTCCAGGATGAGGAGCTGAAGCAAGTAGTTCTTAGTTAGCTACCTAGCTAGTTACCCCACTCACCCTGTTGAATCTTAAAGGGAGATCAGCGCCAAAGTGGATTCTGATAATTTTCTAGCAGGTTGATTAGCTAGATCACAGTTGATTTTTTTGGAACATAGTTAGGCCTCAACTGTACATGTGATTAACTACCAAAGAATAAAAAGGTCATCGAACGATTTTTCTTTATGGTAAAATATATGCATGACCTGATGTGAAAACAACATGCAAGGGCTTGGTTAGAATGTAGGGTTTTTTTGGACAAATCTTTGAGCAAAATTCCACCAATACATCCATCATCTTCGACCTTGCATAGTTGCACTTGCATGTAGTGTGAGTGATGATGGCGCAGCTTTGCAACCAATGGAGATTGCCTGATATGACCATCGAAACCGTTGCCTTGGCTCCATGGAATCCCCAATCTCAGAGCACCACAAGCTCAATAATGGGCGTAGATGTGCTCGATCCAACGGCCAGTTGACAGCCGCCGTGGTCAACACACACAGATATTCCTGGCGCGCGTGGACAAGGACAACGTGGTGCCGGGTGCCTCACGCGGCTAAGCTACTTGAACCTGACGGCCCTGTCCCTGTTGCTGTCACTACCACGCGCGCAGCTGAAAGCGAACCCCAAAATTCTTTCGTTCCAATTCTCTCTAACCGTCGAACCAAACACTCAGGCCTTGTTCGGCTGGCCTGGATTAATTCCAGCCATGTATCTAATCTAGGCCTGGATTGGGTGAATCCAGACGTGTCACTCAATCTAGGCGAGGGTTTAATCCGGCTGGGTTTGATCCAGGGATTGGACAGGAATTGTTCGGTTGGATAGGAATTGATACAGGGAATTAAATTACATATGTGAACATGATCAGAGTCTTGATGAGCTAAAAATTAAATTAGAACCCAAGAAGGTAAACATCTCTTGCATCTACACCGAAGCACATTAGGGTGATCATCCTGAGAAGCTTACGCCACAATGCAGCAGATAATTCTTCTTCGACTGCACATCAGAACAAAACAAGATGGATCAGCATCCTTCGTACATGTCTAGAAGTTGACAATCAACATCAAATGAAACAGGCAGGGAAATTTCAGCCAATTTTTTGGGATCAGAAACATAGGAGAACAAAGCAGGAGAACAAGATGGATCAGCCAATTTCATACAATTCCTGCATGTTTTTCAAGCTTGTATCAGAAAATTTATAACCAACTAAAAGCCACAAAACTTTGGACATGGTGAACTGACTGCAAGGACATGGTCAACACAGGCAAGTATCAGGTGTTAAAGTTGGAAGTTCGTTTCAGAACCTTTCAGAAATTACTTTATTCTGGAACTCTGCATTCTGAAAGTAAAAATTTGGATTATTGGCAAACACATCCAGCCAATGAGCTGGTTCAGTTTACAGACTATGAAAGCAAATATAGCAGCAATCACAGCTTATTCAATTGGAAGTTATGCTAAATAGATCAGACACTAGTCAGCAACAAACTGGTTGCTGTTAAGAAGTTGGCAATAAATTGCTGCTATAGCAGATAAAAGATTCTGAAGCTACAAGATAACACTACAGTAACCACAAACAATGTGAATAAATTTCTGTTATATAAAATGATCAAGAATAGTAGTCAACCCATGTGACATGAATATTCTGATTATATATGGTACATAACTTGGTGTACTGGGTAACTGTTAACAACAGCCAGTTTTATGCACAACTTATGAGCATGGCCAACGTTGAAGATGATCACACAAAAAAGAACAAAAGCTTCTATCCAAGAACAGATATAATGTAATAGTTAAAGCAAATACTAGCATTAGCATCTTTGAATGCTAATGTAACATTAGCATCTTAATTAAGCAAACAAATAACCTGACAGTGATGAATTTTGCTGTAGGACCACACATGACAGTAAGATCAATTTGCATCAAGAAACCACTACAGTGAAAACTTGGAGATCCTTTTGTGAATTAGCATAAGCAGCAATAGATCTAGCATCTGTGAGTCTGTGATATGATTGGGGCAATAGAATTTGCTTAAACTAGTACGATTGGGGCAGCATCATCTTAAGTGCGTCCAGCTCTCGATCAACACAAATAGCATCATCAACTCGTGTTTCAGAACCATTTACAATTTGGCTCATGGGTAAAAATGGTCCTGAAATTTAGAATGACCATCCAACTTCATGAAAAGAGTTTTCTATGCTTGGGGTCTCTTGATTTGCAAGACATACAAAGTAGTTTGTAAATTTTGCTAACAGAAACAGTAATAGGAGCTAGCTATGCTGTCTAATTAAGTAATTAAGGAGATAGAAAATCAACAAGGCGTGAGTGTGGTATATTTTCACTGCTAAGCTTTGCTTATTAAATTACTAACTCATTATCTTTTATACAAGGAGTGTTTATTAACTCAAAGCTACCCAGGCCATTACTGCAGCTCTACTCTCTTCTAGCTCTAGGCTGTAGCTGCAGCACCATGCGAATCAGAAATCAGGCAAGATGAGGCACGCCAAGACCGACTCGGAGGTGACGAGCCTGGCGCCGTCCTCGCCGCCGCGCACGCGCCCCGTCTCCTACGTGCAGAGCCCCTCCAGGGACTCGCTGCGGAAGAACAAGAATATGAGGATGGGAGAGGGGAAAGAAGAGAGGGCGGCGCCTTACCGGTGAGAAGGTGGCGGAGAGGGTCGCCATCCGGGCTGTGCCGCGCCGCCACGCCGCCACCTCGCGCCGCCGCCTCGTCGCCTCACACGCCGCTAGCTCGCGCCGCCGCCCGTCGTCTCCCGTCGTTGGCTGAGGATTCGTTCCGCAGGGTTGGAGGTGGGGATTGATTCCAGGCCTTGGAGTGAAGGGGTGAAACCGAGCCGACCCAGGTTTGGTTCCGGATCAGGTCAACCAAATAGTAATTTTTATTGAGGCCTGACTTCATTCCAGGCCAGATCAAACCACCCGGAACAGACCCCGTTCCGAGCCATTCCGGCTGAAACGAACGAGGCCTCAAGAGGCCTAGACGCATAGGCAGAGCTTGACAAACAAATCAGAGGGGGCCAAAGCCAACACGTGGATTTAAGGCTCCTTTGGTCTCAACTAAGCTCCGCCAGTGCCCAGCAGGGCGTCAACCTTTTCAACCAAGACCTCCAATTCTCTAGAGGATCGGATATTCCAAATTAAACTTTACATCAACGTAACTACTGAGCCAGCCTGATTAAGTTTAATATGATGCATGTTTTTTCCTATTTATATCGAATTAAAGCACACTAGGGTTCAAATCTTAGTGTCCATGCACCATCAAGTTGTTTGTGAGCTTCCCGCCAAATTTTTTTTTGTTTGTGAGCTTAGTAACCATATAAGTATTGCTAGTTTGTGTAGATCTCGAAAGTAATGCTTCGCTAAAAGAATGCTCTTGCAACTGGCTGTACATGAGTTAGCAATCGGACGATTATGGATTGGTTAATTTGCACCCCGGGGGATTCGTACACAGAAAGAGAAAGAGGAAAAAGCCATTATCCAACGTTTCCACTGCTTTCTTTGTCAAACAGAGTTTCCGCAACTTGGTTTTGACTATTTCAAATTTATATAAGAACAAGGAAAACAATCATTGTTTGGTTGCTGCGCATCTTTCAAAACTTCTCCACAAGGATTAGAACTTACTAAACAATGTCAAAACGACATGATTTCACTCCAAGGAATGATAGGTGAATATGTGATTAAAAAAGAGAAACGGAGCCTGTTTCCCATCGGTTTAGTTTTGTACACCCTGAAGCCATGGCGAGTTTCCAATAGTTCCAATCGTCACTGATTTTGAACACCATGGAACTGTTTTAAAAATGGACATCCGAGTTTTTTTAGATAAAGGAAAAGCAAACATTCAAGGCCTCTGCATAACCGTGCATATATTCATCATTAAAATAAGAAAATAATCTCAAGAGTTGCATATCCTATTATTAGTTTTCCATAGATGGTCGATGAAGATCTCCAATTCTCCATGGTGGTGCCCTCCAACATACCGTATTCCCATTACACGACTCTGTTTTTTTTACGAGTTCTTGACACAAGTATTCAACATTACTATACCATCATAGTACGATCAATTCGACGTATGTACAGCCGTCGTCTCAACCAACAAGTATGGTTTGAAACTTTATTTTGTTTGTTTCTGGGTGCACTAGATGAACGTACATATAATCGAGCTTACGCGATAAATGTATTTCTTTTGTACGTGAATGAAATGGACATAAGGTGGCGAATATTTTGCGAAGTCTCACTCTACTTTTGTCTGCATGTACTGGTTAACCAGAGAGGTTTCGTAAAAAAAAAAAACAGAGGAGGTAGTGAAAACAACATGCTAGTGCTTAGAATGTAGGGTTTTTTTTTTTAACAAATCTTTGAGCAAAATCTGCCAATGCATCCATCACCATCCTTGCATAGTTGCACTTGCATGTAGTGAATGATGATGGTGCAGCTTTGCTACCCATGGAGATGGCCTGCCTGATATGACCATCGCAGCCATTGGCATGGCTCCATGGAATCCCATAGCACCACAAACTCAACAATGGACGCAGATGTCCTCGATCCAACATCCAGTTGACCGCTGCCGGTGGTCAACACACACACATATATTCCTGGTGCACATGAACATGGACAACGTGGTTGGTGCCCGGTGCCTCACGCGGCTAAGCTAATTGGTTTTGACTATTTAAAATGTATGTAAGAACAAAGAAATCAATCACTGTTTGGTTTCTGCGGATCTTCAAAAACTACTCCACTGGGATTACAACTTCCTGAACGGTGTCGAAAGGACATTATTTCTGCCCTAACTCAACAAGAAAGGATATGTGCATATGTGACTGAACAGCGAAAACGGAGCCTGTTTCCCATCAGTTTAGCTTTTGTACACCCTGAAACCATGGCAAATGCTCCCTGCAATCACAAATAAGTGATGGTTTAACTACAACTCTAATTGCTTACTTTTTTATGTCTGATTTTGGAAAATTAAAAAAGTGATATGAGAAGATTTAGTTTTATAAAATTATACTTTTTCATGTTTTACAAGTATTTTATAACAAAAGGGTACTAGTTAAAGTTATGCTTTGGAGACTATATTGATGTCAAAAATGTCAGTTATCTGTGATTGGATGGAGGAAACCTACAACTGTCGGGTACGCCCACTTTGTGAAACAATTAACTATTTTTATCCATGGCAGGAAAATGAAGGTGCTGTACATTAGATTTTGAAAAATACCATGAAACCTGTTTTAAAAATGAATATCCAATTTTTACGTAACGTAAAATCAAACATTCCATGCCTCTGCAGAACAGTGCATATACCTATTCATCACCATAGTAAGATAAAAAAATCCTCAGGAGTTGTGCATCCTATTAGTAGACTTCCATCCATGCTTGGTGAAGATCTCCAAGGGAGTAGCCTCCACATTCTCATCAGAAGACTCCATTGCTTGTCCTCTCGTGCAGGAGTGCCCAAACCTAATCCATTATATTGCCCACCAACCTTTATTTCATTGAGCCAAATCGCTTAATACCCCCCACCCCACCACACACGTGCGCGCACGCACACACACACAAAAGAACTAAAATTGGCATTTTGAATATCTTATTATCAATATTCCATTAAGCCATGACCAAACATATGGGATGCATTGCACGTTGGAATTAGGCCAAATGTAAAGTGTACAATAATATAATGGGTACAATCCTCCAAAGATACTTAGCCAAATGGCATTCATAGAAAAATTTAAATAGTTTCTTTATTAGTATAAAAGCAACATTTTTGCTACATTGCATCATCTCTTGACCAAGTTAAAACAACTCCTTTTGTAAGAACCAAAGGAACATCTAATTTCAAATAAAAGTTTTAACTTCCATGAGTAACAACTATTTCGAATGAAAGCATGGTCTAGCCAAGCAAGATACATTGATCTAACTGTGAATTGTTTGCGCATATTTGAGTTCCAAAAAAACATATCTTGTTGTCTTTTAAGGTGTAATAGGATCTCCAGCATCCTCTAATAATCATATCCCAATAATTGATATTGGGAGATGTCCTAATATCAGTTTCAAGATTATTGGGGGAGTTGTTTTTGCATTCCCCAATCCCCAATAATATATTCTGCTCCACTTCTCTTTATAATTGAACATGAACACTATGGAATGTTCTATTTAGACATCCAAATAACTCATAATTATTTCAACACCAAATAAGTCATAAATATAAATTCATAAATTTGAGTTTAATTTAAATTTAAACACAATTAGTTAATAAAAGAGTAACTTTTGAAAAAAAAAGGAGCTGCAATGTGATTAGGAATTTATTTAAATTAATTTCTATCATTGACAGTCTGACATGATTGTATCATCAAAAAAACTATGTTCTGCATCAATCCTTAAGTGACAAAATTGGTGCTTATGTCCAAGAAATTTCTCACAAAAGAATAAATCGAGATAGGTATTTGATGCTACATGTCAACTAGGTGACTAATCCAAATGCACATCTCAAGAAGCTCTCTGAACATATTAAGAAAGTAGATTATATATACTTTGACATGTGGTTATCTGAATGCCATGAACAAGATCAGTTTTGTCTGCCTACCTATTACCATTGAAATGTTGTTATCGATCACATTTTAATTGCTCTAATCTTTTGGACAATGGAGAGAGCATGTTAACACATAAGTATTTCATCTCCAATTCGGTCGTCTTTCAGCTTTGCTCTAAAACAATCTATATTTACAAGACTTGACAAGGAGCTATCGCTGGATCTGGAAGTAGTGGGTGCATACGTACTATTAGATCAATTTTTGTAAGCTAGTGGGAATGTAAGTATTGTCATTTTGCGATAGCCTGCAAATTTGAATCTTTCGGTACTATTATATGCTTTTAACTTTTTCTGAACAAAAAAATTGTAGATATTACTTTTTACTCACTGAATCCTTTTTAGCCATTCTTTTTTTTTTGTATACACCATCAACCTGGAAAAAACTCGCAAGTTGGAAAATCGTGGTCATCTGTTTTTATAGATGGGTTATAATATACTCAGTGACCTACAGCTATTCAGGCCATCATGATGTGTTTATCCAATTTTTATAGGCAAAGGTTAAATGTAACTGATTCTGAGTTTTCATTATGGTCATCAGTAACCATTATCTTATTCTAGATATTTTATATGTTGAGCTGACTTCTTGTTTTCATTATGTTTGTCAGTAGCCATTATCTTATTCTAGATATTTTATATGTTGAGCAGACTTTTTTAGTGGTGAGTAGGTGACAAAGTGATTCATACTTATGTGCTTTGGAGTTTCAGGTTAGCAGTGAACTTGGAGGGGGGAATACTTATACACTACTGGAGAAGTAAGCATTCATCCATGCCATTAGTACCATAAGGCTTTTGGTTCGGTACTAACGCGCAGAGTTAGTATCGATCGTCACGCACAGTGCCACCGGATCTCCTTTAGTACCGATTTTGGTTTAGCTAGTACTAAATGGCAACACGAGGATCGTGTGGCCAATGGCTAGATTCCCCTTGAAGCTATTTAGTACCGGCTGGTGGGTCGAGCCGGTACTAAATGGTGTTCATACACGTTAGTACTGGTTGGTTGCTTCAACCGATACTATCACCATTTAGTACCGGATTGAACAACGAACCGGTACTAACTTACACCCTATAAATCACCCTTCTTCTTCCTCCCCAAGCCCGAGCTCCACCATTTAGCCGAGAGCTTGAGCCTCTACTTCACTCCCATGTTGACCTAGGGAGGTGCTACCCATTCTTTCCACAATTTGTGGGAATTTCACTCATCCAACTAGAGTAAAGGTTAGCAACTTCATCTTCCCTCCTATCGTGGTCAATATTATATGTTTTATGCTTTGTAGCTAGAGAAATTTATGCTTTTTAGAATGAGGATAATGGAGATTTTTACCTATGAGGATAGAGGGAAATTAGAGTTCAAATAATTTTTTGCAATTTTTTATATAAATTTGATGCATTAACTAATTTTTAGACATTAATATGATGCATGAACTAATTTTTAGGCAAAACTTACTAGTATAAATTTCAAAAATGTGCAGATGATGATGAATTGGCCTGCATACTATTCCTATTGCATGATTACACAACTTAATTGGGAAGGTAATAAAGCACTGAAATAATCATTGCATCTACTCTCCTAGTCAAGTTGTGTAATCTTGCAGGAGAAGGCATTATTTTAAATGAATTTATCCATATCCATATATGTCTCCCAAATATTGTATCTGATGCTCTAATAATTTTGTTATATATTTGATAAAATCTTGTAGCACAAAATGCCGATACATCGCAGCTTTGTGCCATTGTTTCCCCCGCATCCCTGTTGACGCTCATTATTGACACACTTTTAGTGCCATTTAAGTGGTGTTTTCATACATATTCTTATACTAACCCACCACTTGGCACCTGAAATAACCCCATTTTTGCATATGCAATGTATTTTGGAGCATAATGCGTTTTTGCTGAAAATTGGACTAAATGGAGCATAATTGGATAAAGCCCAGAACAAGCGATGACCTAGAGAAAGATGAAGGCCAATGGGTCCAAAAAGGGCCCAGGCCGATTAGCCTATGGAGGCCCAGGCTGATCAACCTAGGACCTTCTGAGCTCCTCTGATGCTCATTTTTGGCAAGCACTCCACAAAGATTACTTAAGGGCTAAGTTTGCAAAGATATGACAAGATGAGTTCGGCATCAAAGAGGATCAAGTGGAGATTTGGAAAGTTATCAAACATCAACCTTATCCCAAAGCTATCGACATGCCAGTCCCACATGCAAGTAAAAAATAAGACTCCAGAACACCTAAGAAGACTTTGGGACGAAGGAGGGTGCGAGAGGCCACAAGGAAGGGCTAGGTGGATTGGCCTGGGGCTTTCCTTGCTCGCCTTGCCTTCCAGTTTCTACCACACACTCTCCAGACTATAAATACTCCAAAAATCCACCGAACCCGTAGATCCATCCACTAGAAGTCGATGAATAGAGGGACACACACCAGAGGGAGCTGAGGGCCGCTGCAAGTCTTCGAGGTTATCTAGGAGATGGCTTAGGCTAGACCCTAGCCGCCATGGTCGTCCCTGCGCGGCGAAGCCATGGTGGAGTTATGGAGCTGAGCCTTATGATCATCAAGGCTTATGTACACACGCTGGTGACATCAATCTAATCTTGTGCTTATTTTGATCTACTATGATGCATGCTTATTCTCATATGTTTACCTAGCATATGTTCTTAGTAGGAATAGATGTAATCGTGGTGGTTAGTCTATGTCTTGCAAATACATCTTAGTAGTGCGTAGGAAGTCTGTGTGATGACCCTTGCGTGGTGATAGCATGTGGGAGGGAAAAGGCCGAACCATTGCATAATACTCAATAGGATCGATGGCGAGTATTGTGGGAGTCATTTGAGGTAAAGCTTTAGAAAACCGGAGGCATTAACACGCACCTCACAGTAGGACCACAATAAAGTAGGCCGCTTGCGAGCCGCTTTTCTGAGAGATGACTCTTTATCAAGGTGCTATATAGATTGGTTACCACTTTGGCTGGAACTACAATAAGAAGATAATAGGCTCATGCTACCTTTGATTGTGTTACCTCATATATATATGGATGTGATATGTTTACCCTATCTATAATACTTATCTCACGATTGGGTTTACCTTTATATGCAATTCATGCTTCATGATAGGATTAGATCCGTTTAGCTAGATAGAGAACCCTAGTTAGTTTGCTGCCGATCCACGGATTGATAAACCTTGGATGGAATACTCTAAGGGAAAAGCTACGATGATCCATGTGCTTGCGGTTCACAACTTGGTGTGTTAACTACCGTCAACGATCCTCCAGCGCAGCCTGCTGGCACTTCCTTCCCCATCGATCACGGACCCAAGCCCATTACACAACCGCACTTACGCCGAAACGTTGTACTTACGCCCTTTGTATTGTAATATTGATTTTATTACTCATTATATCATACTAATGATTTTTTATAATTTGTATTGAATCTTGTTTCACCAATCGAGTGGTTACGTCAAGTAATAACTAACATGACTGAACAAGCTCCTATGGTGGTACATGAACAAACGAGTCTAACACAAGGTAGATGTATGGTTTGTCTGGCCATTAATTATGTAGGCATGCGAGCACAAAGACTTGGCACATGTTGCCACATGTAATGCAGTGAGGCAGGCACTGACCCAAATAGAACGTCAAACAAATCACATATTTCAAGACTGCAGTTATTTCAAGACTACCCTATCTATCATTATCTTACCCCTACCTTGAGTAGTGTCTCTATCCATCTTATGATATACTAATATCCATAGTAAACTCTTTTGATATACCCGCCTTCCTTTGGGAAATACGATACCTTAGGAATACTCTTGGGTGAAATGCTACAACGGTATATCCGTACACTTGCAAATTTATTCGTGGTCGTTAAATATACCAGCAAGCATTTATGGCGCAGTTGCCGAGGAAGGCACTGGTTAAAAGTTTTTACTTTGTATATGTTTATATTCATAGTTGATAGATCCTTACTCAAGCAGGCTAACCTTGATTGTCTTCTCTATCTTTGATGTGAAGACAGGTAGTGTATGACTGGTTTCGACTTCCCGACAAATTTCAGTAAGAATCCAGAGTCACTTGTGAGAAGGGTATGATCTCGCGTCTTTCCTCCTCAAATTACTCTCTGGGCAGTCAACCCAGCTTTCTTTTCACCATCTATGTCAACCGCGATGGCTCAGAAGACTCTTCGTAAGTACTCCGCTCCCTCAGCCTCTCAGGTGCTGAAAGGCCCTGAGGTGGACATAGGAAATGTCAATGTCGAGATCAAGACGGGTCTTGTTACCATGGTCCAGGCTAGCCCATTCTATGGGAAAGCCAACCAGGACGCAAGCGTCCATCTGCAACAGTTCCTTGAGCTCTGTAGTACCTTGACCATCAGAGGGGTGAGTGAAGATACTATTCGTCTCCAATTGTTCCTGTTATCTCTCCTTGGGAGATCGAAGCAATGGTTCTACGTGAGCCGTACAGAGGTGAATACATGGGATAAATGCTCGGCGGCATTCCTTGCAAAGTTTTTCCGTTGGGTAAAACCAACGCCCTTCATGGAAGGATTTCAAGTTTCCAGTAGCTACTGAGTCAATTCCCGAGGCATGGGAAAGGCTTTAGGAGTACATCCTGGCCTATCCTCACCACGGGTGGATAGGTGGCTCATTCTTTAGAACTTCTACAATGGGTTGACTCCGACATCCCAAGGCCATGTTGATGCTGTTGCTGGAGGAGCCTTCTTCTCGCTTACTATTGAAGCTGCTACAACTTTGATCGAGAAGATGGTCTCTAATCTTGGGTGGAGCAATGAATGACTCCAACCCCGATAGAGAGGTACACATACCATCAAGGAATCAGACATGCTTACCTCTAAAATGGATCTCCTCATGAAGAGATTGGATGACTACACTAAAGAGAAAGCTACCATGTCCAATGCCGTCCAAGCTATGAATTCTCACATGACATGTGAGGTTTATGGAAACATTGGACACTCGGGGAATAGCTACCCCAAGACTCAGGAGAACGTATTGTACATGAACGGCAACAACAACGGATATCGTTCACAAGGAGGCCAAGGGTGGAATCAGCAACGCCCTTACCAAGGAGGTAGCAACGGTAATTCTTTCAATCCTAACCAACCCTCCTTTAGAGATCTTATTTTTGGGCAAGCTAAGATAAATGAAAACCATAAAAGGAAGTTAGCTGACAATGAGAATACCTTGGATAGCCTCAACATAAAACTTGATGGTCTTTCTTCTGCTTTCAAGAACCAGATGAGTTTTAATAAAATGCTAGAAACCCAGTTAGCTCAGCTGGCTGTTGCTGTTCCTTCTGCTAAGATCGGGAAGATTCCGGGGCAATCTGAATCTTCTCATGAAAATGTTAGTGCATTGATCGCCAGATGGGGTAAGCCATCTCGAAGGCCATTTGTCGCTAACCATGCAAGAACAACCCATACACCAAAGAAGGAATCATGGGATGAACGGGTAGCAAGCAAGGAAGATCCGGGATACCTAGCGATCAGCTGCTCGATATATGACTACTACATCAAGTGGGCCCTTTGCGACCTTGGAGCAAGCGTCATCATCATGCCCAAGGTAATTTTTGAAAGGTGGAATTATCCTACTCTTTCCCCTACCTAGATAAGATTGCAACTAATGGACTCGTCGATCCGGGAATAGTAGAGAATCTTCTGATGAAAATCTGAGGTTCCCACATCCCCGTGGATTTCGTGGTCCTCGACATGGAGGAAGATCCAGGAATGCCACTCATTCTTGGGCACCTATTCCTAAAGTTTGTCAAGGCAAGGATCGATCATTGGAAAGAGGAACGAGAAATTCAGGTTTTAGCAAAGGGAGGAGCAATCCTATCTGATCAATCAAGAATGTGAGTGGCACGGGGAGTGGATGGAGCCAAAGCCCCAATTCAAGAAGCTACCAACCACACCATTGAAGCCAAATAAATCGAAGAAGGTGAGGCGGAAGGTAGAATGAGCATCCTCATCCACTTCTCCAAGAATGGACACCAAATGGTAAACACAAGGAGAAGAGTCCCGCTTGTCGGACTCAAAATGGTGAGTCCTTCGCCGACAGGTAAATCGGTAGCTATCTCATATTCGCTTTCCAAATTTTGATTTCCCCATTATTTGATTTTTCCCATTGCGTATTTGATTTTTCAAACTCATATTGTATGCTGGAATTTTTTTGGCCATTTTCCCTTTTCATAAAAAATTTCTAAAAATAATTTTGAGTTAAAAATCTCTTTGAAAAATATTTTGAGCATTTATGGAGCAAACTTTAGCTGAGGCAATCAGGCATGACGTCATGTAGCCGTTGGGGAGCCCTAGGCCAAAAGGGGCAGCTATTAGGGCCCACTAGGGGTTGGTTGACCCCTGGGTTTGGCCGAACAGTCCCTAGGTCCCACCAGCGCCCACGACTAGTAGTCGTTGGCCATAGTCAGAATCTGACCGTTGGCCCCATTTTCTCTATAAATAGAGCCCAAGAGGGGGTGATCTTCATCCATTTCTCATTTTTCATCCATTCGCTCCCTCTCTACTCTTTGCTCTTAGGTTTTTCTATGAAGTTTTGCTCAAAAGTTGAGTGCAAACAATCTCTCTCTTGATTTATTTGCACAAGTGGTTGGCCATGACTCTCTTTCCAAGGGAGGATGTTAGACCCGTGCGCAATGATGAGTTGATGATCTTATATGCCATGGTCAAGAAGATCAAAATCTCCCCTGTCAAGGCTATGGTTAGGAAATGGCTTGAGAATTTTAAGATGACGGGTCCCATTGAGTGCACTTCTTTGATCACTCGCGTCCCTTCGAGGATCGGGGCTATAGATGGGAATGCTATTCCTTTCATGGAGACACCTCGTCTTCATATTGGCGAAGTGTATTTGGTTTATGACCACACACTCAAGATGGGTACGGATGATTCTTTGGTTTTCTTCTTTCCTGGCTATACAAATGAGATCCCGTTACCTAACCCAGGGCTTTGTTTGTATTATTGCCGGTTGCTAACCATGCTTCTTGTGCCACAAGAGGAAGCTCGCAGGATCAATGTTTCTAGTGTTCATAGTAGGATGACACGAAGCATGTCAAGGAGTGCAGCCATGCAGCCGCCGCCACCACCGCATCCACAGCCACAGCCTCCCATGTACCCAGCTTAGGCGGGATGGGCCACAGCTGGTTATGTGCCCGGGGTAACACCCGAGTACACTTCCGATTGGGACCAACCCTCCTATCAGCACGGAGGCTAGTGGTTCAACGTGGCAAAGCGTGGGCAGTGACGAGTGGACACAATCGATCCATCGGAACCGATCCACTAGTTCCAGCTCCGGTTTTGTTCCTGCCACGTATGCCACTCGGCGCTCGTTCTCAGCTCGAGACCACTCTGGTCTTGCTCAGCAGCTGAGTGAGCTCACCATGCGTACAGGCAACATGGAGGAGTCGCTAAACCAGTACATCTAGTCCACTCAGGATTGGAAGCAACAGACTGGCGAGAGGATCCATGCCATGCAACAGCAGGAGGAGGAGTTGAGGGCTTACTTTCATTGGATATGGTACAACCCCAACCAATGAGAGGACCCCCATGAGAGGTAACTTGTATCTTCACCACTTTCAGAACATGCATGCTAAAAACAAATAAAAATCTGAAAAACTAAAAAGACCAAAAATATTTATTGCTTTCCTATGTGTGGTAAGAATGCTTTAATTCCTCATGGTTGAAATGATGAATAGTTGCTTTGTTTATTTCCTCTCATATGTCTAGCTACAACTTAGTATCCTACTTAGTTTTTGAGTTTGTTGGTTTGCATGATCAAACCTTAGCTTGAAACTTGTGGGTAGCAAAAAGCATGATCTAAGTCTAGGTTGTTGTGAGATACGATATGATAGAATAGAGTTGCTATAATCTTGTTCTACGTGATGCTTGATATCTGGAGTTTTACTTTTGAAAATGCTAAAATTATAAGTTTCTCAATGATGAGAAATTCCTATGCAAGGCCATATGTTGATCCTATTGAATAGCCTCCACATATGCAACATGTTTTCTCATTGAGCTTTGTCAAATTGTTGTGACCCTTGGTGAGATGTTTTTCAGACTCCCATGATCAAGATCACGTACACACCACCACCACATGCTAAATTTCTACACTAGAAGTTAGCAATCATGTCATCCATCCATCCACAAAATAAAGCTTCATGTTGTTCTATGACCTCTCTCTCCAAGTTATCCTTGCAAAAGAGACATGGGCTATGCAAAAAGAAATAAAAGACATGCTCATGAAAGCATGATGAAAAAAAGAAAAGAAAAGAAAAGAGAGAAAAGATAGACTATGTCCCAAAAGGAAAAGCAGAGGAGAGAGATGGATCAAAAGCAGAGGAGAGAGATGGATCCTACAAAAAGGAGTCCATACACTTTCCACCATATCCACCATGCACATACATGCATATCTTGATCACGTTGTATAACTTACTTCTCCAAAGGATCCGGTTTTTGACTTAACAATACATGAAAAACATGTATGCCTTCATTCTTCCCTACCTACAGCTCCACATATTATCCTATTAGGAGTAGGTTATGAAAGAAAGGCAAACCTATGCCATGGTGAGGAATCATACACATTGAGTGATCCGAGAGTATCATTTGAGAAACTTTGATTTATTTTGAAAAACTTTGCAAAACCTCCAGATTGATAGCTGATCAAGGGATGAGTGAATGGTGCTCTACAAAACCGTTCTATCTCTCAACCGCCTAAGACAAGGTGAAGCTACATGCCCAACAGGAGTAAGGTAAGAGTAAGATCTATGCCAACTTATTCAATTCTTGATAGAATATTTTGTTGTACGCATGGCATAAGATTAGGAATACAACATAGTAGCAACTCCTGATCAACCAACCTAAGTCTTAGCGTGTGGCGGATCCACTTCGGATCTACTTGGTTAAACATGATTTAGCCGCCTGATATGCGACGCTCATGCCTAAGCCGAGTAAACACGAAGTGCCGTCAGATTTTCCTCCGATTTAACCACTTGAACAGGATCATTTTAGCAAGCTCACACGAAGGTGAGCGATTCCAGAGAGTACAACAAGTCCACTGAGTCAACAAATTAACCACTTTAGCTTAGTTGCGAAAAGAACATCAGAGTTTTACAGGATTTCAGAAAACAACAGAAGGTAAAACACTAGCGGAAGCAATCGTCGGGGGTCGGACGTCCGGGTGAGGCCAGCCGGGACATCACTGATCCCTCTCCTCGCCGTCCGAGGAGGGATCCCACTCGACCGTCCAACCCGGAGGGAGCTGGGGCGGCCAAGTGCCAACAGGAAAAGGGTCGGGAGCAGCAACTTCACCTGGAAAACAGGAGCCACAACAAGGCTGAGCTACTAAGCTCAATAAGACTTAACCGACAAGAGTAAACTACTCCACACTTCTAGACATGCAGGGCTTTTTGGCTGAGTGGGTTGTTGCCAAAAGCACTAAGTAAAACCCTATTTTCAAGTTTTAGCTCCGGTTCTAGGTTCATTAACCGGTCTAGGTTCTGCAACCTATTCTAAGCAATCATAGAACCAAAACAAAGTATGTATATATCAACAAAACCATGTCATCATCAGATTCCTCATTTACTCAGGGTGACATAGCGATCAAGCAGTCTCAAACTGTGAGAGGCAGACGAATCGATTCGAGTTCTTTAACCATGCATGGTGAACCTAACCTCATGACATCCGCGCACCCGGAGGTCGCTTCCTGTGTCGGCCTTCCCCATCAATCCCCTAACCCATGTCGGGCCCATTTCCTTTGTTACAAGGTTCCACAGACCCGGCCTCTGCCGTTCTGTGACCACGCTTGCCACCACGTGCGACAACCAGCAGGGGAACTCCGTTCCAAGAACAATGGGGCGACCGCTCACATCTAGGTTCAATCCGGTACTAGACTTCCTCATCCCATACTAAGTATGAGGTTAGTACTTTCAAACACTTGATCACGAACACCACCACTGTCGGGCCTTAGCAAGTTTCCATAGACAGACGGGGCGATCATCCGACCACCAAAGAGTTACCCAAAACCCTGCCCCGTCCATCGTCCTTATAGTTGTAACAGAAGGGTAGACATCCAACTCCTACAACTCGCGAGTGACAGGAAATCACGCGACTTTTACCGTCTCCTAGTTAAGCAAGCAGCTACTCGGTCCAACAGCTAGTGTTCAGATCATAGGAAACTAGGTCATGCATCTAGGGTTTCAACCAACTCCTATACGTAAATGCACAAGCATGTTTTAAGGAAGGCATGCGCAAGTTTGGAAAAACAACACAGGGTTTCATGCAACCGGGGCTTGCCTTCGAGCAAAGAGGAAGAGAACTGCTCGACTTCGGGGGCGGCTTCGGCTTCTAGGGGCAGGAGCTCAGCTACAGCTTCGTCTTCTGGCACCGGGTGCAGCTCGTAGAAGCCGTCGGCGAGGCGCAGCTCTACACGAATGCAATGCAAGAGTTAGTATAGACGGTTATTTCAACAGCAACACTTGCACGTCTGAGCCCAGAAACTCGCGACAAAGAGCAGGAGGGTGGGGAGGTTCAAAGGAGCTGGTGGAGATCAAAAGGTAAGGGTTGCAAAGGAACTTATGATCTGATCCTTCAACTAGAGGATTTGGTATACTAGGGATCCTCAAACGCAATCGCTGAAGGGTTCCCAAGTTTTACACATACCCCCCTCGGGTTGAAGAAAAGATCACAGCCAAGCCCTCGGGCGAGGCGGATAGGGGTCGGCGGAACAGATAGGGTCGGGCGAGACGGAACCGGGGTCGGGCGGATAAGAGGGGTTGGGCGAAGAGGACTGGGGTCAGCAGCTTACCTTCTTCCTACAAGGAAAACTTGGGGTCGGGAAGAAGCAGACTTGGGCGGAGGGACTAAGGCTCTGAACAACGGCTAAGACCGGCAGTGCTCCGGCGGCGGCGGTGCTTCTTGTGGATCACAAGTGAGCTCTTACGCAGCACGGAGGAGCAAGCGGCTGGGTGGCTTGAGAAAACGGAGTGGAGCTGAGAGGAGAGTTCCTCCAGAACTTAGGGTGTGGCGCTGGGAGCTTGAGCAGGGAGCAAGAGAAATGGCGGAAGGCAGCAATGGCGGAGGGGACTCCGGCGGGCTCGCGCATTCCCTTTTATAGCGGCTGTGACGGGGGAAGGGAAGCGGCGCAGGAGCGAGAAGGGGAGCGGCGTGAAGGCCGGGGAGAAGCAATGGAATGCTCTACCGGGGCGGCGATTGAGCGACGAGGGCGGTGGTGCAGGACTTCGGGGATGACGCCAGCGGTCATTGGGCTCTGGCGTCAGGGCGGCGCAGGAGCGAGTATGCCGGTGGTTGAGATTTGGCGGAGGCGGGTGTCACCGTGCGGTAGATTTGATGGACGCGACCGGTTTAACGGCGCTAGAATCGAGGGCGCACAGGTGAGAAGATAGGCAGTCGCGGGCGAGCGGGCGAGCGCGGAGCAACAGATTGTCGGGCGGCTTCTGACAGGGCGGGGAAAGGAGCTGTCGCGGCCGTGGTCGGGGTTGGCAAAGGAGGAATCGTCGGGTAGCGACGACCAGGCGGCGCAACTGTGTTCGAAGTGACGGAAAAGACGGGCGACATCGGGCTCTGCGGCCGGGATCTGGTGGTGTGATGATGGGCGCGGGAGGCGAGGCGCTGCAGAAAGGTTGCAGAGGGGCTTCCGCTGCCATTGGGGAAGGGGGCGCGAGAATCCATTCGGTCGCGGGTCAGAGACGAGGCTGAGCGGCGGGCGGCGGAGAAGATGAGCCACGCGGCGGGGAGACTCTGAAGCGGGCATGCAACTCGAGTGCGCCTGCCGCGGAAGATCTGGGGGAAAAAGATCTCACGGGTCCACTGGTCAGATAGAACGGACGTTTGGGAAAGACTTAGAAGGATCTGACGGTGGGCTGGTTTTGGCGGGGTCGGAACCAAAGCAAAGCGGGGAGGGGTCGGGTCTCAAGGGTCGGGACCGGTCGGAAGGTTGAACTTTCAGGCGCAGCAAACTAGACAGATGATCAGGGGCTAGGATTAAGATTAACCTGGGAGATTTGGGGCCGGTCGTCACATAGCGTTTACTCAAGATGAGCAAAGGGCTAGCTTGGGGGAGTTGTTGACGGTCGTTAAGTACCAAATATGACAGTCAATATGCTCAAGAATAAAGGAGAATTAGCATTTCTTACATGCATATTTAGTTAAGAATAATATAGTTCCACATGTCCTTGGAGATTATTAGAGTGCAGATGAATAAACACAAAAGGAGAGGAAAAAACACACTCTAAGAAGCAAGAAACACAACTCCAACCAATAGGAGGTTGCCCCATGTGCATCCCATGGATTGAAGGGCCCACAAACTACCACAACCACCTCAATCCACCGGATAAGACACACAACCACCATTGGGACCTACCAGGTAGTCACCCAGGCAAAGGCGGTTGCGAGGCGGCCCATAGGGGGTCAGTCGAACCGCCTTTGCCTCCTATCATCCCCAGCTGATGCGTGGCGACGATTAACAGGACCCCTACGTCGGTTGTGAAATATTCCCCGGATATTCCCTAGCAGAACCGCCTCCAAGATCCTATAAATAGAGTAGCTCCCCCCCCCTCACACACACACAGCACAAGTTGAATCATTCTCTCCATCATAGTTTCAAAATTAGTGGAGTTAGGCTAGAGTAACTCTATTTCAGGGTTCCAATCTTCTTGGAGTTCAGGGTATGGCTCTTGTATCTTTTATTCCTAGATTGACTTTATATTCTAAGTATTTATCTTCTTCATATAGTGTTATGCTTGGTTCTTATATGCATGAGTTAGTCTTATACCCTTGCTATGTTGATATGCTAGGCTTATACGTTCGTATACTAGTCATATACCCTTGCTCATAGTATAGGCTTATATGCTCTCATGTGTGCCTTTAGACCATGCTATAGTACATACTTTGTGTGCTTATATACCATGTCTAGGCTAGTCGATCTATGCTACGGCATCAGTTCAATGGCCATGTTTATGGTGACTTCAGCCTTTGATACAATAGCTCAGGATGGTTGGAGTGTTGTTAACAATGCAAGCATGATGCTTGGATTGCTTAGCTTCATTGGATATCAGTTTGCCCCACGGGTTGCTAGGGGTAGGCGGCATGTGGTGACAGCCCTATCCATCCTTTGTAACCCCCCATGTTCGGGTACACTATAGGAGTTCAAAAATTAGCAATAACTGTGTCGACACCCTGGTACGGGTACTGTCTCCTCGTGTGTACCTGGGTGCATAGAACTAAGTTCTATACCATGTGTATGTATGTTATGCTTGTATGATCTGTGCAGTATATAAGAAGTACATATGAACCTAGAGCTAACTCTTAGTCCTTCTCCCTAGCTTAATTATCTTGAGATGATTCTTGTGTGTGTCGCACTACCCTATCTATCATTATCTTACCCCTACCTTAAGTAGTGTCTCTATCCATCTAATGATATACTGATATGCATAGTAAACTCTTTTGACCTACTCGCCTTCCTTTGGAAAATACAATACCCTTGGGAGTACTCTTAGGTGAAATGCTATAACGGTACATCCGTGCGCTTGCAAATTTATGTGTGATCATTAAATATACCAACAATTATGTCGATAGGTTATTAGGAATTGACATTATCGATATTAATTATAGTGTGTATGTCTGTATGATTAATGGTCATGATGTGGACGATCTTGGTTCTAAGTATCTAATTCATGTATGAGATGTTGGAGGTATACCCTAGAGGCAATCATAGAGATGATGATATTCCATTGTATCCATATTTTATATTGTGTTCCTTGAATATCCATTAAAGGCTACTTGAATTGATTTGCAATTATGTGAATTGTGTGTGAAACTCTTTACTTGTATGGCTATTCTAAAAAGTTGTCCCTAGTCGGAGTTCATGTGAGGACACACATGAATCTTAGACTAGCACATGTATTAGTTGATGACTATATTTCACAAGTCATGGACATGGAGATGTCAAACTAATAATGTGGGCACGTGTAGAGACATGTGCTAGGACTGACCCAACACGAGTTACATAGTTCTCTCTTTACACAATGTGTACGCTTTGTCCTTAGACCTGAGACTGCCGCATGTACTCAAGATGTGGATCGACTTACTTAGGAGCTATCAAGCGCTACACCGTAACTGGGTAGTTATAAAGGTAGCTTTCGAGTTTGTCAAGAAGCATGCTGTGAGGCATGGTCAGTCAAGATGGAATTTGCCCCTCTCTATTTGAGAGAGATATCTTTGCGCTCCTCAAGTGCTCGGATCCGAAAATGCATGACCATGCTACGTGAGGTTAAGAGTTAACCTAGAAAGGGATTCCAAATCACAGCATCGAGAAAGAGTGGTCGGCTTGGAGCTAGATCGAATATCGTGAGGCAAAGGGAATAGCATGTACGTGATGTTGTGATGGTTCGTCTGATATGATCTTCATGTGCGTATAGAAGTTAGTATGTCTTGCTAGAGGCCGCTACTAACTATTGGTCGAGTAGGAGTACTCGGGCCATGTCTATATGTATATGAACCTATAGGGTCACACACTTAAAAGGCAGGAAGCCCAATTCGGATGTGATCGGAATTGGACCAGGTTTAGGAGTACGAATGGGCCTCGGACCCAGAGACCCGTTAGGAACCCCTATATATTGAGGGGTGGGGGCGCCCTAGGGTTGAACCCCTTTTTGCACCAGCAGCAGCCGCGCCTCCCACGCCCTCACCTTGTTGCAACTCGCGAATCTAGCAGTCTGGTTTGCGACGCTTCCTCCCCGCACATGTGGATACCTTGGAGGTGTTGCATCTGCAGCACTTGGACGAGCCACTGCACGAGAGCTCCGACGAGGAACCTGACAAGCCTACGACGAGTCTGACGAGCCACGGCACGAGGAGGGAGTCGCTGCACGTGGACGAGCTGCTGAGCTCCTGCTCGACGTCGACGTGTTAGACTACACTGCGTCGACGCGTGATCGACTTCGCTGCCCCGATGCGTTTCTACATCTTTCGCACTTGTGCGTCGAGTGGTAATCCCGTGATCCATGTATGGCAGTTTTCCTGATTTACGTGGTAGAAAAAATATATTTTGCGCTAGCGTAGCCTACCTCGTATCCCAACATGAGATATATGTAAGTTTTAATATTCTAAGTATCTCATTCATGTGTGAGATATGTGTAAGCATTAATATGTATGATGGATTTCATATCTGTGATATACTCTAGTTATTAATACTCTACATATGTAATGAGGATTAACGGTCATGATACGGACGATGTTTTGCTATTTTCCATTTTTTCCTATATTTACTCCATTTATTATATATAAAACAAATATAACAGCATAAAAACAAATAATAAAAGAAAATAGAGTGTCGTGCAGGAAAGGAAACTGCTGGAGGCCGACAATTTCAGCTCCCACCATTTTAGCAACTTTAGTACCGGTTGGAAGCGCTGCCCGGTACTAAAATGAGTCGAGCTATTACTACATGCCCCTACTTTCAGCTCCCGCCATTTTGGCGACTTTAGTACCGGTTGGAAATCCTGCAAGGTACTAAATGGAGCAATTTAGTACCGGGTAGTGGCTAGCACCGGTACTGTACTGTCGCCCCTACAACAACTGCATCATCTTCTCCAACACTTAGCATTCTCATTCTCCCCGGTCCCTCTATGCCGCTCCGCCCCGTCCGTGTCACCCCGTCCCCGTCTCCGTCCCCCACCACCACCGCCCCAGCCCTGTCCCTATCACCCACTGCCGCCACCCTGGCACGTCCTCGCCAGCCCGCCGTCGCCATCCCCTCCGGCCCCTCTACGCCACGCCGGCCCCGTCCGCGTCGCCCTGTCCCCATCCCTGTCACCCACCTTCTCTCCCTCCCCTCCCCACTGTCGCCTCGCTACTTCCCCCATCACCACGCCACTCTCTCCTCTTCCCCGCGCGCCGCCGCCTCCCAACCACCGTCGCACCTCTCCCCTCCCCTGTTGCGCCTTCCCTCCCCAGCCGTCGCACCTCCCCTGCGGGCTCCGCGGGAACCACTGCCCCTTCCCGCCGCTGCGTCTCCCCCGCGTGCCACCGTCGCCCCTCCCAGGTTAGTTTTTCTTTTTTGATAATTTTGATTTTGATGCGTGAAAGTGATTTTTTTAATAATTTCATGAATTTCTGCTGATACGATTAGTTATCACAATATACATAAGATCTAAAACAATAATTGTAAATTTCTTCCATTATTTTGTAGCCTATCTTTTATTCCTAGAAGTATGGACAATCTTTTATTCTTAACATTTCATGAATTATGATGTTTTACTGGGTAATTATTATTGAAGTTGATGTTTGTGAAATAATCTATCTTATTATAATTTTATTTTGATAGTTTGGGCTAACTACGGCAAGTGGTCATTCTTTTCGCCATGGTGGTGGCGGCCATAGAGGTGGCGGCTGTGGTGGTGGCCGTGGACACTATATTTTCAAGGAGCCACTGCTAGCTCGTCCTCCAAGAATTTACTTTCCTAATAGCATCATTGACTTGCCTACTGGCGATCGAAGCAAAGAAGCAATTCCTTCCTTCTTGTAATTGTTTTTTTACAACACATGAATAATTCCTAAATTTACTTACATACAACGTAGTTTATCGACCCAATTAGATGGCTCAAAGATGTTATCGAAGCTCTAGGTGGTACTTCTCCTTTAGTGCAATCCGAGGTTGTTAGTGAGCGGAATTTTAAAAGAGTAAAGATCTTTTTTAAAGTACCTGTTCGAGAAGGACAGGCCAATCGGATGGTACCAGGACAGGCCATCCTGATGGTTTCAATTGCCGAATGGGGTCAAGTAGCACCAAATAGGGTAACTTTTGAAAGGACCGTTGTAGAGGCCTGCCTACAACACCTTAAGGATCATAGGTACTTTATGTCAGACTTTTCATATTTTTGAATAAAGGTACTCGAGGGAGAAAGTAATGTGACTATGACTACTGAGAGGCTTTATCAACTGAATCAACATGACATGGTATGAAATTTTTTTTATCATTCTAATTATACTTTCATCTTTAGTTATGTTACATTTTTAGTTATGTTACATCTTTTAACTTTCATCACGTTATTCTCATCTTTTAGGATCTCTTTGGCCAAACCATTGTGGCAATGAGCTTTTATGCAATTTTGGCTCAAGTCTTGGATGTTTTAAATTGCAGCTACATTGGTGGAAGCCCGATACGCACCAGAGATTTCAAGCTCCAAGCTAATCTTACTTTCTACAGGCCATATGAGTTTATCTCTCCATGGTTCGAGATTTATAGTAGTGTATGTGATCATCCATGTTAAGCGATAGAGAGTGCACTAATTCATGCTCTAATTTATATTGATGAAGTTCTAGAATTTAGGATTGGAGACTTAAACTATGTTGAATATCTAAGGAAGCAAAGCGGAGTGTGAAATATGTAGCATGCATTGGATATACTTCTTCCTACCCTTTTTCATATGGATTTGAACTTGCTCTCTCCAAAACTTTTTAAGTATTGATGTACGAACTTGTAAGACTGGTCATATATATTTCATTGCATATATAATGTTCTCTGAGTGTTGGATTTGAATGCTTGATATATTAACACAAGCGGATACGAATACAAATTAAAAAAAAGGAAAATAAAAAAAAGAATAACCCCTTTAGTGCCGGTTAGTAAAACCAACTGGCACTAAACTGTCATCCACAACAGCGCGACGTGGCTCGCATTTTAGTACCGGTTGGTATTACCGACCAGTACTAAATGACGCATTTAGTACCGGTTATTTTTGCCGGTACTAAATGCATTACCTAGTGGTACCGGTCGGGCCTCCAGTACTAAAGGGGTTCTAAACCGGTGCTAGAACTCGATCGACATCAGGAAAAATTATAACTTTTATCAGGAAAAATTATAACTTTCATTTTCCACCGAGCATCAGTAGAAGTTTATAAATTTCATTTTCTTATATTGCAGTGCTTTATTACTCTGAGTGTTTATGGCCAATGAATCTATATGTACTGTCTTCTTACATCGTAGTCCGAAGCTAGAAGTTTACAAATTTCATTTTCTAACCTAAAATGAACTGTACAGCAGTAGAAGTTTATAAAATTTCATTTTCTTATATCGCAGTGCATTATTACTCTCAAATGTTTATGGTCATGAATTTATATGTAATGTCTCTTCTTACATCATAGTCCAACTGCCATACTTTCGTCATATTTGGCTGCTCAAAGAGTGTTTGATGAAATATGCATATGGTGCTATTGGCTGGGCTACCAAGGTGAGATCACTCTCTTGGTTTGGCTTTGATTTGAGAATAATATTGTTTATATTGTGAATGCATCAGCAATGTGAAAGCTTTGCACAAGAAAATTGTTTAGACAGAGACGTTCTTCTGTAGCAATTTACATGATTATCATGGATGATCCGACTTGAGACTTGTAGCTGATGTCTTAATTTATTTATCTTTATTTCAGGGAGCAGCATTTTCCAGCAAGACTACAGTATGTGAAGCACACGTAGATTCATGATCTTTAGTTTTTAAAAAACATAATAGTAGTTCAGAAATTTGTGCAGTACGGGATATGATGTACCGACTAATGATTAAAACCTGTTTGATAGGAGTGCATCTGATTTTTTTTAATGCTTGTTTGGCATCGTATTGTGAAGCATTCTTATTCTGTTGTTTCTTTTGATCGATCAAGTTATGGAGGCGTGCCTTAGCCTATCTTATAAATGGCTTGTAGTTACTGAATGCCAGCGCCTGTCTTAGATCATCTATTTCTTTACTTGGTCGTCAAAGTTGTTATCTGGGGTGCCTAACAATGTAATAAACATTGGTCACCAGCGTTATTTTTATCAGCATAATATATATATATATATAGATATAATGGCACATTCCAATTAAGACCTGAGATCAAACTATATTACTAACTATAATTTAATTAGTTATTAATTATACCATAAAAACCCTGATTTCTCAGTTGTCGTGAAAATTTGGCGCGCCGGATATGCACCATCATGTTACTTGTATTAGAAGCCACCGTGCCTATATAAGGATGTGTACTCATATTAAGCACGCGTTCCATTGAGTCTTCGCTGGCACTAGTCTCTGATCTTGCAGGTCTATGGAATAGAGGTTCCGACCATCCATGCTCCATGAAAAGATGCACCGATGTTTGTCAACAGCGATCGCCCTTCCATTATGGACAATGGCATCTAAGAAAAAAAATCCAAATAATACTTTAAGCATGCGTCATCATGGTCAGTTGGGTTCTTCAACACCGTCCAAACATTGTTTTCAGCGACTTTGCAGTATCCATACAGGTCAAGAGGATAAGACAATCAAAATCTGATTTCCTATAACCAATTAAAGCAATAATGTTTAGTTCAAGTACTTTGCTCACGGTATCTTACATTAGAGCTAATATCCCTTTGTCAATTTAGCTGAGGCCCATTCAGCATAACTGTACATTTGAAAGAGGTTAATAAACGAGTGAACGGGTGAACCCATAAATAAGCATTCCAAAACATTCCCAACCGAACACAAAAACTCTCACCTGCCAACTTGCGAGTGAAGGTACAATACGCAATATTTTTGGTGCTGCCATTGTTTGTCTAGCCATCATTCATTCCTCCATTGCTGAAGCTGAGCAGAAATGTTGTGCCTTCAGAAGTTCATTAATTGGGCTGATAAATAGAGTGGACCCTCCACTACGATGGAGGGGATATTGGCCTGCAACAATGCCAAAGTTGCACCCTGCACTGAACTGGCAACAATTATATATGACATCAATGTGATACTCCACTGTTGTCGGATGCCTTCAGAAGAGGCTTCCCTGCTTGAGTCTACTACAGCCTTCAGCTTCTGCAGTAGTGGTTTTCCACTAGCAAACCTCCCCATGTCTTGAGGATGCATGCATGTGGATGGGTGCCTCAGATTCCGATAGTGTCTCCTGCTGCTGCTGCTGCTGCAGTTCTTCGTGGTTTTTCTTTCTGGAACAGGGAAAGCAAACTGAAAATTAATCACTAATTAACAGAGGGTAGAAGACAGCAGTAATAATGCCACTCTTGTAAACAAACATCGTACATTTATCATGGAAACTTCACCCAAAAAAATAGTGCAAGAAATGCCATAATGCACATTCAAACCATTCAGAGGGCCTTAGAGATATTCACTCAACTGGATAAAAACTTCAACTTTGATAACAGAGACATGCTAATA
This sequence comes from Setaria italica, assembly GCF_000263155.2. Taxonomy (NCBI): domain Eukaryota; kingdom Viridiplantae; phylum Streptophyta; class Magnoliopsida; order Poales; family Poaceae; genus Setaria; species Setaria italica. The sequence continues at coordinate 26,302,586 of NC_028454.1, forward strand.
ACTATCTCATTAGGTCATAAGAATAATAAATACATAATTGCTAGATGATATTTCAATGCGACACAACATCGATTGACCATTAACCATATTGACGTGTATATATGTCTCGCTAAGCAACATAATGAGTACAAACTACAAAAGCATACTCCATCCTAAAATATAGCTAGTTTTAGCGTTCAAAGTTTGTCCCAAAATATAGCTATTTATGAGTTCCTAGGGGTGATTTGAGCCGTAAACTGTCAGAAATATCCCTCCCATCTATCTGCATTCGCATTCTGCTATGCAGGTTTAATTTAGATTCATACAAACACATGGCAAGGTGTTGGTGGTAAACAATTAGCAGGCATGCAGGTGCAGCATGCATGTTTAATTTTACTGTGTGCAAATAAATTTGGACTTTGCAAATGTAGCAAGGGTAACTTAGACCTTTTTAATCGCTCTCCATAATCTATGTCAGAAAGTCTAAAACTAACTATATACTGGGACGGGGGAGTAATAAAGTAGGTAATTTCTAAACAATGCAATTGTCATTGACAGAATATATGTGCCTAGTGCTTCCACTGAAAGAAGGCATACTCAGGAAACAGAATAAAGTTCCAAACCTTATTCTACTCTTGCATTAATTATCATCTATCATTACACATGACTTATAGATAAACATTCAATAGTTAGCATTAGTGCTAAACACAACAATTAGGGGCAAACCGTTAAATCCCTACAAATGGTGGTGAAAGGCTAGCAATGGGACCCAGAGAGCTAAGGGAAGGAACTAGTTAAACCGTGGCTTTTGCTGCAGTTATTCAAAACATAACATTAGGTCTACAATCTTTCTGACTATATCAGATCTCTTGGTGCACTTAGCTATAACTATTGTATTTTGCAGTACAGGATGAACGAATGAGCATCATACTACACAATACTTACTTTCAACTACTGCCATGATAATTGGCAAGAATTAGATGCAGCATTTGTTTGAAGAAACCATCTTAATTCTTTCTAAAGAAAATGAAGGGTCATTTGGATCCCTTGCCAATTGTGGCTTGCTTTGCCTGGCTGGACAAGAAAAGCAGCTTTTGGTTGCCTTGCTTGCTACCTTGTTTCCTGCACTTTGTAGGATATCCATCACTAACACAGCCGAGTGAACACCAACCTCCGACTCTAGCTAGGATAGGCTTACCAAGTGAGGTGAGCTGGACGGGCAAGCAAACCAAAGTTCCAAACGCTCCTTGACTCAACCTTGCTAATATGGCAACTAAGCGAACCAGACAATGTTTTAAGCTAACTAGGATTGCCAACACAATTTTTTTGTCAAATGTTAAACTCGATTGGCTAGAAATATCTAGCCTTGTAGCTCCAAAATCAAGCTTAAAATGTGTGATCTTTGTAAAGTTAAGACACGAAAGCTGATTCACTATGGTTCTAGATGCCCTAGACCTTGAATATTTCAGTAAGGTTACAAACTTTCTTGGACAGTATGGCAGCAATGGCAAATAACGTTAAATTCAATATTTCATTTTCCTATAGGAATATCAAAAGTCATGAAAGTCCACATGCACATCAGACCAAGTCTCAGTGTAGTAGTTATGACATAACAATGCTTGCTTGTTGTATGTGTAGTATCTTTAACATTACAACAGACGACTGGTACACATATCAGACTTAGAAAACAATGTTATAGGGATTTGATAAGCTTCCAACCATTGAAACAGAATATTTCAACAGACAGAAAGTTGACCCACATAAGCTCGTCCTGCAGGCATTATTAGTGTTGGCATGCTATACTAACCTACCAGTAACCAAAAATTCATGTGCAATCTTACAGAGGTACAAGTTGGCATTCTTATATGCAAGCAAAAAAAAACAATTAATGGACATATCTAGGCATGCAACACTTTGAAACCCAATCTTAAGAAACTAAGTTATTGCAATCATGTATTCATTGGATCTGAGATCCAGCAGGCTAAGACAAATAGCATACATCCACTAATGTGAGATCAGGAAGGCATGCTAAATAACAGAAGTAATATTACCTGACAAAACCATCATTTAAAGTGACTTTGGTTAGTTCCTGAAATAGTAAACACCTCACGGCAAAAGAAATTTTGAGGATTTGCTACTCCATAGCCTAACTAAACATAGGCACATGGCCGGCATGTCAGTTTGCAACCAGCACTTTCTATAGGGCTCCCACGGCCGACATCAGCTATTTTCCCTGTTATTCAAACCAACACAGCAGAATCAGAGCACGTACCAATACACATTACAGGTATAGTTAATGAGAATGATGGCCAATAAAGAAACATCTGTAAATTAGACACCTCATGTTCTCATATTTAGGTGTTAGGCTAGACAAGCATAAAACTCCAAATTTGCTCTGTTGGACTTGTACAACCATCCTGGTTAGTGGATTTCATCAATGAAAAATACTAAAAACATGTACACCCTCTAGAGATTACAAAGCTAGAGCTTTCGAACCACCTACATGCTTACATACTAACATCGATAAACATCATTTAAGACTAACAATGTATTGATCACATTCATATTGATAACTAAATGAGGAATGTGGTGCATAACTTCCAGTTAAAAGTAACAAAAATATCATCACCACACCACATTTGATCTACTAGCTGAGAGTTAGGCAAATTAAGCAATCCAGTAAACTTTGCTCAAAATTGCATATAATCGTTAATTGCAACCGGAGGGGTGCCAATTAGTGCCCCTAAGGGTCAGCACTGACCCTCAGGTTTAATTAGTTAAACTATTTTTCAAAATCTGCCATAGTTTAAAATTTTGGTTCAATTAATTGGACTAAAGAGGGTCAGTGGTGCCCCTAGGGGGCACCAATTGGCACCTTGGTGCAACTGTAAGTCTGAAACCTATCACTTGAGAAATCAAGTAATGGATAGTGCAATGGTCAAGCATGTTTTAATAAATCCTTGTGCTAAACTTGCAAAAGAAATCCTTAAAGAGTTTAAAGTATATGTGCTTATCCATATATATAAACATATAAATAAAACGAAGCAACCTTAACAATGTGGTATTTCGTCCATCTGTAGGTTGTAGTAGGGAAGATAGAGATGAGGCTCGAGTCTGTAGTTGAAAGCCGATTCTTAACTTACAACAGTTCCGGTGTCATTCAGTGGTACCCGTTACCAAATCTCAGGGCAGACTATCTTGTGCCTCATTGGTTTGACACCAATCTTCATCATATCAGCATAGAGCATCATGGCATTCAAGACATAGCCAAGCATGCACTGCCCACGAATAAGTAATGTGTAGGTAAAGCTATCAGGCACCATACCTGATTTTCTCATGTAAGAGAAGAGCTTACCAGCCTCATAGTGTTGGCTATCTATGTAGAGGCCATATATCAATGTCATATATATCACACCATTTGGAATTAAATGGTCTTCTTCAGTTGTAGAGTTTGAGAAGAAAGAATGAAGATCATTGTACTTCATTCCTGAGTACTCCATCACAAACCTGACTGCATCCTGAACCCTATTCTCTCTGCACAGACCATCAACAAGAACTGACACGGTGATAGCATTAGGTGAGATACCTTTCTCTAGCATCTCCTTATGCAACCGAAAAGCAGCATCTATGCCACCATTCTTGGCATGACCATGAATAAGAGCAGTGTATGTGACCACATTGGGCTCGATCCCCTTAGCCACCATCTCAGTGTATATAGCCATTGCTATTTGCATATTCCCTACCTCTGAATGCCCATCTATCAACGAGGAGTACGACACCACATTGGGCTCAATTCCAACCTCAGTCATTCTAGTGCATGTTGCTAGCGCTTCCTCCAAATTCCCATTCTTGCAGTACTCATCAATCAGTGCATTGTAAGCAGCTGCATTCAGATTAGCCCCAGATTGCCTCACTCCTTCAAGGAACCTGGCCGCTACCTCAATCTGCCCTCCGTCACAAAGGCCTCTCACAACTATGCTGCAGGTGAACTCATCCGGGCACAACCCTAGGTGAGTCATCTCCTGATAAACTGCTAATGCTTCTCGTGCATTTCCAGATTTGAAAGCTCCATCCATCAAACTGTTATACACAGGAACTGTAGGAGCAACCCCAAACCTGGGCATGCCAAGAAACATCTCCTTTGCTTCACTGAACCTCTTCACCTTGCAGAAACCATCAATCAGGGTTGTAAAGATAACAGCATTTGGAACTAGACCACTCTTCAGCAGTTCCTGGTACAGTGCAAATGCACGGTTGACATCATGTCTCTGACAGTGGCTGCTCATCAGCACATTGTATGTGTACAGATTAGGCTGCATCCCTGATTCCTTCATAGCGTCAAACCTCTGCTCAGCATCACCAATGCAGCCCTCTTCACAAAGTGCACATATCATCGTCGTGTACGTGACCACATTCGGATCAATCCGCCTTGCCACCATCTGATCCCACACCTCCTGAGCCTTTGCCACAGCACCCTGATGCCGGCACGCGTTGATGAGTGTATTGTACGTCACCACACTGGGCACCATCCCCCGGCTATGCATTTCGTCGAACAGCTCCCAGGCGCACCCGAACCTGCGGGCTTTGACGAGCCCGTCTAGAATCGCGTTACACGCCGGTAGCTCCGGCAGCGTCCGCAGGCGGCGGAACACGGACAGCGCCTCGTCGAGCAGCCGCATCTGGCAGAGGGCGATGACGAGCACGCCGAGCGCGGGGGCCGGGGTGCTGGATGTGGAGGCGAGCGCGGCGAAGGCTGCTCCGCCGGCGGTGGGGGCGGTGGAGCCGCGGCTTTGGCCGGGGGAGGAGGAGGCCTGGACGAGGGATTTCGTCAAACGGATAGCGTGCGCGAAGTTCTTGGCCGCTGCCGCGCCGTGGACGGCGGCGGCGAGGCGTGCGGCGCGGTCGCGGGAGGGAGCTGGGGTGGCGGCGGCGGAGGCGGAGAGGCTGTGGCGGCAGCGGTGATGGTGCGTAGCGAAGGGGTGGCGGCGGGAGAAGAGAAGGCGGCGGAGCGACGGGGAGGAGGGAGTCATGGGTCGGGCATTGGGACGGCGGCAAATCTGCCGTATTTGACTACGGGTTTGTTCTACCATCTGATGACGTCACAACTATATGGGCATCAAAGGTTTTCTCTTGGTTGGGAAGAGGAAGCTGCTGCTGCTCATTGAACACCGGACCAGTAATATCAGCTAATCAGCAGACACAAAAATATAGGCGTGTTTGATCCTAAACATAATCAATTGGTGCCTCAAAATTTGATGAGAAACATTGCTGATGTTATCATTAGTATCGGTAAATACTGCATGACACACATAGTTGTCATAAGGTGCAAATGCTCTAATCTGACAACGATATTTATCCTCATTGTAGGGATACGACAACTTGCCATGACGATTGATCATAGTGTAGTCGGTCTATAGGAAAAAAAACTTTCTAATTTCTCCTTTATGTTGTTAATGTGGTACTATGTAAGTAGAACATATAATAACTACAAATATATAATAAAGCATACTTAATATGTTTAAGTGCTTTTCCAAAAAGCTAAGCATTATTGTTCTTTCTTACCCCTTTGTTTTTTTACATGTCACGTTTGGTTTGCACTAATTTGAATTTATTCACTTTAATCAAACTTATAGAAAAAATATATCAACATTTACAATACCAAATTTATTTCATTAAATCCTCATATAATATTATATTTTAATAGTAATATATTAAATTGGATAAATTTGCCTTAGGACAAGCAAATGCAACACGTAAAAAAATGGAGTATAATTTCCTCTTAGTGGTGAGAGTTTCATATTTTATTTTATACAATCTCTGAGGTAAACTAGCAACCAATATTCAACTAACAATTCCCGAAAGGAAAAACGTTGGCTTAGTGTTTAGTCCGGGAGTCGAGCGTGCACTAGAGTCCGATTTAGCTAACCCGCCTAAAAAAGAGCCTAATTTAGCAAAATCATGGGCGGTCACTTTGAAATCCACTATGGCGAACGAAAAAAAATAATCTTAGGATGTTTGGTTCACGCTCAAATAATGTAAACAGTAAGAGAATTAGGTTACAGGTATAGTGGTGGAATCGTTGATTGCAGACTTTGTTTGACTGGATGCAGTAACCAGTTAACAGTAGAGGAAGCCGAGTGTAGCGTAATCAATGTGATACCGGTCGGGGAGGAGCGGAATGGGCCGTGAACTGCCCGATGTCCGATTACGCATTAACACATTGTAGATCACGCCAGACAACCATCACATTTTGTTAACGTCCTGTAATACAATTACATTTGGACCGAGATAACATGCGATGGGTCGTGCAAACTTCATGCGCACAACCTCTATCTGGTGTCACCACGTGTCTCTAGTTGGTATGGAACACGCACGAATAAGGACACCTCACAGAAGCAGAGCAATATATGCGGAGACGTTGCTTTTCAAATGATGTCTAACATCAACAAGAAAAATTAGCCACCTTTTCTTTAAATAAGCATTACTCTCTCACAAAGTATCCGTTTGCACCATTGCACTCCTTATAATAAAATCTACAAAACAAGATTCATATTCGATATGTTTTTAAGTGTTTTTATGTGAGAGACAACTTATTTTGATTGTACGTCGCAACTTATGTATAAAGTGTATAGCAGTTTATGTATGAAAACTTATGTGTTGACCGAGAGACAACTTTTATACATACAGTGTGGCATATTATTTAGAGGCAATGTAAACTTATCTAAAGACTGTTTAGACCATACTATATGTCATATGTCTACTAATCTAGTAGCAAATTTATGTAGAGACAAATGTATAAACTTATACAAAAGAATGTGTAACCACTTGTGTGCAAAAATTATAACAATTTGTATAGTATGTATGATATTAAAACCTATGTAGAGATAATTTAGCAACCTATGTAGATATTTTAGATAGATAATAACATGAGGGTTAAATTTGTAATTTATGTACACCCAAACTATAACTATAAGGCATGTACATTCAAATCTAATTGTATGTTTGATAAAAATTAAATTGTAACAATGTATCAATTTTTGTAGAGAAAATTTGGCAACTACTTAGGTATTCTATAGATGCAATAATTTCAAGTAAAAGAATATGTTGTAGCAACCTCTATATATATATATATATTGTTGTTAAGTTTACACATAAATTGCTACACTTGGTATAGAAGTAGTTACTCCACATTCAACATAAGTTGCTAGCACATAAAATTTATTGACACATATGCATCATGGGTCTAGTTTTGTAGGTCTTATTGTAGGAAATATAGTGGTGCAATCAGAATTGAAAATGGCCAATTAATAAGAAAGTTATCATATTTTAAAAAGATAAAACAAAAATAAAAATGCGTGGATAGCGGCAGCCTAGTACCATCCTGAGAGCCGAAACAGGCCGCATGGGTGTGTCCTATCTGGCAACATTCATGCATGTCCTACTTCCCATCCACCCCTGCAAGCCCATGATAAAAAAAAAAAGCCTAATAAGATATACGTAAGCAGTCACCGCATGCAAATAGGTCCCTTTAACGCATACGCGGGCGGTGGGGGCCGCATGTTTCCGCGTGAGCGCGGAATAGCTTTTTCCATTACATTTAGGGGTGGTAATGAATCATGTCCCTCATGCCTCCTTCACAATCTAACTCAGCTCTATTTATTTTTAACTAAAAATTATATATTATTATGATCCGGTTTTTATGGAGCCCGATCCTTAAATTTGATAGGCTAAATTGGAGGGCCCTCTACCACCCGACCGAACCAAAGACTCTTAGGCCCCGTTTGGATCCCTTCATTTTTTGAAGGATTTGGAATCTACTAAATGGAGTAAGCTATTTGTCTTGGAACGTGGTATTCCACAACTTTCCAAAGTTTAGATATTAGCCTATCTTAAATTCATGGGTGTGGGAGATGGAAATTGATTCTATAGATCATCATGCTATGTTTCTAATGTGCAACTTATAGCACGCTCTTCAACTCGCTTCCCTATAGTAGAAAGTATGTCTTCCATACCAACAATAATATACAAATATATTCCACGTTCAACTATATTAGCTTAATTATTTTTTTTAAATTATGATTATTAGAATAGAATTCAATTCTATAACTATTGAAACCAGAACTGTCAAAACAACAACGTAGAAAGTTTTTTGGTCCACCTCCTCTCGCAACGCTTGTTTTTGACCCTCCGATCTCCTTCGATAGTCCCGCACCCTTTCCCTCTGTCCGTTCTTCAGCCCCCGCCCTCAATCCCACCCTATGCCCACCGTATCCGCCACCTCGCCACCCCATCTTTCCTCTCACCCCCGCACCTGCCGCCGCACGCCGCCCTCCCCTGTGACAAGCCCATCGCCGCCCCTCTTTCCTTCCGCTGACTCCTCGGTGATGAAGATCCTGCCCGGGTCGGTGAGCTCGACCAGCCAGGGGTCGGCGTCGTCGGTACCGGCACCGGGGAAGAGGCAGATCTGGCCGCGGAGCTAGAGGAGGATCGTGGCGGCGGCGTCGATGGTGGCCCATAGATGGTGCTCGGGGGTGAGGCAGTAGTCGGCGGAGAGGATGAGCGCGGCGGCCCCCGAGGTAGTTGGCGGAGAGCATGAGTAGAGGCCGGCGGCGCGGCTTTGGCGTCGAGGGGAATGCTGCCCCAGTTGGCGCTCCAGGGGCTGATGGAGTATGGCCACGCGGGCGCCTCCTAGCCGCCCGTGACCGCGGCGCTGCTTGCCGCCAATGCGCTGATCTACCTCCGGTCCGAAGCACTTCATGAGATCCTGTCCTCGATCGATCGAGTCTTCTTAAATCCGCAACTCATCATCGAGGTAGCCAACCTTGCCTAAAAATCATAATTTCAGTATATGCAACAAAAATCACCACCCTTTTTTTCTGATAAACATGTGAGTTGCAGTTGGAGACTTGGAGTATCTACTCCAGGTATGTGGTAGAAAAGGGGAATGCACAGGCGCTTGCCAATAATAATCAAGTTGTTTTAATTTTCCAGTGCTCTGATATTATACGCAAATTCGACTTCCAATAAGAGCACTTTGATCTTTTTGCAGGCTGCAGTGCCACTGCCACCACTGTTTTCGTCTTAGTTGGCTTCTCTGAAATTTGAAATTTGAATACTGAATAGCAGTTGGTATGCTAACGTGCTTTGAATAGTAATTTCAGCGATTCTTGTTGACCTCTTTCTGTTTGGTATGGTCAGATCTTGCTTAGTTTAATGTTTCATGATACTATGATTTGCGAGAATTCAGTTTCTTTTACATATTTCATTTAAATTATGTTCAGCTATCTTTCTAAATCCCCTGCATGACTGGATAGGCATTCAGGCTGCTAATATAATCTGACCTATACTATTAGTTCAATATATAATCTATTAGCTTTGATTTATTCCAGGCCTCTACATGCATTCAAAATATTTTTTAAAATTTATCATACTGTCATTTCTCATATGCTGGCAAAAATTATTTCTCATTGCCGGATCCAAGGACGCTACTCCAGTGCACGGCGGGGATGTATTCTATGTCCTGCGTGGCGTGAAGCTTCCGGATACGCTCGTTGGGCTGATCCGGCGCCACCCAGCAAGAGTGTGGCCTGACGTACCTACCAACTAGGCAACTACACCTGCATGGCATGCTCAGGAGCGCACACATCCATGGCAATTTGCCAGCGGCGAGCAGGATCTCCATGCCACTGAACTAGGTGAACTCCTTGCTTCATGATGCAGCCCTTCACTAGCTGCATCGTTTTGGTTCAGCTCTGGGAGAGGAACACTCTTGTGTAACGCAAGGGGGTTTCTTTTGTTTGCTGTTTTTTTAGTGCACCTGTGGGAATCATGACGGTATGTAGGAACACAAATATTAGCTTAGCTCCTTCATTGATGTTCATGCTTAGTCTTTTCAGGGGTGTTTGGGAGGAGGGGACTAAATTTTAGTCCCCATCACATCGAATGTTTGGACACTAATTAGGAGTATTACACCTAAACTAATTACAAAACTAATTACACAACCCCTAGGCTAAATCGCGAGACGAATCTATTAAGCCTAATTAGTCCATAATTTGACAATGTGGTGCTACAGTAATTATTCGCTAATGAAGGATTAATTAGGCTCAATAGATTCGTCTCGTGATTTAGCCTAGGGGTTCTGCTATTAGTTTTGTAATTAGCTCATATTTAGTCCTCTTAATTAGCATCCGAACATCCGATGTGACTTTAGCCCCGTCTCCCCAACACCCCCTCAATGTTGAAAGTGTCTCAAAGTCGAAGCTGATGGAGAATGCATTTCTAAGATCATCTTAGGTGCATTGATCTATTTGAATTGGACGGAACCAATAACAGAAACCTTAGTAGTTCATGTACTTTGAGCTTCAAAATGTATAGTAACTGCATCATCTATCTGAATTAGATGGATTTTTATTTTGCCCGTGGTAACGCACGGGCACGGTGTGCTAGTGTAAGGATCCAAATAGGGCTTAGTCTATTATATTAGAGTAAAAGAAAAAGAAAAAACTTCTCAGTCCGGAGTATCTTCAGACCGGCCCGAATATAAAATTGAGCCCAATAACACCGAACAATCAGGCCCTCGCGAATAAGGCCGACACAAAGCCCAGGCCCAGCCGACAGCCGCGGAACACGGCCGTAACCGTCGCCGCAGCACCGGGGGCGCGGCGAGCACAGTACTTGAGCCAGCCAAGGCGCAGACTCGCTCCCCGTGTTCCCTTTTCGTCCTCGTTCCTCTCTCCCGTCGCCGGTGCGCCCGCGGCCTGTCTCCCTCCCTCGGCGGAGCGTTCGGGAGGGGATTGGGATGGCCTCCCACCATTCCGAGCCCCTCGACCCCGCCCCCGCCGCCGACGTCCCCGCAGGTGCGGCGCCCGCCTCTGCCTCTCCGTCTCGCTCTCGATCCTCCCCTCCTGGTGTCTCGGGCTCCCCGCAAGCGCTGCTCTGCTCGCAGCGTAGGTCGTGGGGGTCCGGTCGCTGCGATCCTGTTGCCCCAGAACTCCGCTGCGGTTGAAGTGGCCTCGGATTTGCGCTCAGAGTGCTGCGCCCGTACGGCGCGAGCGCGTGAGTGCTTGCTTGCGTGCTCGTGCGGCCGCATCGGGGTCCGCTGCTTTTAGGGTTCTGGGAGTTTGTTTTAGTCCTTGTAACTTGTGTTCTAGCTTCTACCTTGCTTTGTTTTGTTCGAATGTTCTGTGCGATGGTTTAATCCTAAGGGTTTTAGGGCTGGTAATGCTGGGACTGGGATGTAATGGACATGGCTTTGATTGTGCCGCTAGCTGCTTCGTGCGGATTGCCCTATTTCGTGGGATTGCAGGACGATTTTGAAATGGTGAATGCTGATAGTTCCAAGTGGAATGCTTGTGCTTGTTGAAATGCCCTGTGCTTTGTATGTAAATCATTTGTAGAGGTCCTTGTGCCTGATCTTGTGATGATTTGTGCTTTAGTTACCTGCTGATAGGTGTTTGCCACTAGCCTCCATCGGTACCTTTTAGCATTGATGATGCTGAATCGTTTGTGCAGCAGCATTGTGTCTGAAATTCTGGAACAGGACGATTCTTATGATTCCATTTGCATGCACCTTATCCGTTTAATTAATAGTTTGGCATGAAATTAGTTGCATGTAGCTGGCTCTGTGTTTTACGGGAGATTTTCGCTCGCTAGGATGGGTTATCTTGCTCACAACTCAGAACTGCTTTTGTCCATATCTTAAATCCCCTTGACTTGGTGTTGTCTGTACATATGTGCACCAATTAACCTTTGTTGTGATCATTTGATTCCTTGTGCAGATAATAGCCCAGAATTGCCATCCCCATCCTATCATATCGTCACCAAACCTGGTCAACTCCCAGTCGAGTTTCTTGAACCCTCAGCTGCCCAAAAGTTGGTAATCGGATTTGACTGTGAAGGTGTTGATCTCTGTCGCAATGGGGCTCTCTGTATCATGCAGGTGAGCTGAACTAAACCTCAGCAGGCATGATATTTGTATTAGGGACTTCCATTTCATGATTTTGACATCACAAAACTGTATGCAGCAGCCATACATTTTTCTTAACTGGCCTACAATGTTGCATTAATCCTGCTAGTAATGCTAATTCATTACCTTCAATTCATGAGACATTCATTCACATGTAATTCTTTTTCATGCACCTAGATTTTATATCTGTTATTTTGTCCAACTTCTTATATATGCTTATATTTTTCCTGAAGTTGTCCTAAAGTAGCAATTTCTCTGTTTCTAAGATGCTGATGCGAGATACTTTTTGTTGGTTGTCTTGATATTGCAGCTTGCATTTCCTGATGCTGTTTACTTAGTTGATGCTATTGAGGGTGGAAAAGAACTCATTCAAGCTTGTAAGCCCGCACTTGAGTCTGATCATATCACCAAAGTTATTCATGATTGTAAAAGAGACAGTGAGGTGCCTAACTATGTATTTGCGAATTGCTATGTTTTTTTTAACTTTTAGGAGATTTTAGACTTGACTAACTAGATTAGAGTCTCTCTCTTTTTGCAGGCTTTGTATTTTCAGTTTGGCATCAAATTGCATAATGTGATGGATACACAGGTAATCATCATATGCATTTACCCACTCATAGGATCGATTTCTAGTGATTTTAATAAGCACGGTAATTTCCCTGTACTACCCATTACCCAAGCATTATAGTGTTCTCTTTTTTGGCGACAAGCTTTAGAACTGAGCATTATCACGAGTTAGAGACCATGTACTCTGCAGAAGTACTTATTTGACCTCCACTTTTATAGAAAGTTCGCTGTAGTACTAGCTATGATGGTTATTCTTCACAAAAAAAGCTTCAATTACCATTATTGTGTGCAGATTGCTTATTCCCTGATAGGAGAGCAGGAAGGAAAAAAGAGAACATCTGATGATTACATTTCTTTTGTCAGCCTTCTTGCTGATCCTCGGTACTGTGGTATGTACTAAACTCTGATTTGAGTTGTCTATCTTTGCATGAATGCTAGCAGATCATTTTACATAGTGTCCTTGGTATATTTATTCACTGCAACTTCCACTTTATATTGCAGCTTGCATTTCCTGATGCTGTTTGCTTAGTTGATACTTTTTGTTGGTTGTGCTTATGCTCATGTCATATGCCATGGGAGCTTTGGAATTGTTTGATGAAATTCTTGTTGACACGATTTGGTAGTCTGAAATTTTTATGTCATGGTGGACTTTACGCCTAACTGTATACTCAGTTACCACGATTCGGTAGTCTGAAATTTTTATCTCATGGCGGACTTTATGCCTTCCTGTATACTCAGTTACCTAAATATGATTAGAATGCTTTCAATTTTCGTATACAAATATAAAAAACTGAGATGATGTCTTCATTTGATTAATACTTTTTGAAATAAAAGTTCAATATATTTTTAAACAGTAGAATTTTGACATGATGTGCTTTCAATTCCATGTTAGCTATTGAGTGGTGTGTTTGGGGATACCAACCTGCCTGGGTAGGCCTACTGGGACCTTTGACTCAACTAGCAGGGTAAGTTGACTGGACAGAAATGGCCAGAGGCTAGAATCAGTTCAAGAGACAGAGGGAAGGAGGGTGGGTTGAGAAGGCTCGAAGGTCTTGAGTGTGAGAAAAAGCCATGTGATGTATAGATTAACACACAATTCCTACTGCTCAGCTAGCCACATCATTACAACAGCTTATCAAGGATTAATGGAACCACAAGAACATGCAGCTTTGATGAAACCCCAAAGTCCTAGACCAATATCACATATGGCGTGAAAACTAGAAAAGTACCCATTGCCCTGCAGTCACCATTCGTCCTACATTGCTGCAACTTCCTATCATCAACTCGTGAGCTTTTGTGCATCGTAGCCCTTGCCACCAGCACCTTTCATAGTTGACCAGACCTTGCTGTCAGCCATCACCGTCACCTTATTACTCTTCATTCACGTCCTCCCTTTGTCTCCTACATCACTCAGCCTTCTCTCTTCCTCTCTTTCGTATTTTTTTCCCGCTCTGTTCTAGATCTAGATATAGTAGCAGCAAACTAGCAGGAACAGGCAACATGAGGCTGCAGATGTAGATTATGCTAAGTTGCAGTAGGTGGTAGGGCAAAGTGAATTATTGGTAACAACTAGCAAGTAGCTCATGGTTGAGACAAAGGCTTAAAGACATCGCTACTAGTGAGCTTCAGCCAGTCCATGGCATGGAGACCACACTATCCAATTCTAGATCCATGTTTGTCAGCTTGTTGGTAGTTGATCTTGATCTGATTGTTTGGGCTAATTGAGCTGATATCTTTGTTGAGCTGATAATTCTGCATTAACTACTCGCACGGGTGCATGCAGCTTGGCTAGAAGCATAGAATTGGTATCGTCTCAATCATTCATATTGTTAAAGTGTGCTGTTTCTGTAAAACATCATATCTGTTTATCCTGCTTTATGCACACTGTATATGTTTATTTGGTGTATGCTGTGGTGCATTTCATCCACCATTATTTTCTGTTTTAATGTTTGATTGTCCGTGTGGTGTGATATCGTGGTACTGCTTTATGTAGGCATACCATATCCTGAAAAGGAAGAAGTCCGTACCCTTCTAAGGCAGGTTAGCAACCTGCTGTTTAGAACATCCTTGTTGCTCATATTGCGTTTACTGTTTACTTTCTATGATAATGCCTTGCCGTTAGATGTTCTGTTGTTTTGATAGTATGTCTTCCTGAGGAAACCTGACAAATAATATTAATTTAATGGATTTCAGGACCCGAACTTTTGGAAAATTAGGCCCTTGTCTGATATGATGGTTCGAGCAGCCACGGATGATGTCCGCTTCCTTCTCAATATCCATGAGAAAATGATGGAGAAGTTAAGCAAAGTATCTTTATGGCGTCTGGCAGTTCGCAGTGAGCTATACTGTAGGTGCTTTTGCTTAAACGACAACCAGTTTGCAGATTGGCCACTTCTTCCTCCAGTCCCTGGTCAGTACATATAATAAGATTTTCTACATTCCTTTTCAAAATTAAGGAGCTTGCCCCATACTATATCCATTTTACCTTTTTCTTTGAGCCTTTCAGATAAATGTGAATGTATGACTGTTGTTTTAATGTGAGTTTAATGTACTCCCTCCGTCCTGAACTACAAGGCCCGAACCTGTCTAAACCTTGCGTCTCTGTGTTACCATTCGAGTTCTTGATCTTACGATCTCCCCCGCCTACAAATCTACCACCTGGGTAACCCCTTGGTGGACTGCTGGTCACCAAATCCGATACATTCTTTTTTATTTCTTTGGCCAAAGAATTTCCATTTTTTCAATCGAATCAATAGAACATTTTTAGCATTGCTGAGCATCTGTGCTGATTCATATTTCATATTTGTGAGACAGATGACATTGAAGCTGATGTTTATGTTCCTGAAGTGGATATCCTATCAGTCTTAGATGTGCCTCCTGGGAAAATGGGACGGGTTATTGGCAGAAAGGGATCGACGATAATGTCTGTCAAAGAATCTTGCAAGTAAGCATCTTGAGTTTGATTTTGTAAATATCCCATCCTCTATGCTATTAAACTTCATTGATCTTCTCTCTGTTTTTTTGGTTCCTCTCTGCAGCGTTGAAATTCATATTGGTGGTGCTAAGGGACCTCCAGACAGGGTAGGTTTCCGATAACCTTATTCATCACACATAATTTATTCATACTGGAGAGTCATGCTGTGCTTTGCTTAATTGCTGATTCAGTGTTCTTGTTTGAATGTTGAACTGCAATAGCTAGAGTCTTTTCTAGAGAAATCAACTAACAATGCATTTTCATTGATACACACTGAACTATTTTTCTCAAAGCTAAGCTCAGCACATTGTGTTGCTAACTCATTTCTAAATTTGAAATGCCACAAAGACACAAACATATGACATGATGGATTCGAACCGCATGGTTCTTGACAGGAAATAGTTGTAAATGATATGTAGTTCTGCATAAGTATTTATGTTTTTCCTTTCTTTTGTTTTGCCCAATGGAGAATTTGGTTTTATTTCCCCTTCAATCTTTGTCTTCACCGTTAGACTGCATATAGTGGAGGCTTTATCGTTGGTCTTATGCTTAATCCTGGATATATCCATTGCCCGTGTCTACTACAAGTAGTCCTTGGCCAGTTGGCCTGCATGTCATAAAACATTGATAGCATATTTTCAGTGATTTTGTGGCTGAGGTGTGGTCTATACCACAATAGGCTGGCCTGAACGGGGCTCAGTCCTGATGAAATATTTCGATCCCATTTGCACGTATGCAAGCCTGACCTTGAATCATTCCAGCTGTATGCTCCCACAAGCCAACACCTGCTTGAAAGCGATTGGTGTTAGTGTTGGAATAAGATCATGGGATCACATTAGGGGGTTCTTCCTAATGCACAGACATTGAACAGTTATCCGTTCAATTTAATTAATTAATAAGCTCGAAGCATTCTGCAGCGACTGAACCAAATAAACGTATTGTTGGCTTTACTGATCCTCTTTTATTTGTGTGCTACATGTAGGTGTTCATCATTGGACCAGTGAAGGAAGTCAGAAAGGCTGAGGCCATCCTCAGGGGCCGAATGCTGGAGTTCTGAGATGCTACCCCTCTGTGACCCAGGTTTCAACTGCCTTATCTTTTGAATGAACACAAAAGGGGGGTATACAAAAAGTGTATGGCGGTACCGTGAGTGTTGTGGATCTCTTGATCGTCCGTGACATGAATCACCGAAACAAAACAAAATAAAGTCAACTTGGCTGATGTTAGTGTTCCCCATGCTCTCTGCTATCTTGTTAAACCATAAGATCCTGGCCCATCTTAGCTTAACGCATCCGATCCGGAAGCTTAATAAGCCTTCACCTGTGCCTTAAACATGATAATCGTGGCGCATTGATTCCGTCATTTGGTCCTCCATCCGGCTGCTCAAAGCAGAGTGACCACCAAAAGAAGGAACTGGAGCCTGCTGCTGTCCTACCATCACTGTTAGGTCCGTCGCGCAGGATTTGGCTCGGAGATCTTGCTTTGAATGCAGATAGCAACTCGGTGGCTGGGAACAAATTAGCTATGCTTTGCCTGGATATCCTGCTAAAGCTCATTTAAGGGGAAAGAGGGGGAGCCCCACATGAGGTCCATCAACTTGATGCAGAGGCCAAAAATCCGGGGCTCCGCAACAAACCGGATGGACCCGGCACGGAGGATGGGTACGTCCCAGGAGGACCACCTCTTGTGTTTCACTATTCCTCGTGTGTGATAGATACACCGCTGTCCATCGCTTCTTACCACTGTTCCTCCTCCTGGTCGATCGTTAAGTCAGCTCCCAGCTCTTCTGGAACGAACTCCTCTTTTCGCCATCACCTCTTGGTTCTTCCTTCTCTCATGCCTTGCCTATCTGCTCCTAAGCTCGTCTTTAACACGTTTTTACGTTTTTTTTTTGTGCTTTTCGCTTCGGAGTTCGGAATGATCTTGTTTGGGCACAGACGAGACTTCTGATGTTCCTTCAACCCGGAGTCGTATGTTTTTAGCACAGTCGAGTATAGTGTTTGGTAAAGACTGACGTGTCAGGAGTGGCGACTGCTGTCGGAATATCCGCTATCAAAAATCCACACGACAGTAAACTCTCTGGCTGCGCAACTCCGGCCTGGAAGTGGGAAATTTCGCCAGCAAAGATTTTCCGCGTCCTGGTACTAGGATGAACGCCGCCGTGCTCTCACATCGCCGGGCGAAGCTGCGGCGCAGGCCGGCTGGCCGATCGGGATCCGTCGCCTGCCCCCACGCGGCACCCACGCGCGACGGCGACCGGCGGCGTCCGACGTGTGATGAGAGGTGACCGGAGGACCGCGACGGGGCCTTGCGCCTGGCTGTCGGGGCTGGCCTCGTGGGCCGCCCGCATAACTCGCATACGGACAACGGGCCGAGGGGGCCGACGGCGACGGAGATGGCCGGTCCGCGTGGTCCATGTCCGGCGGAGTGCGGCCGCCCCTGGTGCGCGCTCGATCGGCCGGAAAGGGATGGTTACGTGTTGCCTATTCGAAGCCGTTACGTGTCGCTTCTCCAGGCTTGACGTGGCATTAATTAACTGCGGCGATCCAGCGGTCGATGCAACGTAATCCTCGGAGCTGACCTTGTGGTACAGCAGCCGTTGTGGTACAGTGCTATATTGAGCTTGGTGAAATACCGACCATACTCCCACTTCCATGTTCCTTGGAGTGCTAGCTTTTCACTGGTTTATTGTGGTCTTTCAATCTAGTGGTACAAAATTATGTACAGCACTATAACACTGAATAATTGAAGGTCAGATTGAGTACAAAGTCGCAATCATCAAGGACAAACACTTCGAAAACCGATTGAGTTTCCTACAAGGCACGTTTCTGTTTTAACCATACATGTGCCCATGACGGCATCACAAGAAACCACATGAGAAATATGCTTGACAAGCGCTAAATAACCCTCTATAAGAAAAAGAAGCCGTATACACATAAGGTGGTACTTTTGAATGCCAATTTATATTAATAATAAGTTATGGTGTCAATCCTTGTGATTCTTTTGTTCATTGATTGTTTTAACTAAAAGTAGGTAAAAACGACGAATGTCATGAATCAATTCCTAGAGTTCCTGCGCCAATCGGCATGCTTACATTCGTACAAAGACTAATATTCAATATATTGGGTAGTTGGTGACAGGGTGGGTGTGGAGGGTAAAGTGGGTTTTTTTTTTCCAATTGTACATACTCTATCACACCCTGATGTAAACTTAATGCAGGTTGAGCAGCTGACCAAATCCAATTTGTTTCGAAATTTGTGTCAATGACTAGCCTCTACAATGGTCTAAAGAATCGACCAATATCCTTAGGCCTCCTCCAACAATGCCACTTCAGCTGGCTCATAGGAAACTCAATTTGCTTACATAGGAGAGAGAGAATGTGAGGAGAGAGAGTATACTACCTCTTCTTCAAGAGATAGCTCATAGAGAGAAAGTGGGTTGCACACTTTATTGATGAGAGAGATGTTGTAGGATCCAAAATACTTTGAACAATGTGCTACTAGATAAATCATTGGAGAGGTAATTTTTTTACTATCTCTTATATGAGGTGGATAAGCTTTGAGCTAGTGCACTAGCTCAACCATTGGAGAGGACCTTATTAATTACTAACTACTCCCTCCGTCCAAATTAAATGGCCACTTAGCAAATTTCATACATAGTTGTTTATTGTTTATTCAGTTTTTAGATCCTGAATAAATGCATGTGCATTAGAACTAGAAAAATAGCATCAGTTGATTACTTGATTAGCTCGACGAGCTTCTCCGTATATTTTTTTATTGTTGTGAGTGCTGCTTCAATCAAATGAGTTTTAAAATATCACTCTTTCCGGGATAAAATTTGAAGGCTAAAAAGACATTTATTTTTTGGGAGGGAGGGAGTATGTTTTTAAGGGACTGTTTGTTTTATCTAGAGATTGGGGATTATAGCTTTTATAATCCTTAGATTAGATGAAACAAATAACTAGCTTTGACCACATATTCTACAATCTAGTTTATTGGGTTGTAACAAGGAGTTGCAAAGAAAACTAGGGATCAGGACATGGCGCCATCAAGACTCGTTTGTGCTTATCCATCCTCCCTTTAGACCGGGATGTGACACTTCTCTAGGTCACCTGCACAATCCATGTAAGAATATGATAAGGTACAAGGGTCCGCAAGCATGCAAGGGACTGCAGAAGAAAAGTATTAGGTGAACAAGGGGTCCCCGGCAGATCACAATCCCGGTCACTTGATCTCTTCTGGATTTGAGTACTTCAGAGTTCACACATGATGAAAGCAGTTCAGCTTGATCTTCCCGCTGCTCAAACCCCAATCTACATGTTAATAGGATGTCATCATGCCATGGCGCCAAGCTAGAATCATTTGAGGAGCTACCTTTGTTAAGATCTACATGGAACGTCAGAATTGTTTTCACCATTTTCCTAATGTGAATCATCATATCAAATAGTTTCTGACAAAATCACTGAAAATTCGTGCGTTCCGAAGAAGCCTCATCATGCATGAGCAGGGGCAAAAAGCGAGAGGAAGCTAAGTGATGACAAAAGAGAAGTGTGTGTGAAAGCTCAACGCAAGGTCGGGAGGGGAATATTAATGGTGTAAAGATCAGCGTGAGTTTGAGGGTCTGTTTAGTTGCCCGATTTTGGACAACCAAAATCACTGTACCAGCACTGTAGCATAGTGTAGCGTTTCGTTTGTATTTGTGAATTATTGTCCAAATATTGACTAATTAGGCTCAAAAGATTCGTCTCGCAAAGTACAACAAAATTGTGCAATTAGTTTTTGATTTCGTCTACATTCAGTACTCCATGCATGTACTGTAATTTTGATATGATGGGGAATCTTCTTTTTGCATGGTGCCAAAGTTGAGATTTTGAGGTAACTAAACAAGGTCTGAGGTCAATTGCAAGTGGCACCGCCTCAATTATTCTACTTCCAAGGAAATATTTGACTACCATGGCCCCATAGAATTGCACTGTCCAGATGGTATAATAAAAGGCGATATGTATCAAGCTTGACTTCAGAATCAACTGAAGATTAATTGGCATACTAGATGACTAATTCCTCCGTCCTAAGTTACTATTTGTTTTAGCTTTTCTAAATTTTATAACTTTTGGTATGCACTTAAATATATGCTATGTTTAGATACACATAGTAAAAATCATGTATCTAGAAAAATCAAAACAAATAGTATTTTGGAACGGATCGGAGGGAGTACATGTCTGGTGCAAACCACAAAGAGGGGTGACAAAATGTCGTGGGAAATTGAATTAGCAGTAAGAACACACTCCACATATTTGCAGGGATAATTTACTCACAGGAGAGCTTCTGCACTATTTTCTTACTATGACTCAACTCATGCAGGCGTCTCCCTCAAACATGATCATCATGCGTGGACCAATATAACCTGTATCAATGCAAGCTGCAACTTGCAATCGAAGTGATCCAAGGAAAAATCAAGCGGTCCCCGCCAGTCCATCATATGAGACTCAACTACAAAACGGCATGCATCATGTGTATACAGGACCGCCCGATATATCGATCTCACAGCATTTAGCAGCATGCACAATGGAATAATACACTTTTGCCTGGGTTACAATAGTAGAAGTAATGCAAGATTTCTCTAGCCTACAATTAACACGACTCTGGCGACACTGCAACATTTCAAAAATACCTTTGTCTCCACTTTTTTCATGGAAAGTGGCCATCTTATTAATATATATGTGCTGGAACATTTGGGACGACATGAGATTGCTTCATCTTCAATCAGTCCCAACCAACAATAATAGAGGCTTGCAGACAAGGCTTGAATATATCTAAGGAGTTTGAAAATGGTTATATATCCAAAGGCAAAAGATAGATACAAACTGTGAATGATTTGAAGATTTGTCTTGAGCTATACTTTTTTTTTTGCGAAATTGTCTTGAGCTATACTAATTTTTTTTAAGACGCACGTTTTTTTAAGAGGAGAATTACAACGATGCAGCTTCAGGAGAAACCCCAAAACGCAGAGTTACAAGAGCCATGGTCTACAAACATGACAACAGAAAAGAAAACCATCTCACCACCACTACACAAAACACGACCTAAGATGACTGAAGCGTAGGAGAGAAAGACACCATGAACACACGCACGTCACTGATTGTCTAACAAACAGAAGCCAGCGGAGGTTGAGTGAGAAGGTCCTGCAAAACGATGCCTCCAGGGAGGAAGCGATGCCAACGCCGCCATCATCTGTCTGTCTCCGGGGGAGCAGACCAAGTATTCACCTGGCAAAAACTACTGGATTTAGTGGCCGCAACAACGCCCCCAGCGAGGTGAACTACGTCCAAGGATGCAACCGTCATCAGCCCTGGCAAATGCCCAGCCAGGCTTTCGCCAAAGGCCCCCAAAACCAACTCCGCACATCAGACCGCCGAGGCCAGGATGATAGCCAAAGCAATGGGATGGCAGTGAGTAATCCATGATAACGACGGTGAGGAACATCCGCAGGCATACTAGAAAGGGGTCACCATCACGACGACTAAAAAATGACCAAGGAGTGACCAGGTGACCGAAGGGGAAGCAGGCGAGCCCGCCAAAGGAGCCCACGCTGAAGCCCTTCCTCTTCCCAGCAACACTCGATGATGAGGTGGCCACCTGAAGCACCACGGGGAAGACGAAGACCCATCCTTCCATCCCTACCAGCGAAGAAGACAGCTAGAGGAGGCATAGCCCCATGAGCGACAACCATCGGTAGAAGAGCGAGCAACCCAAGAGCGAGCGACCCACAGTGATAGGGTGGGACATCGGCGGCAAGCACCCCCACGCCATCCTTGAAGAGCGACCAGAACACGACCAAGGTAGGTGGGTGAAGGGAGGAGGAGGAGAAGGAAGAGAAAGAAGTGACCTTGGAGCTCGCGCCGCCCCGGCTGGAAGTCCCCGCCGTCGCCCTCCTACAGGTGTTGATGGCAGTTAGCACACCAAGTTGTGAACCGCAAGCGCACGGATCATCGAAGCTTTTCCCTTAGAGTATTCCATCCAAGGTTTATCAATCCGTGGATCGGCAGTGAATTGACTAGGGTTTTCTATCTAGCTAAATAGATCTAATCCTGTCGTGAAGCATGCATTGCATATAAAGGTAAACCCAATCGTGAGATAAGTATTATAGATAGGGTAAACAGATCAAATCCATATATATGAGGTAACACAACCAAAGATAGCATGAGCCTATTGTCTTCTTGTTGTAGTTCTAGCCAAAATGGTAACCAATCTATGTAGCACCTTGATAAAGAGTAATCTCTCAGAAAGGAGGCTCGCAAGCAGCTTACTTTCTTGTGGTCACTACTGCGAGGTGCATGTTAATGCCTCCGATTTCCTAAAGCTTTACCTCAAATGACTCCGACAATACTCGCCATCGATTCTACTCAACATTATGCAATCGTTCGGCCTTTTCCCTCCCACATGTTGTCATCATGTAAGGGTAATCACGCCGACTTCCTACATACTACTAGGATGTATCCGCAAGATATAGACTAATCACCACGATTACATCTATTCCTACTAAGAACATATACTAGTTAAATATATGAGAATAAGCATGCATCATAGTAGATCAAAGTAAGCACAAGATTAGAATGATATCACCATCGTGTGTACATAAGTTTTGATGATCACAAGGCTCGATTCCAGAACTCCACCATGGCTTCACCGCGCAGGGACGACCATGGCGGCTAGAGTCTAGCCTAAACCATCTCCTAAACAACCTCGAAGACTTGCAGCGGCCCTCAGCTTCCTCTGGTGTGTGTGTCCCTCTATTCATCGACTTCTAGTGGATGGATCTCTGTGCTCAATAAATATCGGAGTATTTATAGTCTGGAGAGCGCGTGCCAGAAATTGGAAGGTGAGATGAGCAAGAAAAGCCCCAGGCCGATCGGCCTGGCCCTTCCTTGTGGCCTCTCACGTCCTCCTTCGTCCCCAAGTCTTCTTAGGGGTGCGATTGGTTGCCTGCTTTCGCTCGGGCCAGGCTCGCCAGATCCAGGATCTCTTTGATTGGTTGCTTTCATTAATGCTCGAGGCCTGGCTCTTCGGATGCAAAATGCATCGCTCAGCCTGGCTCCAGGGAAATGAGGATGGTGGCCGTTTCTCCTGGGCCAGGCTCGTTGGATGCGGGCAATTAATCAGTTAATAACTTTATTAGTGTATGATTAGCATATATGATATATTAAATGATATTAGCCTATTTAAATAATATTAAGAGTAATAAGATGAATCATAGGCTATAAGAGAATAGTTACACATATTAAATATCATAGTGATGGTTGTTTCTCTATTTTTATCTCACGCAACATGTTTCCATGCAACCAACCAAACATCATCTCATTTCAACCAGGTCGAGTACATACAAGCAACCGAACATCGCAGTGTTGCATGCGCTCAGCCTGTCCAGTGGGAGCCTGGTTTCAAGATACGAGCTAGGCTAGTCACGTACGCAAACCAATCACGCCCTAAGTGTCCTGAAGTCTTATTTTCACTTGCATCTGGGTTTGGCACGTCGGTAGCTTCGGGATGAGATTGATCTTCAATAGCTTTCCAAATCTTTGCTTGATTCTCTTTGATCCTGAAGTAATCCTTGCCATATCTTCATAAACTTATCTCTTAAGTAATCTTGAGGAGTGTTTGCCAAAAATAAGCATCAGAGGAGGCCAGAAGACCCCTGGCCGATCGGCTTAGGCTTCACCAGGCCGATCGGCCTGGACTCTTTCGGAGTCTGTTGGCCTTTGTCTTTGACAGGTTCATTGCTCGTTCGAGACTTTATTCAAAAATATATTTTTGGGTCCAATTTCCTGTAAAAATAGAATGTCCTCCAAAATACAATGCATATGCGAAACGGGGTTATTTCATGTGCCAAGTGGCGGGTTAGTATAAGAATATGTATGAAAACATCACTTAAATGGCACTAAAAGTGTGTTAATAACGAGCATCAACAATTCCCCAATGCTTGAACCTTGCTCGTCATCGAGTAAGTTTAGGATACTTGCTTAATCAAGAAATCAGCGTTGCCCTTCGATGTCATCCCTGCACTCAGTAATACATAACAAGACACATTGCTCTCTCAAGTATTTAGCATTTAAAGTTAACGTTGTGACCGGCTATTTTTCATCATGGAAGATAGACTAGCAATAAAGAATATACCATCGGATAATAGGAGGAGCCACCGCCGACCGCCACGACGCCCCTCGCCCCCAAGTGCAGCCGGCGTCCGGCGCGGCAGGTGCCCCGCCAGGGCACCCCTATGCGGCGACGTGAAGCCGCGGCGAACCACCATAGCTCATCGGCGCAGCGCGGAGCAGCAAGAGCAACACCCGCTGCCCATGACGCCGCATCGGCCACCACCACCAGATCCAGGCAAGACCGGTGGCCAACGCGTAGCTCCAATACACCACCACCGGATACGCCCACCAGCCACGCCTAGAAGTCCCCGAAGCACGTTGGTGAGAAGGGGAGGAGGGAAGGAAGGGAGGGAAGGGGTAGAGAAGAGGAAACCGACCAAGCCACCGCAGCTCCAGGCTCACCAGGGGTGCCTCCACCGGATCCGGTCACTGGTCACGGATATGCACAGCCCCGTCGATGTTGGTTGCCCGAGCTGCCGGAGCCGGGCCACCACGAAGCCACCTTCCGCGAAAGAGAGGCCCTGTCACCACCATCCCGATGGCCGCACGGGCTTCTGGCGGGCCACTCCGATGGCGATGAGGGAGGAGAGGGGCGGAGTTCGGAGGGCCTCGCGGCGGCGGCCTCCGCCTGTCTATACTAATTTTGTTTCTTCTTTTTTTTCGCTCTTTTTAAAACCTTACTGCAGTTTTTTTATAAATATACTGTAATTAACTTGTATAGTAGGGGCAATCCTCTAGTTTCATAAAAAAAACTGCTTCGCTAACTATATACTTATAAGAAACCCATAGCTATAGCTACTAATTAGTTTCTGCACACGAAATTCTGAAAAAGAAAATTAAGGTAAGGCCCCTTCAATTGAATAACAGATAACACTATTACTCCAGAATTGATTTTTTATACCCTTGTTGAGAGGTACAGGCCGGGAGAACGACGCACACAACTCACCTGCAACACGCCACTCGCCGCAGATCGAATTTTACGACAGTGATCGTCGAGAGACGGCAGACTAATGGAGATCTCTTAAAATAGTCGCCATGCTGTAAAATAATTTGGATAAAAGCATTTTTTATTCTCCCTTTTCAACGACAACTGCACTTGCACTCCACCCAGCTCTTGTCTCTTTGCCTGCGCACACGGATAAAATTATCTCTCTATCTATTTTTTTTATATGGTGTCCAAGGCTGCGCCACAAACTCTCTCTCCCCAGGGCTATTCCAACATGCCCCAGACTTGTCGTCTAGTACTCACAAGCATATATGGCCTCATGGGTAGCACATTAAAAAAAATGCTGCAGCTATTACTATGTGGAGCATGATCTTGTGTGTGTATACAAAAAAAAAATGTGTGCCTAAATCTCACTATTGTGTCTTTCTCCTTGGTTTACATGCAGATGTAATACTCAGTAGCAGTTACTAGATAGCTGCAGTTAGTTAGATGTTAGGCAGTGTTGGATTGGATCACACCAGAGAAGTTGTTAGGCTCCAATGAAAGCAGCGCAGCAGCCTCTTTCCTGCAGTGTTGTTTTCCCTCTTGTCATCACCTTCGTCATTCACTGGCTGGAGAGCTAGCAACAACGTGATAGATACTACATCAAGGCCGGCCACAATAATCTTGTCCTCTCCTCCTTGTCTAATCCTCCGTTTAGCCGTTTCCTTTGTTTCCCGAATTGATCACATGCCTTTCTCGTGTTTTTTTTTAATTATGTTGTGCTGGGGTAGCTGACAAGTAGTAACTAGCAATAAGTCTTTCTTTATCAGTGAACGAACTAATATGTAGTACAAGAACTGAAACCTACTACTAGCTATATATCTACTGAATCAGACTCAGTTGGTTTAATTGTCTGCACGAGATTGAACATCTTATTTTTGGAATATATTTACTTCTACTTCTTAGGAGTGGCTGACGAGCCGGCTCGTTATATTTGACAAGCTAAAAAACGAGTTTGACTTGTTTCGTTCGAAAGTTCGAGCTGGCTCGTTTGGCTCATGAGCCAAGCATTGTTCAACATTAAAATTAAGATCAACAATAATATTAATTAATATATAATAATTTAAACATGTTTATAATACCTAAAAATTTAGCTCACAATGATATTACGAAAATAAATAATATAAGTCAAAAAATTTGGATACTAGATGTTTGGATAATCAAATAGACTTAATTAGTAACAAATTTAACTTACAAATTGAATGAAAAGTTTATTTTAATCAAATAATAGTAGTGTAACTGTATTGATACAAAATAAGTCAAGTATTATCATTTTTATCGAGCCTAATGAGCCAATTGAACATCTCACGAGCGGTTTACGAGCTGACTCAGTAAGAAAACGAGCTGAAATTGAAGATCGGCTCAGTTCGTTTAAGGGTCGAGCCAAACCGAACCGAGCCTATGAGCGTTCCGCCAGCCCTACTATTTCTACCATATGCATGCCGCAGATAACACTATTGAACAATATATCGTTTTGGATATCATTTTGTAGCCATGCCATTGTTCTTTTGCAATTGCAAAGATGGACAAAAATTCAGCGGTATTATATTGC
Organism: Setaria italica; assembly: GCF_000263155.2. Classification (NCBI taxonomy): domain Eukaryota; kingdom Viridiplantae; phylum Streptophyta; class Magnoliopsida; order Poales; family Poaceae; genus Setaria; species Setaria italica. Next base: position 26,329,759 of record NC_028454.1, read on the forward strand.
ATTGGAGCGCTTGTCTCATTTTGAGATCCTGCTAGCTAGTTGACATTAACAATAAACACAAGAGAAAATGGTTGGATAATTGTTGCAAAAATTTTGAAAATATGAGTCGGTTTATAGGAGTACGGTTTCTACGTACACGTGAGAATGTGTTTTCCGTGACAGTAAACCTCGGCAGTCCTTTATAAAAAAAAAACTCGGCAGTTATTACTTGGATCTACCTCTATATAGCTACAGAATGATGAGTTGATGACACAGTAGCAGCAGGGCTACGGCCCCTCCCGGATCCCCCTATATATTGATCTGGTCCTTGTACAAGCTCTCCCCACATCCTGCATTCCTAACTTCTCTTTGATTAATATCTCCTGCCTGCGGCCAGCCAGACACAATAAACACCTGGCGTAGGTGTTAGAAAAAATGGAAACATTCAAAGCCAAGTTTTTATATCCTGAATTAGGATCTAAATCCTTTCAACTTAATTCGCATCATGTTTGAACAAAATAATCTTTATGGTTTGTTTTCTAAGAGGTTTGGAACTTTTGGCACCCCAAATCCTCTTTACTGAATAAAGCTATGTTGTCGATTTGACACAAATTTTCTTGGACATGAATATTTGGAAGTTGGAACAGACATTGCATTTTCATAAACCACAACCGGAGGAACACCCTTTAGTACCGGTTTCACAACCAGTACCGCTATGTCGGCACTGAAGGGGTCGTTTAGGACCGGTTTCACAACCATTACCGCTATGTCGGCACTAAAGAGGATCCTTTAGTACCGAGTCAAATGACCCCGGTACTAGGTACCTATTAGTACTAGTCATGCACATGCAAGTCACAAGTCACGCGATTTTCACGTGTAATATGCGCGTACGCGGTGCCAAGGATTCGAACTCACGACCTTAAGCCTCACACGACCCTTCCTTACCATCTCATGCATCTACACAGCACATATGATGGAGTTAGATGTGCTTAAAATAACCCGTTGAGGAGACTTTAGTACCGGATCATAATTAATGCCATCTGGTGCTAAAAGTGACATTTTAGTACCGGGTGGTGTTACGACCCGGTACTAAAGGACTTTTAGTACCGGGTTGTAACACCACCTGATACTAAAAGGTCACTTTTAGTACCAGCTAGTGTTATATAATGGTACTAAGCATGTGTTTGGTTTTGAGATCAAGTGGAACAGGTTGGCTCCGTTCCACTTTTGTGGGTTGGGTCCAACCCATCTCGTGTTTGGTTGAAAGGGATGGGTCCAACCCATCTCGTGTTTGGTTGAAAGGGTTGAGACGGGTCGATTGGATGTCATTTTAACACCGTTTGTAACTGTTGTACGTATAATTTTTTTATCCAACTTCTTTTCCACTTCTCCCCCGGGCTCCCAGGCTCGTCCCGCTGCCGCCTCCCTTCTTTGCGTCTCTACATCTCTCTGCGCGGAGGCGGGCGGGGGCCGGCGGGCGCACGGAAGGTGGCGGGGCCGGCGGACAGGCAGAGGGTGGCGGCGGGGGCGGTGAGAGGAGGCGGCGGGGCCGGCGAACTGGCAGAGGGTGGCGGCGGGAGGAGGTGACGTCGGCCGAGGCGGCGGGCAGGCAGCAGGGCGCGCACGAACGGAGACGACGGCATCCGTGCGGGTCGAGTGCGTCTACTCGTTTTGGGCGGATGCATTCGACCCGCATCTGGGAGGAATATTCCCTCTTGGGTCCGACCCAACGTAGATGCATTTTCAACCAAAAGGGGGTCGATGGGGGTCGAACCTGTTCCAACCCACATCGACCCCCAAACCAAACACACCCTAAAAGGCCTCCGGGAACCCTAAAATTGGACCCGGTACTAATGTTAGCATTAGTATCGGATCAAAATGTGACCGGTACTAACACATATATGAAATCTCATTTTTTTATAGTGAACCCTAAAACCTTACCAATGCAAAGTTCAAACGTTGTTTCCCCCTGAACTCCCCTGCAATTCCAAACCTGCCCGCGCAGTACAGAGATCTCTGCAATTTCATCTGGACTTTCATAAATGTGAAACGATCAGTAGCCAAAGTAGAAAGAAGGAAAGGAAAGGAAGAAACCCCAAGCTAGCAGTATAGCAGGATCAGATGTGTCACCGCCATACGGCCAGGTCCGGCTGACACTCCTCGCAGCAACCACAGGATACACACGTACCACGCACGGCAGGATCCAAGCCGTCAATGTCACCCGGCCGCGGGCATCCGATCCGTCCATCCAATCCATGGAGCTAGATCACCTGCCGCTCTGCGCCGCTCCTATTCACGCCACGGCCAGTACGAATGTTTAGCTCCGGTTTCCACAGCGCTGGAGCATTATATATCACCGCGTGTCAGCCTACATGCATGCCACTCACGAATACCTGCTGGCTGCCGCATAGTTGCAGGTATCTATCGCGCGCAGGTGTCCACTAGCTGTCGTAGCCAATAACGGCATGATAGGATAGATGCTATATATGCATCTATGGTCTATCCAGCGTTCGTCATGCAGGCGTTGGTTGTCGTAGCTTTGTACGCTACACACACCAGACGCTACATCAGCACATACTAGTGTCCTTGTGGGGTAAATCTCTGCAGCAGCAGCAGGGCAGCAGCACACATTCATGCATGTATGCATCAAAGTGCCCAAAGTTAATAAAGCTGTCAGCCACAGTAACTAGTAGTAGTAAAGGCAAGTAAAAAACCTTTTGATTTGCTGATAGGACTGCTAGTACCTCTTTTTCTTCATTCTTTCTAGCTGTACAATTAATCAACAACGATCTACTCCCTTCATCCCAAATTATAGATCGTTTTCATCCCAAATTATAGATCGTTTTAACATTTTTAGATTCATAGATTTTGCTATGCGTATAGATATACTCTAGATACATAGCAATAGCTATGAATTTAGAAAAATTAAAACGACCTATAATTTAATACGAAGGAGTAGCTAATACAACATGTGCAGACAGCAGGTATGTATGTGCATGCCATGAGAGTATAGGCGACAAGGGTCAGTGGTGCCCATGAGCTCTCTCCTCTCTCTTCCAATTCTCCATGCATGCAAGACATATATGCATGTAGCCCAAAAGACACTGGTACTTTGATTGATCCCTTTCTCGCACTTAATCATAATGAAATCATAGCGGATGCAACTAGATAGAGATGCACCTAATTTAATTAATGCCACCTCTAGTCTTTTGCCTCTACTACCTTTGCTGACTATTACAAGTATGATCATTCAAGTTAACTGATGAAGTAATCCAATCAGATCCCTGCCCTCCTATATGCTCTGATAGGATTGATGTGTGTACTATGCCCCTCTCTAGTCTCTATATACCTAAGGTTGCCAGCAGTTCAAATTTTCAATACCATCTTCTTGAATATTTTCATTGAACTTGTAAAGATGGTATATATAGCTATGTACACGTTTATATTTGAGAAAGTAGTTTTTTCATAATACTACAGCTTTGCTAATTTTGCATCATATTAGATATTAGTAATAATCATAGTTGTGTCAAAGTCCAAAGGATTCTCTTTCATGACTTAGGGCTTGTTTGGTTTCACATGCTTATGCATAAGTAACTTAAAATAAGCAAATAAGTTGCTTATAATAAAAATAAGTACCTTCAAATAAGCAACTTTAGTTGCTCTCAAACCAAACATGTCCTTAAGGGAGTATTGCCTGCACCATATAATTGAGCCTTGCCTGCCCCTATCAATCCATGTCTAGGGTCTCTTTAGGTAGCTCGCTAGGCAGCGAGTAGGACTGTGCTGACTGCCGAGTAAAGTGAGGCCCTCTAGCTAGGTAGAGCCTAGAGCTTATCTTTCAGAACCCAGTTAATGAGGCCATTAATTAGCTATAGGTGCACACCAAAGCACTACATTAAAAGGCCGGGGCAGCTAGCATATCCTACTACAAGCGGCTAAGCTTAGCTAGATGTCATGTGTGTGTGCATCTGTCACTGCACAAAGCAAGTGTCGAGTGTGCACACAACTGTGTGAGGACCAAGTACTCTACTGTTGCAAGTGTGTGTGCATGTAGTCCCCCCCTCCCTACTAGCCCCATATATGCTTATGCTTATGCAAATGCCGTGCACACAAACACATCTATCCCATCTATTTCCTTGGTTGGCCTCTGCCTCTTTATATGAGCATACTTTTCCTCCCTGCAGCCTTTTGCTACAGCACACTCACTGCGCACACAGGAGAGAGAGGAGAGAGAGCCCTTGGAGAGAGGAGAGAGAGAGAGCTCAGGCTCAGAGAGAGATAAATTGCTCCATTGCAAATCCAAAAGTTGAGCCCTGAGTAGAGTACCTCGCCGCGGGCAGGCATCTTGTCTTGTTGCTCTTTCCTTGATCCGTCCATGGCGCTTTTGCAGCTGCAGGGCCCTCCCCTCCCCTCCAGCTATATCGTTTAGCGCATGAATGCTCCTTCTGCACCTCCCTCGCCATAGCTCGCAGCAGCAGCAGCATCACCTAGCTCGCGAGTATTAGATCAACAGTGCAGTGAAAGTGTGTGTAGCGCCAGCCACCCCCCACCGGCCGGCACTCATCACCTCCATCAGACCTGTAGCCTTGCCTCGCATTTAATCACGGTATGTGTACGTTGGCCGCAATATCTCATACTGGCGCCGGTATATCATGCGTCTGTGCAAGTTCTTGATCGATGGATTTAATGGCGTCTGTGGCTGGAGCACAGCTTTCTTCTTGCAACTTTGGCTTCGTCCTGCGTATCAGACCACCTCGATATAGCTAGCTAACGAGCAAAATTCCTTCTTCCTGATAGGTTTTATATTTACAAGATGGATCATAGCTTCAGCGACATGATCTTGAGCGAGAGCGCGTGGAGCGGCGGCGGCGGCGACGGAGGGGCGGTCTTGCTGCCACCGGAGGTGGGCGTCGTCGAGGGGGGAAGCATGACGGTGCTGGAGAGGCTGGTGCTCGACGAGGCCCTGGCGGCGGCGATCCTGGAGCTGCAGGGCATCCAGGTGCCCGCCGCCTGCGCCGGCAAGGTGCCGGCGGCGGCCGGTGGCGGCGTGGTTGGGGAGACCGTCGCCTTCGCCGCGATGGCGACGCCAACGCCCGCCTACGCGGACGTTGACGCGGATGTCCTGCAGCGACAGCAGCATCGCCATCGCCATCACGGCGCGATGGGGATGCCTCCCGACTACGACCTCACACCAGCAACAGCCGCTGTCGCGGTAACTACTGTGCCGGCCGCGTTCGCGAACGCCGCAGCGGCGGTTGACAGCAACGGCGGCGGCCTCGTCGATGGGCCGGTCTTCTCCAGCAACGACACCGACGCGCCAGCGGTGGCGGCCATGACGGCGACGACAAGCCAGCAGCAGTGTGAAGAAGGAAAAGGCGGTGGACGGAGGCAGCGCCGGCCCAACAGGAAGCGCAAGGCCGCCGCCGATCCGTCCTCTGTGCCGGCACAGGAGAGCACCCTGTGCAGCCTCCTGGCGTCGTCGACCACCGCGAGCGAGGGCGGCATCCAGATCGCCTTCAACACGAGCGGCGGCGCTCAGGCCAAGAGGGCGAAGCCTTCACTGAGCGGCAGCGGGTCGTCGAGCATCAGCTTCGACGGCAGGGGCGGCGCCGGCGGGGCCAGCGGCGGCGCGGACGACCCCATGTACGAGCCGGACACGGAGGCGCTGGCGCAGGTGAAAGAGATGATCTACCGCGCGGCGGCGATGCGCCCCGTCTCCCTCGGCTCCGAGGACGCCGGCGAGCGGCCGCGCCGGCGCAACGTGCGCATCTCCTCCGACCCGCAGACGGTGGCGGCGCGGCAGCGGCGGGAGCGCATCAGCGAGCGCCTCCGTGTGCTGCAGAAGCTCGTCCCCGGCGGCGCCAAGATGGACACCGCCTCCATGCTGGACGAGGCGGCCAATTACCTCCGATTCCTCAAGTCCCAGGTCCGGGAGCTGCAAACCCTAGACCGCCGGAACTATGCCGCGAACGCCAGCAACGTGAACATCACCGCAGCGGCGGCGCCGCCACCATGGCTGGGTCACTGAGAGCTTCAACAATGGCAACGGCGGTGCCATGCCGAAACCCTACGATCGAGCAAGCAACTGATTTAGTCATTTAGTTGGATGGTGCATGGTAGATTTGTAACACGCATGCATGTTGTTGTTAACACTTTTTATGCCTGTCCAATGTGCATGAGACCATCTTATGATGTATGTATTCATCATCATTGTTAGCTCAAAGAGACAAAGACTAGGGAGATGATGATCATATCGATGATGGGATCTATCAACAAGGATGCAAATTGGCTTAATTAGTTAATTATTAGCCTCTGTTTCTTTTCTCTCTTTTTTTTGAGAAAAAGATCTTTCTTTGAAAAATCAATCCAGTTGCATGTGCATGTCTTGAAACTTGATTTTGGAGATTATATATATAACTAAATTAAAACCCCTTTTTGCCGAGCACAAGGAGAAGGGGCTTGGAAAAGTTTACGCCTTTTCTGAGCTAGCTTTTCTAGGGTTATCGAGTCCAAGCAGCAGCTTAGTCGTCTCCATCTTTTCATGTGCGTGCATGTATCCATGCAAGTAAGCAAGCTGCTTTCCAGTGCGTGTGTGCTAGCAGCAAGTGCTTGACGAGCTTTCCGAGTCCCGATCCAAATGGCGAGGTGATGGAAGAGAGAGGGGGGTCATCAGGTCGTACTTGCAGCTCCAAACACCATCATGGCGCCTTTCTAACACGCATTATCGACCTGCTGAGATCAAAGGCCCTTTTCCCATCCTTCGTGCGTGCAAAAACCCTAGCAAAGGTGATTCAAGGTTATCATAGGGCTATCATTGCTTACTTTCTCGTCGCCGTCGTCGTCGATCGGAGGGAAGGCATCGCAGTCGCAGGCGGCGAAGCAAAAGCGACGGTGAAAAGCATAGCTTAATGGTATTTTAATGGCGTCGCCGAGGCGAGGAGGACGACGACGGAGCCTCGTGTCCATGGCGATGCCGATGCGCCGAGGCCCACCGGTCAGGACCGGCCGGGTGAGCGGTGAGCTTTTCTAGACAGGCCTGCCTGGGCAGCCTGCAGGCGGAGGCGGCACACTGCATCAAAAGGGATGTAAAGGAATCATTCCCTTTCCCTTTTGATTCAATCCAGCGCTTTGTTTAAAAGGCAAGGAAAACGGGCCGGCCTGCCTTTTGCTCCTCGGGCAGCGTGCCCAAAACTTCTTGATGGGATGTTGAATCTTAATCGGATTCGTTCTACTGTTTTTTTCTTACTTATTTCGCTACTAGCTAGTCGATGTGTATTTAGCTTTAGTTTGGATGTTAATTTTAAACATGAGAAACAAACCGTGGGAGCAATTATTTAGCTTCGATTTTCTTATAAATCTGGTGTTTTATCATTTAAACCATATGCATCAATATCCTTGCTCTTCGGTAGGTGCACAGGGGCAAATGGTATCGCACATCAATGCTGTTATACCAACTCTTTTGACCTCCCCTTTAATTTCTGCCCCCAAACAAAGGTATACCAACTCCGTCCTAAATTACTATTAAATTACTATTCGTTTTGATTTTTCTAAATACATAAATTTTACTATGTATCTAGAATAATACATATTTATGTGCATATAAAAAATTATGTATTTATAAAAACGAATAGTAATTTGGAACGAAGGATGGTATGATTTGCCTCGTCTGATCTTCTCTTCCTCTCATTCATCCTTGTTTTCTCAAGAAAACCTCTCGTTAGCCTTCGATAGGGTGGCAACATTGCCTAATTCACAGCATCTAGCCACCTGCATCTGCTTTACTTTTGACGACACACCGGCTTAGTCTTCTTTGGAGCCCACGACCATTGACATCACTACCACTTCACCCACGTGTAAATAACCGGGTATCGCCATGAGCTTGGAATAGTCCACAGTTTTTGTTGGAGACTAAAAAGAAAAAAGAAGACGTGATCTCTCTCTCTCTTTGTGAACGCCAATAACCTATCCCAAATTCCTAATTACAGATTTGGAGCATTGTATTGTACCAGACACTTTGCAGATGATATACATGTGGCACTCGGCAAACCCGCCGTTACGCCCGACGCCGTCAGCGCGTATTTCGCCGAGTACATCTTTTCACCGAGTGTTTTTTAGCCGTCGGCAAAATGTTTGCTGAGTGCTCGCGTTTTGACACTCGGCAAACTAGTCTTCGCCGACATAAAATTTGTCGTGTGCTGTACACTCGGCAAAGCCTTTGCCGAGTGTTTTTGGGGTTTCGCCGAGTGCCTGTGGCACTCGGCAAAGTTTCTGATTCCCGTAGTGTGTGTTTATTTTTGTGTGGTTGGCAAAAATTGGCATGCCTTGTCTTAACCAAAACTTGCATTTGTATTGTGTTCAGAAGCTTGCTGGTGTTACACGAGAGGGGTGATTTATGTCCCTAACCATTTTTGGCTCCATAAGAACCGAGCTAAAATATTATATATTTTTGAACTAAAATTAATTAGACTCGTTTGGATCGTGAAGAAGGTAAAGGGTCATGATCCATTATCACCCTATACTAGGACAATGCAGGTGCTTCAACTTTATGTACATTTTGCCGACGTCATTTGTTTTGTCTGGCCCAGTAGATAGTAACTTTTTGTGCGAAAAGCTTCATTCTCAAGCTCAAGAAATTTAGGACCTGTTTGGATACCTTGTGTTAAACTTTAGCAAGGTGTTAAAGTTTAGCACATTGGGATGTTTGGATGGTCTGCTAAACTTTAACACCTTAAGTTGAAAATGACAATTATACCCCTACTCCCTTCCTTCCTTCCTCCTCTCTCTTCTTCTCTCTCCCCCAAGACAGCAGCCGGCCACAGCTCCACCTCCAGCTGCTCCTACTCACCAGCAGACCGGTTCACACGACGTCCATGCATGTCCGTCGCGTGCGCTGGCCCGGCGGATGAGGCCCTGCCTACGCCGGCGCTGGGCCCAACCTTCCCTCCCGCCACCACTGTCACCACCTCCCTCCCCGCTCCTCCAGATCCACGCGCCGGCGGAGGAGGCATGGCCGGGCGGAGGAGGCCCCCGCGGCGGCAAGCTGCGCCTCGACGGTGAGGCGGCAGGCCATGTTCGAGGGGGAGTTCCGCGGCGGCCGGATCAAGGTCCAGGGCACATTCGTCGGGCCCGACAGCGCCACCTACCGCGGCACGTGGGTGGCGGACCGCCACCACAGCGTCAACGCCAAGAGCTACGCTAATGGGGACTTCTATGAGGGCCAGTGGTAGCGCCAAGAGCTACGCCGCCGCCTCCCTCCCCGCTCCTCCCTCGTGCCCCCTCTAGATCCACGCGCCGGCGGATGAGGCATGGCCGTCGTTGGCAGCGGGATCGTGCGGAGGAGGCCGGTGGATGAGGCATGGCCGGTGTTGGTGGCGGGGAGGAGAGAGAGGAGAGGAGAGAGAAGGGGGGCAACCATGGAATAAGTGGACTAAGGACCACTTTTAACAAGTTTAACCAATTTTAACACCCTTTTGATGTGTTTATGAAATTGGAGGTGTTAAACTTTAACACAACCCTTTCAACACAACTGTTTGGAAGGCAATGTGATAAAAAAAGTTAAAAGTGGGCTTTCCAAACACCCCTTTAGTTTTAAGCGTCTTGGAGCACGTAGATAGACACAAATCCCAAACGTAAATGAAAAGGGTGTAGGGACATTCAGTCCCATTGGGCCTAGGCCTACGGTGTGGCAGGGTCTGTCCAGTGTATATATTCGCGAGCCGAGAGCGTGAGCGTGCTCTGGAGAAGCCCACCAGCAGCAATGGCAATGGTCCTCCCTCCTCGTCCGACCAGCCCACACAGCAGCAGCAGCATAGCAGGGGAGCCATGCTGTGCTGGCCCGCAAGGCATGCGTGCTTCCTTTTCCCTCGAATACGCATGCGGTGGCGGCGCCGTGCATGTCATCCACGCCCACCAGCTTCGACTGTCGGCATAGCACAGGCGGCGTGCATCGTGACAGCAGGTCAAATACCTCGCAAAACTTGTAAATGGGTGCAATACACAAATTTGTAAGGTGCGTGTAAATTAGCCTTAATTAGAACTAAACAGGTGCTCAAATACCTCGCAAAACTTATAGATGCTAGCAAATTAGAATTAAAAATTAACCATGTGGTCAAATAGAACTTGTTTTAGCGACCATTTTCATTCTATAAAAACAAACCAACGAGCTAATATGCCATATGGCCTACATGGCCCATCAGTAGAGTTTTACGAGGTGTTTGAATAACTGTCTATAGTTTATATATATACCCACTTATAAGTTCATACTCCGTACGAAACTATTTTTTTTTCAAATCATACGGTACAGAAGTAGACGCTCACGTACACGCACGCACACTTATCCCTACGAACATACGCACACAACCATCCGTATTAGCACCTCTGAAAGACTGAGCCGACAATTCTCGAAATTGACGAAGTTTGGCGTCTCGCCGTCGGCGGGCATATCGCCTACCACTAAAAGAATAGCACCAGTTAAATCGTGAATTAAATCTAGGAAAATAAGAGCACCAGCATCGAGTCAAGGACTTGAACCTTGATGGGCAGGTTTCACTACAAGAAACTTTACCAGCTGAGCTATGCTCAGTTCACTATAATGCAAATTTAATGCAACTTGAATAAAAAGACAAGAAAAAGGTCATTTCCAGTGTTCCAGTGGCGGAACTAGAAATTTTGAACAGGAGACCAATCAAACATGATCGACACCTCATACCACATACATGTGATAAAAACATATCAAGATCTACTATATATATGTTTTTATCAAAGTTTCCAATACTTATTACAATTTTGAGATAGGGAAAAAGTCTCATTTAGGCATACTAGAGTCTTTCTTCTTGTAAAATAATGTCAAATTTAATGCCTTCCTTTTCAGTTTAAACATATTTTTCTTAAAAGATTATAACGTTAGTTTTAGCTTTCCAGGTTAAACTACTTGCATTAAGACCAATCAAAATAGACAGGGACATTCGAGAATAAGAATCACTATGCCTAATGACCTATATATGTGTGAAGCATATGTGCCCTGTCTCCTCGCCAGGGGTTAAAGCGGTCGGCTTTTGCTGGGCTGCTAGCTCTCGCTGCGTTCTCTGCTGCAGACTGCAGTCAGCCGAGGGCAGAGGTTCGAACGCGAGCAGCTAGCTACGGCCCGCAATGTTGGCCAGGAGTCGCTAGCCTGTTGGGAATCACATGCACCTACCGTCCTCTATGTGTGTAGTTTTGGGTTTGCTTTGTTCGTCATTCTGTGCAGGACGGTAGTGAGGTGCAAAACAGTGGTGCATTAATGACCTACTATGTTGAGCTTTGCAAAGTACTCTTGGTTCCGCCACTGGTGCCCTTTTCCTTTTGGCACTTGACTGGCGGTCACTGCGAGATTGTTTTTTTGAAAGGAAAAGGGCACGAGAGTGTGCCTATTTCATTGATAAAGATGAAAAAGGGCACGAGAGTGTGCCTATTTCATTGATAAAGATGGGTTACAGCCGGCTAGCCGGTTAAGGAAAAAAGGATAAAAGGAAAAGGCTAAGAGGCACCCCGCGTGTTGCATCTATAAAAGGAGCGCCGCTAAGGCTCTCGCTCCTGCTGCTACCCACATGTTGGTTGAAAGTTTGATTTTTGCTATTAGCGATGTCGTCGGGGAACCCTGATGGCGGAAGATGCGTGAGTTTCGCTCGTTCCATATTTCCCACATAATAAGGAGAGTGAGGCTTCGGGACGCTTTACGCGGGATTCCTGTTGTTGATGTGATATTGGTCCACCACTCTATGGCCGTTGTGCTGTGTTTCCATTGGTTTGGTTTCAGACTCTCCTGTGACAACCATTGGGCTACGAGTTTCCAGATCTGTTTTGTGTATCTGCAGTCAGCTAGGAGATGGTGTGCAGTCTTTTATCGTGCATCGGCACAGGGTGCATGTTGGGGTGTGGTCCCAGTCCCGTTTCGCTAATCTGTCCGAAGTCCAGACCCTATTTTGGAGAATTAGCCAGGCAAAAACTTTGCATTTTGCTGGTGCCCAGGTTTGCCACACTGTTGCAAGATTAGGTGTCTTCACGGTGCCTAGGAGTTGGGCCTTATATGCTGAAGCAGTGGTGTACTGACCGCTCCGTGTGAATTTCCATGTAATGGCGTCCTCCTAGGTCGGGTTTAAATGGGATTGTTGGATTAGAGGCCAGAGAGCTACAAATTCGTTCAATAGGGTGTTTGTAAGGCCTGTTGTGAGCTGAAGATCCCTGATCCAGTTATTGTTGTCGATTGCCGCTCGCACTGACTTCTTCTTCCCTTTGGTTTTTGCGTAGAGTTGTGGAGCAATGTCTTTTGGTCGTTGGCCTGCAACCCACGCATCTTGCCAGAAACGTGTCCTGTCCCCATTGCCGAGTTGGATCGTCGTACATGCAGCGAAGAGCAGTCTATCACGGTCGTCACATGGAGTTGCGGTTCCGACCCACGTCTTGTCCAGGGGAACCCATTCATGCCATAGCCATCTGAGGCGGAGTGCTCTTGCGAATTTGTGAAGGTCCAGAATACCCACGCCGCCATGCTCTTTCGGTAAAGTTGTCCTTGTCCAGTTGATCTTGCATTTTTCCCCCGGTGAGCTTGCTGTCTCCCGCCCATAGAAAACGTTTTCTGATTTTGTCGATTTCCTCTAGCACTTCTTTGGGAGTTCTGAGAGCCGTGAGGGTGTAGATGGGCTGTGAGGATAGAACGGATTTGGTGAGGCATAATCGACCGGCCTGCGTGAGGTTCCTTCCCTTCCACTTTGACAGCTTGCTCGCCACTCTGTCGATCAGTGGTTGGAAATCTATTCGACGGAGCCGTTCAACCGTTAGGGGAAGGCCCAGGTATTTTATCGGGAAATTCCTTTGTGTCACTGGGAGGTTGCGGAGCGCTTCTGGGATGTTAATGTGGGAGCAGCTTATCGTTGTAACGCTAGTCTTTTGGATGTTCGTCTTGAGGCCTGTCGCTTCCCCGAAATTTTGCAGGAGGTTCTTCAGATTTGTGACGTCCCTTGTAGTAGGTTTAATGAAAATCACCGCGTCGTCAGCGTACATTGATGTTCTCATTTTTGCCGCACGGTTATTTAGTTTTTGGAGCAGTCTCTTTTCCGTGGCGGCCGATAGCAGGTACTGTAGGGGGTCTATCGCTAGGATGAAAAGAAGTGGTGAGAGCGGGTCCCCTTGGCGGAGTCCTCTTCCATGTTGTATGTGTTCCAGGGGTAGGCTGTTGAGTGAAATTCATGATGTTGACGTGGACAGGATAGCTGCGATCCAGTCCCTCCATTTCGGTGGGAATCCTCTTCGTTGCATCATGGTGAGGAGGTAGTCCCATCGTACTGAGTCAAAAGCTTTGGATATATCGAGCTTCATAAGCAGGGTTGGCTGACTGTGTCTATGGAATCGGCGTGCCAGGTTCTGGACGTAGAGGAAATTATCATGAATGCTTCATCCTTTGATGAAAGCGCTTTGGCACGGTGAGACTAGTTGGTTCATGAAGGGGGCTAGGCGCAGGGCTAAGGTCTTAGTTATGATCTTCGCAATGGCGTGGATCAGGCTGATGGGCCGGTAATCAGTTATGCTCTCTGCCCCTTCCTTTTTGGGTATTAGAATTATAGTGGCTTTGTTAAGTAGGTTGAAATCTGCACAGCGAGAGTTGAAGAAAGAAGATATTGCCGCCATGAGGTCGCCTTTGATCGTCTCCCAGCAGGTGGTGAAGAAGAGACCTGTATAACCGTCTGGTCCGGGCGCTTTGTTTTTTGGCATCTGTGAGATGGCCCGTCGGATTTCATCTTCCGAGAACGGGTTATCGAGCGAAGACAGGTCGACAGTCGGGAAGGTTAGGGCTGACCAGTTTAAGTCAAGCGTTCTATGCGGCGGTTCCCGCATAACATTTTGGAAATGATCTTGCACGATGTGTTGTTTGTCGTTATGGGTGAAGGCCCAGCCATTGTCGCTACTTAGTTTTTGAATGAAATTTTTTCGCTTCCGACCGTTTGCCTTCAGGTGAAAAAATCTTGTGTTGGCATCCCCTTCTTTTAGATATGTGACTCTGGAGCATTGTTTTTTCCTAGCTCTTTCGATGACTGCCCATCCCATGAGTCTCTGTTTGAGTTTGCCCCTTAGTAGTGTTTCCGCCGCAGAAAGTGCACGGTTATCTTGTGCCTCATCTAGACGTAGTATGACCTCTCGAGCCATATGCATCTTCATTTTCATATCCGAAAGCATGGATTCGCTCCAGCGTCTGAGCGCCTGCGATGTCACGTAAAGCTTATGGCCCAATCTGTGAAAAGGCTCCGTGTGATGAGTCGGCCTGTTCCAAGCCGTGGAGACGATCTGTTGGAAGTTTGGCAAGCGTACCCAGAAGTTTTCGAATTTGAAGGTAGGCGGGCGTTGTAGGGTGGCATGGTTGGTGAGTAGTAGGGGAGAGTGGTCGGAGTGGTCTGATGATAGCGCGTGCAGAAGGCAATTATCAAATCGGAGGTCCCAGCTTTGATTGCAGAAAACTCTGTCGAGGCGGACAAGCGTTGGTGTTCTACGTTCATTGCTCCATGTGAATCGTCTGTTTTGCAGATTTAGCTCCTTTAAGCCACAGTAAGCGATGGTGTTTCTGAATCTATTCATAAGTCGCCGGTTGAGGTTCATATTGTTCTTATCTCTTGCGCGGTAGATTAAATTGAAATCCCCTAGGATTAGCCATTTTGTGTCGTCTGATGGTTTTAGCGGCCGCATATGTCTTAGGAAGGTTTCTTTTTCAGGTCGTCGTACCGGGCCATATACCGCGGTCAGCTTGAAGGTGGTCATGCAGTGGCGGATTGTTATTTCCGCCGATATGGAATATCTACCAATTGTTACGTTTTGCGTTTGTACCACCGTATCGTTCCATAGTAGGAGAATCCCTCCTTTCGTGCCTACGCCGGCTTATATGCAAAGCTGTTTAATTTGTAGGCTCCTAGAAAGGCGGCCAGTCTGGAGTCGATGGATTGTAGTTTTGTTTCTTGGAGACATGCAATTTGACACGGTGTCGATCTCAACAAGTCATGTACAGGTAGGCAGCGTGCTGCCGCGTTTAGACCTCGAACGTTCCACGATAAAATGTCCACGTTGCCGTGCGTCATGGATCAGTTTTTGACCGCATGTAGTAGTATCTGTCGCAGCAGTGTGTTGGTCGATAAGTTTCTTCGGTGGTTTTGTAGACGGTGCTGCTTGTGGTTGTTGATGTTGTTAGGCGTGGCCTAATAACGACGTGGGTAGCAGGCCCCCTAAGTTGTACGGTAGTTTTTAGGTTCGTGATACAAATAGATGCCCGAAGGTCGAAGCCAGCAGGGCATGGAAGAGTAAGAGCCCGAAGGTCGCAGCCAGCAGGGCTATGCAGTACAGTTGGTGATACAAACAAAAGGATGGATGACATGTAGTGACGGTGGACGCTCGGAGTCGATGTCGCCGCTCTAATCTGTGGGGTCCCCATTAATCTGCTGTATTTCCGCCACGGCCGTGCCTGCATGATTCATGAGTGCGTCTCCTAGCATGTGACAACACTTATGGCTCCTGCCGTGTTGCCGTACGCGCGACACGCAGGTCACGAATGAGTTACACACATGCATCACATACACAAAGGGGCCATACTGATCACAAGATACATACATCCTGCAAAACAGAGTTAGGCGTTCTAACGTTCCAAACTTCAGAGGCCCGAAACTCCATCTTAGAGGCCGAATTTGGGAAATCTAATTTCGTCGAAACTGACAAAGTCAGTCGTAATCATGTGTAACTTTTTCTGTAGATCAATTTTCATATACAATTCGCCTCGATCCGAGATCGTACCAAAAAGTTACGGCTGTTTTACCGAAGCATACGCATACGGCAAAAATCCCGACCCCGGCAGTAGATCTCATCTACTATTGCACATCTAATGCGTCTGGCGTATGACCCTGGATTTCGATTCGACCAATAATATTGATCTTCGCTCACTGCAACTGGATTTACGTGTATCACTTAACTCCGATGGCGGAAACCGACCGGTAGAAGTATGTCGTTACACTACCATTGCAGCAAGGGCACGAAACCAGGACATAGATCAAACGGAAAACTCGCATATCTCCATATGCACACATCCTGAATCCAAAACTAAGCAGCTACGGCTCTGATACCACTGTCGGGTTACGAGGTAGGCTACGCTAGCGCAAATCAAAATTTCTACCGCGTAAAACCAGGAATAACTGCCGTATAAGGATCACGGGATTACCACCCGACGCACTACTGGTGCAGAAGATGTAGATATGCATCGATGCAGTGAAGACGATCACGTAGTCGTACGTAGTCGATCAACGTAGTCGTACGTAGTCGATCACGTCCAGCAGCTTTTCAGCAGCTCGTCCACGTGCAACAAGATCGCCTCCGGTGCCGCGGCTCGTCGTCGGCTCGTCGTGGCTCGTCGGCGGCTCGTCCAAGTGCTGCAGGTGCAACACCTCCAAGGTATCCACACGTGCAGGGAGGAAGCGTCGCAAGCCGGACTGCTAGATCCGCGAGTTGCAACAGGCGAGGGCGTGGGAGGCGCAGCAGGTGTGTTTCGCCAAAAAGGTGTAAACCCTAGGGCGCCCCCACCCCTCTATTTATAGAGGTTCCTAACGGGCCTCTGGGTCCGAGGCCCATTAGTACTTCTAAACCTAATCCAACTCAGATCAGATCCGAATTGGGCTTCCAGCCCCTTAAGTGTGTGACCCTATGGGTTCGGATACGTATAGACATGGCCCGAGTACTCCTACTCGGCCCAATAGTCGGTAGCGGCCTCTAGCAAGACGTGCCAACTCCTATACGCACACGAAGATCATATCAGACGAACCATCACAACATAATATACATGCTATTCCCTTTGCCTCACGATATTTGGTCTAGCTTCAAGCCGATCGCTCTTTCTCGATCCTGTGCTTCGGAATCCCTTTGTAGGTTAACTCTTAACCGTACGTAGCATGGCCATGCATTTTCGGATCCGATCACTCGAGGGGCCCAGAGATATCACTCTCAATCAGAGAGGGGAAAATCCCATCTTGATTGACCATGTCTCATAGCATGCTTCTTGACAAACCCGAAAGCTACCTTTATAACTACCCTGTTACGGCGTAGCGTTTGATAGCCCCTAAGTAGGTCGATCCACATCTAGAATACATGCCACAATCTCAGGTCTAAGGACAAAGCGTATATGTTGTTTAAAGAGAGAACTACTTCTCGTGTTGGGTCAGTCCTAGCACATGTCTCTACATGTGTCCACATTATTAGTTCAACATCTCCATGTCCATGACTTGTGAAACATAGTCATCAACTAATACATGTGCTAGTCTAATATTCATGTGTGTCCTCACATGAACTCCGACTAGGGACAACATTAGAATAACCATACAAGTAAAGAGTTTCACATACAATTCACATAATTGCAAATCAATTCAAGTAGCCTTCAATGGATATTCAATGAACACAATATACAAATCATGGATACAAATGGAATATCATCATCTCTATGATTGCCTCTAGGGCATACCTCCAACAGCGGTTGGATATCGCTGAAAGTGACAAAATCTATCAATGTCGTCTAAAGGAGCACCACCACGTGGTTCAATAACCATGTGGCCCACGAGGATGTCATCTTCCGACACCTAGTACGCCACCATCGTTCTTCGTCTCCAACGGCTGGTACCACCGAATCTGCTGCCGCATCCTAACCCCCCGTCTTATCTCCACCACCTCTTTTACCGCCTTCGGTGGCCAAAGCCGCTGAATCCACCCACCACCCCTTGTTGCCCTAACCCCGGCGAGCTCGGATCACGTTGAGATGCCCATGCCTCCACCATTGCTCACCGTATGTCCCTCACCACCCGCCGCCGAGGGTGCTTCGCCGCCTCACCGCTCCAACTACACCCCACCACCACCGACGTCGACTACAGGGGAAGTGACCTTCAATACCGGTCCCCAACCTCCCTTTAGTACTGGTTACGCAACCAGTACTGCTATGTCAGTACTAAAGGACCCCCTTTAGTATCGAGTCAAATAACCGGTATTAAAGTGTTCGTATTAGTACCGGTTGGTGTTACCAACCAATACTAATATATTTTTTCCCAAAAATAATAATATGTTTCTTGCAAAAAAAAAGGAAAAAAAATTTGTTGACCGCCGGGAGGCCCCCGCACACACACATCGTTATATACGTGTGCGTGGTTCGTGGGATCGAACCCACGATCTCCAGCCTCGCGCGAGCCTTCCTTACTATCTCACCTCACTGCACATGTGATGGAGTTAGATATGCTTTCCTTTTGAAGTAACTCGTGGAGAGGCCTTTAGTACCGGATCATAACACCACTTAGTACTAAACGTGGTCTTTTAGTACCGAGTGGTATTATGACCCGGTACTAAAAGCCACGAGGACCTTTAGTACCGGGTCATAACACCACCCGGTACTAAAAGGTTTTAGTACCGGGTGGTGTTAGATCCGGTACTAAAAGGTCTTAGGAGGTGCTCAGTTTTGGACATGGTACTAATACTAACATTAGTATCGGGTTAAAAAACAACCGGTACTAAGGCTCATATTTCTAATATTTCTAGTAGTGGTCGTTCAAGGCGTTCTCTCAACAGCAGGATCTCACAAAGACAACTCCCCAACCTCAATACCCCAACCCCAAAGCATCGAACGTGAATACCCAAACCCTAACCCTAACACGTCGAGCAATCAGGAACCTGAGACTGTTGATCATCTTTTCACTCACTGTCCTTACTCCCAGCAGGTTTGGCAGAACGTCGACGCACTCCTGCATTTGCAACACCACTCACCTGATGATGGTATGGGAATCATGGACCGGTGGATCTACAAACGAGAGGCAACAAATGCTCAGCTGAGGAAAGGCTTGGACTCCACCTTTATGCTAACCTCTTGGAAATTATGGAAGGAACGGAAGATTGGGTGTTCACTAGAGGCACATCCAAGCAACCGGCTCAGCTGGTGCAAAGCATTTTGGAGGAGGCGCTGCTTTGGTCTTGCGCAGGCGTTGAGCAGCTCTCCATCATATGTTGGCCGGCACCAGTGGAAGCTCAACGTCAGTAACTTGTCACTTGTCAAGGCCACAACCCTTTAGTTGTTTGTTTCCGAAATGTAATACCTAATAAAACCGAACCGTGTGCATGGGTCCGGAAGGTCCGTGATGTAATTTGAACTATTCTTTTCTTCTTAATATAAAAATAAGCAGCTCTTCTGCGTATTTTTGAAAAAAACCCTAACACGTCGAGGATAAGCGGAATCGGCAGCCAGCACCGCGAGCACAAGGAGGGAGGAAGGGGTTGATGCTAACTTGTGGGGGGCATGACCAGCGGAGGAAGAAGGCCGCTGCTTCCTTTTTTGTTCTTTCTTTTGTAAGGCTGTTACTGCCGTGGGCTTTAGCCACCCCATGTATTGCGGCCCAGCCCACACCGAGTCCATGACCCGCGTAGTTTCTGGCACCGATTCCCAGGACACGATCCAGGTTTGCTCTCAAGAAAAAAGAGGACACGGTCCAGGTCCAGGAGGAAAAGTTTTGTTTCCAACAATAAAGTTCTGTTCGGGCTCATGCCCCCAAAGAAAATGCAGCGTGGAGTCGTGGACTAAGGACTTGTTTATTTCTTTTTATTTCTTCAGGAGTTTCTAAAATTCTTGTTATATCGAATATTTAGATTACAAAACCAATTGCATAGATAGAGGCTAATTTGCGAGACGAATCTATTAAGACTAATTAGTTCATGATTTGATAATGTGGTGCTACAGTAAATATGTGCTAATGATGAATTAATTAGGCTTAATAGATTCGTCTTGGGAATTAGCCTCCATCTGTGTAGTTAATTTTATAATTAGCTCATATTTGATCATCCTAATTAGCTTCCAAATATTCGATGTGACATGAATTTAGTTCGGACTAAAATCCATGCAACCCTAAATAGAGATATACGCACCCCTAAATAGAGATATCTGAAACTGAAACCGTGCTGTGTACTGTACGCTCGATCGACTACATTGCGTGCGCGTGCGCCCTGCCACTGGCATCATGCATGCATCAACATGGCAACATCAATGCATCCAGAGCCAAGAACGAAAATTTTCAAAATAAAAAAATGCCAGCCAAGGACGAACAAGTTGCTGTGCTACCGGTGGGTCACGCAGCTCCGCCGCCGTTGAGCAAGCACATGAATAGGAGAGGAATGCTTGGCCCTGCCGGCTCCAGCCAGCCTTCCGAATGATCTTTTAGGATTTGCATGCCTGCGTCCTGCATGCTGCAGCGCATGCAATGCAAGATCGCGACGGGCTGTGCGGGCGGCGAACCGCCTTGACCTGCTGGCCGCTTGGCAGCCTCTCCTTCTGGGTCGGCTTCTCGTACCTTACCCATATTTCTTTCCTGCGCGCCATCGCCTATCGGTGCCGACATCCCTTCGCCAGCTCGATCGCTCACAATCTAATCATGCGTACATGCATCGCCGAATCATACAGATTTCTTTATGATGCGATAGATATATATCTTTTCTCTCGGCGAGGAGCCACTACTATTCCGTGGACTACATATTTCCCTTTTGTTTAATATTTGAAAGGCTCAGGCGACCACCTCCGCTCTGCTCTTCCCTAAATGTTTTTTTTTTGTTTTTATTATCATCGCCATGCATGCATGCACATGTCCACTCTTTGGCATTTTGGCAGGTGTATGTTTGCAGGTTGCAACTGCTAGGTCCCTTGGTTAACGTGGAATTAATATTAATTCATTGGTCCATCTAACTATATATGCCACGACAAGGGATGGGAGACGGCCAGTGGCATACTAAATCCGTGCACAGGTCAACTCGTGCATGATTCGAACAATCTGTGTCTTGTCTTTGCTTTTGTTTTATATTTAAGAAAAATTTCCATCTCTTTCTTTTCTAAAACTTTTCTTGAATGTTTTTCTCCATTTTTCTTTGCAAACCTTTCCACATTTCTTTTTTTTTCTTCTGAATTGCTTTTCATGGTAGGAGAAAATGATATCCGTCCATCCAGGGTAATAGTATGGTGAAAAGATATATAGGAGATACCCAGAGGTAACTAGAGAAAAATATCAAGAGAGAGTAAATAGGTGGGACCAAGTACAAAAAATAGTAGGACGAGTACCCAATTGAATTTGTTTTTTTAATTACCTTACATAGATCAACTAGAGTACTAGCAAAAATTTAAAGAAAAAGTACGAAAACTACCCATAGGCTATAGTACCTTATAACCATTGTATCAATCTCCTTATTTTAACCTTTTTCCATAATTTTTTCCAAACTTGTTTGTTTTAACGATGCAATGACTAGTGTAGACCCAACATAATGAAGGGACGCATCTTAGTGGCAGTGGGTGCCCTATATGAGAATGACTCCATACTGAACACTGGTTAAATTTAGGATTATATGTAGTTCTAAATTTGTATCAATTGGTCAATACACTGGGGTGTCTTTGCTGGCCAAATGTTTAAAACTTTGATTCACGGTTCATACGTTGGAATATGTAGAATTTTCATAAGAAAATGATAAATAAGTGATAATACACTTATTGGTTGATAAAATGATTCCGATGGATTATATATGTGATTATATAAGCTAATACTTGTTCACCTAATTACTTGTGATGAAATTATGTCTTTGATATGTGATAATTGGTTCAATATATTATTGGGTACTGTGTCAATGGTTGACATTAGTCATAGTGCTAAATTAGAAAATTTTAACTCCCTCCATTTGAAATTACAAGGCTTATTTTATTTCACTAAGACAAGCTTTTGACCATAGTTACTCTGTTAATACATAATTTTATCACGTAAAATTGATGTTATTTGGTAGTATTAAGAAAATACTTATGATTATAATTTTATATCAGATAAGTAAAATATCAGTAGAGTAGTTGTTGGTCACAGTCTTATTCCAATGAAAATATGCCTATCAAAAGGAGGAAATATCTTGCTATTGTCTTCCTCTTCCTTTTTGCTTTCTTCCACGCCAAAAGGGTATACTTCCTTTTTTTCGTTTGATACTCATAAGGTTCTCTATATTCTTCAGGCTTAAATATCCAGAGATTATACTCAAACATAAACTGAGCAACTAGATCAGGTTCTTGCAACTCTGATTGTAACTTTTAACTAAATTATGACCTATCAGTTGTTGAGCCTATATATGTATAACAGGAACGTACAATCTTTTGTACGAAGACAAAATTGTTTCGCTATAGTCAAACAGAGCTGTAGTTGCTCCCATTAGGCCTCCTTTGAAATTTAGGATTTCAAATTTGTCTATAGGACGCGCTTACGTGATCTTAAGATGTAGGAATTATACAACAAAACTGTTTGGAATTTTGGATATGTTATAGGAAAAACACAATTTATTTTGAAACAGTTCTTTTAAAAAAAAGAATTCATAAGTATGAGGCCCATGCTTAAAATCGTCCAAAAATGTGATAGATGTTACTGAATTCTATATAGTTTCTTCAATGCAATCCTATGTTACCTCCAAAAGGTTTCAATAAAAAGTTCCTATAGAAATTCAAAGCTCCAAAATTCCTTCAAAATTTCTCTACTGTAACGACTGACAACTGAGCATCACAGCACAGGTAGACACTCGTCCCAGGTGGCGCTTCAAGTGGGCCCAGAGATATCCAACATGAACAAAGCAAAGGAATATCAGATTTTCATCCAAAGGCCAAGTGTTTACGTGTTGGCCGTGGAGCTCACCCTCTAGCGCTGTGGGCCCTGGGTAGCGCAAGAACCTTCACTAGTGGATAATGCTAAGCTCACACGGCTTGGCTAGCTAGTTCTTAGAAAGGAGCACATACTCTTTTCTTTGCCCTAGAAATAAAAGGTTTGTTAGGCATTTGCCACTGCCACTTTAAGGAATAGAGGATTCCTTATCAAAAGAAAAAGGAATAGAGGATTAAAGTGGGAACGAATATGATTATTACGTGCTATAGTCAACATGATAATTCGATAAATAAGAAGCTACTATTGAAAGACTACAGCAGGGAGATTCTAATTAATTGCTCTTGTTTGTATTTTGAAATTGTTATTTCCTAGGCTTTTCCTCTAGTTTTGTTATCCATGAATAATTGTTTATAGTCACATTCAATGCGAATACAAAGTATCATATAGGTCATTAGCTCGAAGATATTGCATTATGTAATCTTGTCTCGAGCTAATTTTTATTATGAAATTCACAATGACATGGCGTACAGAGTCAATATTCTTAGGAGCAACTCTCAAATATATAGATAAAATTCTTTTGAGTTTAGATAAAACATGAGCGCTAAACATATACTCCATCTGTCCCAAATTATAGGTCGTTTTGGTATTTTTAGGTTCATAATTTTTGTTATTTATCTAGATATATGTTATGTCTAGGTACATAGTAAATACTATGAATTTAAAAATATCAAAACGATCTACAATTTTGAAATGAAGGATGTAAAAAATAGGAAATTTGGCATTAGCGAGTCGTCTCGCTGCTAAAATTAACAAAAAAAAAACCAGAACCGACACGGTCACCTGCGTCTCTGAGCAAGCACTATGCAAAAGCGGATCAGTGGAAGCACCAACACTGGTGTGTGCAGAGCATAGCGTCCACTCCTGCCTTTCCATCTCCCTCTCAGAGTGGGCCCCACCTCCGCCTCTATGGATGAGCCTCCCTTCCCCTCTCCTTCTCTTCTTTCCGGCATCCAGAAACTCTCCATTAGAAAAGGGCCCAAATGAAAATGACCCCCAATCCCACAAGGCCACAAACGCTTCCCCCTCCTCCTGCTGCTGCTCCCAATCTTCTCCGCTTCCCTGCTGCTCTCCCGGTTTGATTTCCCTCTCGATTCTAGAAAGCCGCCATGGCCGCGGCGGCAGCAACGCGCCAGAGCCCCGCCGTGCTCCCTCGTCGCCGGCCCTGACAGGAAGGAAGTGGCCGAAGCTGCTGCTCCCAGTTCGCGATTTTCTTCATTTGCTTTGAGCTGCCTTCCTGATTGATACGGCGCGCAGAGGATGACGAGGGGAGGTGCGGCAGGAGGAGGAGGCAGGGAGGAGCAGGGGAAGGTGATGGGCCCGCTGTTCCCGCGCCTCCACGTCAGCGACGCCGGCAAGGGCGGCGGACCGCGGGCGCCGCCCAGGAACAAGATGGCGCTCTACGAGCAGTTCACCGTGCCGTCCAACCGCTTCAGCTCCTCCGCCGCCTCCACCCGCGCCGCGGGGGGCAGCCTCGTGACCTCCACGTCGGCGAGCCAGGTCAGCCGCTCGCTGATTTTTCTGCTTTGCTTTCAGGATCGAGTTTCCCGGTTCGAGGAATGCAGAATTGACCTGTCCACACCCGTCACTGTGTTGTTTGACGCTGAGTTGAGCTCATTGCAAATTGGGCAAGTTGTATGTAGCTGCATACTTGCATAGATACCAGTAAGATGGTATGATTAGAAGTTAGGCCACACTGTGACCAATCAAAGGTAACAGCGCAGATGGAAACAGCAGTGACTGTAAGCACTTCACATGGTCAGTGCCTGTGCCTCCGTGGTTCTGTTCGGTAGCTTTGCTGCTGTTATCTTTCCTAATTTTGCTGGTGCTATCCGCAGCAGCTATTTCGCTACCAGGCTGCTAGTGTCGCTGGCACAACTTCCTTGGTGCTCGTTGAAATGTTGAGTTTCCCTCATGTACTGGCCTTTAGAGTTTAGGCTCCAAATGTTTCTGTTTGGCAGTTAGGTGTTTCAAATAGCTAGAATCAATTCCTGACATGCATTGCAGCCTAAGAACCTCTCTGTAAGCATATTTGCCCTATGTGCAAAAACACAGTGCATATGCCGGCCTAGTATACAAGAGTGCCATACTGTGTCGATAACAAATTCCCTTGTGGCATTATTTGCAACCAAGCTTTTGCATTGAGGAGGCTCTCACTCACTTGAGCTCGGTTTCCACAATCTCACCATTCTACCCACTTCGCGAAATGTATGTGACCAAATTTTTCTAGGAAGTTTCTTCACTGAGATGTATCTTTGTAGTACATTAATAGACAGTTCCAGAAGCAAATGGAAAATGATCAGCAATCAGCAGGAAAAGCTAGTGGTTGAAACAAATTTATTTGCAGGTTCATTTGTTATGTATGCTGTGTAAATACATATGCTTGAGTGTCCATTTTTCTACAAGTTTGTAGGACAGGAAAATATTCCAGAGAACAAATGTGTGAGAACCACCCACAATACACCAATTACTTTGAAAATATGGAGGTAGCAAACTAGGTATAGACAAATAGAATCAATGGCAAAAGTCCAAGCCGCAGATACTTGATAAGTAGATTCCCATAGAGATAAAAGCAAAAAGGAAAGAAAAGAAAACTGGGTTGCTTGCAGTCTTGTTGCTGTCCCTGCTCTACCCCCTCCCCCTTTTGGGGGTGTAGAGCAGTCAATTGCTTATTAGGTACTTAATTTCCAGTTCCCACCCTTTCAGGATTGGGTTCCCATTTTGAGGAATGGAGAATTGATCTATACACCCCCTTCACCATGTTGTTTGCTGCTAGTTGAGCTCATGGCAATTGGCAAATTGGGCAAGTTGTTTGTAGTTTCATACTTGATAGATACCTGTAAGATGGCATGATTTTAGGAGCTAGTCCACTTTGACCATCAGAGGTAACAGAAAAAATGGAAAGAATGCTGACCCAAATGCCTTCAGATAATGAGTGATTCTGTTGCGTGTCTAGGGAAATATTCCCAGAGAGGTAGCTCTGCTGCTGTCTGTTTCCTAATTTGGCTAGTGCTATCCATGCTGGTAGTGTCTTTGGCACAACTTTCTCAGTTCTCTTCTATCTTTTTTTAGATAATGGAATCTTTATTTCAAGATGAAATATTGTTCTGGCCTCTGCACTGAAACTGTGCACTCCACTCAGCCAGTACTCTTCTATGTGAGGCTGAAATGTTGAGCCTCCCTCTCTTGTAGTTGTATTACAGTTTAGGCTCCAAATTTTGATGCTTGGTAAGTAGTTCTTTTAAATATATAGAGTTAGATAATTAATTCCTGACATGAAGCCTATGAACCTTTCAATACGCAGATTTGCCCTATCTCCACGACCAGTGTATGTGTTTGCAAACACAAGAGGGTGATCTTTGTGTCCACAACAAATTCCCTTGGGCTCCATTTCTCTAGGGGCCGATTGTGTGGGTAGGTTCTTATCTTATGGCTATACCTAGCTAGTGGATTTGCAGCCAAGCTTTTGGATCGAGTAGGTTCCCGCTCACTTGAGCTCAGTCCACCATCTTACCATTTTATGACTTGTTTGGGACCAAACTTTGTAGGAAGTTTCTTTTCTGAGATGTGTACTTTGTGGTACATAAATGGAAAGGTTTGCAGGTCCATTTGTTATGATCTTCAATATGTGTAGTGTAGCGACATGCTTGACTATCCTATTCTCTACAAGTTTGTTGGACTGGAAGAATATTCCGATGTAGAAACATGTGACAACCACCTGCAGGAGATCAATTACTTTGCAAATATGGAAGTAGAAAACTAGTTATAGACAAGAAGAATCAATGACAAAAGTTCAACATACTGGATAATTTGATTCCCATAGACATAAAGGCAAACGGGAAGAGGAAAAGGAAAAAGAAAACAGGTGTTGCTGTCCCTGTTCTCTCCTTTTTTGGGGGGTAGAGAAGTGAACAATGAAAGAATTGAGATTTTGACCATTGGGTATTCCATTTCTCACCTCTAATCCAGTTTTAAATGAAAGTTCCTGTATACTTTAAAGGTGCTATCTACCAGTTTGCATGGAGGAATCCTCACTGGATGGGCCTTGGCAAACGTGGATATGAACTTAGCATTCCATTAACAAATTTTCATTGAATTTTACAAAGTGCTGACAGACTTTCTCCATCCAGGTTTACAGTTATGACAGGCCTCTGTTCCAGCCTTTTGACGTGCCTTCAAATGGGCCTGCTCATTCATCTGAAAAGTTCAAAGGAAACTCTATCAATGGGCAGTCCAATAGCACAAGAAGAGAATCTGGGAGGATGCCCACACAGACCAAGAACAACGATGTTTATGCTTCAAAATCAATTGCTGAGTCCACCTCACAGCATAGGGTGGGCAACATCAATAAGAATTCTTCTGGGAAGAAAGTGGCTAATAATGATGAATTTATGGTTCCTTCCATCTGTTCTCCCAGATTTTCTCGATATTCTACTCAAGAGCATGCAGGGGTTCAAGACAAATCAAATCCACTATCCGCTACAAACCCACACAAAAGTCCTTCTGCAATGCCCAAATCATCCGCAGAATGTTATAGTGCTGTGAACAGGCACTTGGAGAGAATCGATGAATCTGATATGAGATCAATGAGCTCTTCAAAGGTAAAGGAGAAAGAATCAGTGCAAGGATCAAAAATTGTGGAAGTTGAAGAAAAGAGTTTACCAGTTCAGGCATTCAAAGAAAAGTTCAAAAACAAAGATGCTAAAGCATGTCAGATGAGGGATAATGCGAATAATATAGATAGTTATGATAACCCACATTTTGGGAATAGCAGGCGTCAACCTACAAGCATGAACGGAAGTTCCATGGAAGCAAAGAACCCTACAACAACTAGAAATACAGTGTCCTGTAAACCATGCACTGATTTAAATGACTGTAACAAGAATTCTAATTTACTGGATAGAAGTTTGCGGGAAGCTGGTTCAAAGAGAAAACGAGGACATCAGGATGTAGAGCAAAATGATGATCTATCAGACTCTTCAGTGGAATGCATACCTGGTTGGGAGGTCTCTCCAGATGAAATTGTTGGTGCTATTGGTCCAAAGCATTTCTGGAAGGCAAGAAAAGCTATTCAGAAGTAAGTGTACAGTACTTAAGTAACTGTTTTGTGTCAAGTATTTCTTGCATTCATTAGAAAATTACCATGTTCTGTTTCAGTTTAGTTATTTGCATTTTCTTTTAGTTTCAGCTGATTGTCTTATGAGAAGACGATGTGAAGATGATATATATCTTTGTTTGTTTCTCATTGCCCCATCTATGCTGTCTAAATTTTTAAAAAACTGTATATATAAGATAAATCGCCGATGCCTTTAGTTTTCATTCTTTTTTAAAACAGAAGCACAAATTTATCCAAAAGAACTGTACATGTGTGCTTGTTAGACTTATACCATGAATATTGCTTTCTTGCTTTCTAAATTGCTGTATAATGTTCATTGTTTTTTGTGGCTTCACACTTTGTTTTGTCTAAACTTCTACAGTCAGCAGAGGGTTTTTGCTGTCCAAGTATTCGAGCTGCATAAGCTGATAAAAGTGAGTCTTCAGAAAATAAACAAAGCTTTCATCCTTTTCTATTCATAAGTTGGTTAGCTTGTGGATGCAATCTTGTGCAGGATGTAATTATAACCTACAATGTATTAACTTCCAAGCAGGTGCAGAAGTTAATTGCAGCATCTCCACATTTGCTTATTGAAGGAGATCCTGTCCTTGGCAGTGCCTTAGTGGGAAAGAAGACCAAACTGCCTAAAGGAAATTTGAAAGTGCAAACCCTGTCAATTGCAAACAAGGATGATATCCAACCAACTCCAGAGCAACCGGAATTATCGAAACAAAACACTGAAGGAAACCCACCATCCCCTTGTCGTGATGATGGGCTTGGGGGCAACGGTCATGATCAAGCTGCAACAAACGAAACCTTTACAAGCAACCCTCCAGTCATGCCTGCTGCTCCTGACAACAAACAGAATAACTGGTGCATGAATCCACCACAGAATCAGTGGCTTGTCCCAGTTATGTCTCCCTCTGAAGGTCTTGTCTATAAGCCTTATGCTGGTCCCTGTCCCCCAGTTGGAAGTTTGTTGGCGCCATTTTACGCCAATTGTACTCCGTTAAAGCTCCCATCTACACCATATGGCGTTCCTATGCCTCACCAGCCACAGCATATGGCCCCTCCTGGTGCTCCTGCCATGCATATGAACTACTTCCCGCCTTTCAGTGTGCCGGTGATGAACCCAGGGGCACCAGCATCTGCAGTCGAGCAAGGGAGCCATGCTGCTGTGCCGCAGCCTCATGGGCGTGCGGAACAACAGTCGCTGATCTCGTGCAACATGTCGCATCCGAGTGGCATTTGGAGATTTCATGCATCAAGGGACAGCGAGCCACAAGCCAGCAGCGCCAGCAGCCCTTTTGATAGAATTCAAGTTCAAGGTGATGGAAGTGGCCCGGTGTCAGTCTTTCCCTCGGCTCCAGCTCAGAATGCCCAGCCTCAGCCCTCATCTGGAAGCAGGGACCAGCAGAACCATGTGATCAGGGTTGTCCCACATAATGCGCAGACTGCTTCAGAGTCAGCAGCACGGATTTTCCGTTCAATACAGATGGAGAGGCGACAAAATGACCCATAGCTGGTGACCGCATGCTGTTATGTCATCTACTCATCCAATCACAGCTTAAATGCAGTTTACAGGTCATCCCGAGCTCTATATTGTGGTAGCTCCTATATTCTGACCAGTGATTGCACTTACCTGATAGTTGTAGATTCGATGACATACCTGACAGTTGTAGATTCGATAATACAATCTTCTGTTCACTGCAGAGTTGTAGTGCAGGGCCTGCGCCAAAGTGATGGCCCTGAAGTTATGAGCCTTTCATGGTTATGCAGTGACCGGAATTGGTATATATAGGATACTTTTCCATTGTGTTCAGTTCACCAGCAGGCAGCAGTATTTCTGTAGCATGCAATGGACAGTGAGTGGTACAGTAGGAACAAGCAGCTGACTGCTCGTATGGGGAATGTTTGGTGTATACTGGTAGTATAGGCTTCTGTACAATTCAGTGTTTTATCTTGTTGTACAGTATGTGCAAGTGCAAGCTTTGTAAAGCGTTCTGGGCAATGAATCAGATTGCAAGAATTTAATGCTGGAAACCATCTTTTGCTCTGTTTCTGTTCTGAACATTGCTTGTGGATTAAACGAAAGCTCTGGATTGTTATGTATCCATTACTAGTTCTTCCGTTCTTGTATTATTGCCCTTCCCGTTTGCTTGAACGAGGATTTTGCCAGATTATGTATCAGACCTGATGTGGAAGCGATGCAGCAACTCAGGATAGAAACATTTGAATTGAACACCACGCTTGCAGGGAATCATGCCTTCTAGAACTCACGGCGTGCACTCGCGCCATGGGCCATGGCAATGGCATCGAAGCATATTTTCTTGCTATAAAACCCTCCCCGGGAAGGCCGTCGTGCGTAACAGCGTAACTGCTTTGCCATTACCCCTCCAAGCCCTCACCACCAACTTCCATCCCAAGTCGCAAAAGCCCAAGCCCCACCGCCTCCGTTTCCCGCCGGCGCCGCCGACATGAAGGGGCCAGTGGATGTCACCCTGACGAAGGTCATCACGCCGCGCCGCCAGGGGTGGCCGCGGTGCAACTACTACAACGACGACGTCAACGATGGCGAGGTCGGCGTTGTCCGGATCGGCCGCAGCCCGGCCGTCATCGAGCCGATCCCACAACGACGACGTCACGGGCGCCTGGATCCGCCAGGCCGCGTCCGTCGCCCGCGAGCGCAGCCTCCGCGCGCCCCTCGTCGCCGACGTCGTCGCGCTGCGGGGCCGCGAGCCCCCCGCCCTCTTCTCCTGGAGGACCTCCTGGCGCTCGCCACCCCCGTCGCGCTCTGCCTCGGCAGCTCCCGCGTCCTCGTCTACCGCCCCGACGAGTACGGCCGGTGCCACCACGTGCGCCACGCCGCCTCCGCTACGTCCAGGGCGACAACAACATGCGCCAGCTCCGCGCGTTCCTGGACGACAGGCGCGTCACCGTGGCCTGCCTCGGCGCGGGGGCGGACTGGGGCAGCTCCGAACTGGGCAAGGCAGAGTGGCTGCACGCCTGCACGCGACCCGCGACGCCTACCTCTGCTTCGAGATCGCGGCCCGCCGCCCGCTGCCTGCAGAAGCTCGGCGCCTGATCGAGGCGCGGCAAGCGGCTTGCGCGGTGATCAGTGGACAATTGGACTCTGGACATCGTCATTTCAGTTTTGCTACTGCGTTTAGTTGGTTCTGTCGTTAGTTTGTAATTCTGCAAGGATCAGTAATGCCTTGGCATTAAGCAATGCAAATGGAGACTTCAAATGATGCTTGTCAGTTAATTAGTACGTGCTGATATCAAGCCGTTTTCTTGTGGGATGTGCACGGAACGCTGTTTTTGTTGCCGTGCTATTCCTTTCTAAATTGTAGATCATTTTAGTTTTTTTTCATAAATATTATTATCTAGATACATAATAATATCTATGAATTTAAAAATTAAAATGATCTATAATTTGAAATAGAGGGAGTACAACATTGCAGATGCAGTGTTCTTGCTAGTCCGCTCCTACCCTGGTCATTTGCACATTTGCCTCCCTGTTTCGATCTTACACTGGTGGAGCTAGGTGGTGTCCAAGGTGGGCCATGTCCCCCTCTTTCTTTGGAGAAACTGTTGCACTATACTTTTGCATGGATGCATGCATGCCTACACCTTCGCTTGCTCTCATCTGGCTTTTAACAGCTAGTATGCAAGCTAGTAAGCTTACGCAGTTCAATTGCCGATTCTCCTTAAGCCTTTGACATATTTGATTGCTTTCTCATACTAGTTCTAATATTTGAAAGCAGTTGATTTGTTTAGCTTTACATAGTATTGCATGGAGTTATGTAGCTGTTGAGATCATGGTGAAATTGGCCCCTCCTTAACTTCAATCCTAGCTCCGCCACTTCCTACTAACAGTGTTGCATTGAGACCAATTAATCAACCTTGAAGAGGAGCTTCCCTGGAATAGTTTGACACTCCTTCCGTTCTTCGTTTAGATTTTAGATTATAATCTAAGCATGACTGAAAGAAGCGAAAACAAACCGATCCAATATGTCGTGGACTGTGGTTTTTCGCTCAACAAAGCTCGTTAACTGTAGAAAGACAGCCAGCCCAGCCCATTTCCGACACCGTGTCCGCAACGCCAGGCAGCCGCACCTGTTGGGATACGAGGTAGGCTACGCTAGCGCAAATCAAAATTTCTACCGCGTATAACCAGGAAGAACTGCCGTATAAGGATCACGGGATTACCACTCGACGCACTACTGGTGCGGAAGATGTAGATATGCGTCGGTGCAGTGAAGACGATCACGTAGTCGTACGTAGTCGATCAACGTAGTCGATCACGTCCAGCAGCTCCTCAGCAGCTCGTCCACGTGCACAGCAAGATCGCCTCCGGTGCCGCGGCTCGTCGTCGGCTCGTCGTGGCTCGTCGTCGGCTCGTCGTGGCTCGTCGGCGGCTCGTCGATGGCTCGTCCAAGTGCTGCAGGCGCAACACCTCCAAGGTATCCACACGTGCAGGGAGGAAGCGTCGCAAGCCGGATTGCTAGATCCGCGAGTTGCAACAGGCGAGGGCGTGGGAGGCGCGGCAAGAGTGTTCAGCCAAAAGGTGTAAAACCCTAGGGCGCCCCCACCCCTCTATTTATAGGGGTTCCTGATGGGCCTCTGGATCCGAGGCCCATTAGTACTCCTAAACCTAATCCAACTCGGATCAGATCCGAATTGGGCTTCCAGCCCCTTAAGTGTGTGACCCTATGGGTTCGGATACGTACAGACATGGCCCGAGTACTCCTACTCGGCCCAATAGTCGGTAGCGGCCTCTAGCAAGACGTGCCAACTCCTATACGCATACGAAGATCATATCAGACGAACCATCACAACATAATATACATGCTATTCCCTTTGCCTCACGATATTTGGTCTAGCTTCAAGCCGACCGCTCTTTCTCGATCCTGTGATTCGGAATCCCTTTGTAGGTTAACTCTTAACCGTACGTAGCATGGCCATGCATTTTCTGATCCGATCACTCGAGGGGCCCAGAGATATCACTCTCAATCAGAGAGGGGCAAATCCCATCTTGATTGACCATGTCTCATAGCATGCTTCTTGACAAACCCGAAAGCTACCTTTATAACTACCCTGTTACGGCGTAGCGTTTGATAGCCCCTAAGTAGGTCAATCCACATCTAGAATACATGCGACAATCTCAGGTCTAAGGACAAAGCGTATATGTTGTTTAAAGAGAGAACTACTTCTCGTGTTGGGTCAGTCCTAACACATGTCTCCACATGTGTCCACATTATTAGTTCAACATCTCCATGTCCATGACTTGTGAAACATAGTCATCAACTAATACATGTGCTAGTCTAATATTCATGTGTGTCCTCACATGAACTCCGACTAGGGACAACTTTAGAATAACCATACAAGTAAAGAGTTTCACATACAATTCACATAATTGCAAATCAATTCAAGTAGCCTTTAATGGATATTCAATGAACACAGTATACAAATCATGGATACAAATGGAATATCATCATCTCTATGATTGCCTCTAGGGCATACCTCCAACAGCACCTTCTAGGACTCGCGGCTTGCCTGCCCCCATCGATGCACCCCAGGAAGCAAGCGGACGCCCCTGATCGAGACACGTGGAGACACCGATCTTGCTATAAGACAACCTCTTTCCCCTCCTCCTCCAAAGCCTGGCTGGCTTCCACGCCACTGAGCCAGTCGACAACCAACTCCTCCCCCACGCCACGAAAACCCCAAACCCCATTCCCCACCTCCCCCCCATCCGCCGCCGCCATGAAGGGCCCCGTGGAGGTCACCCTGACGAGGGACACCCCCTCCGCCCGCCGCTGCTGGTGGCGGCGCGACGACGACCTCGTCGACGACGGCGACGTCGGCGTCCTCCGGATCGGCCGCGGCCTGGCCGCCGTGGACACCACCTTCTCCTCCACCGACGAAGTCACCAAGCGCTGGCTCGCCGAGGCCTCCGCAGCGGCCCGCGGCCGCCACCTACGCAAGCCCTTCCTCGCGGGCCTCGTCGCGCTGCGCGGCCTCGACCCCGCCGACCGGGACAACTACCGGGGGAGGGGCCGCGGTGGCTTCAAGCCCACCGACCACGCCAACCCGATCCGCTGCGTCGCCCTCTGCCTCGGCGGCTCCCGCGCCCTCGTCTACAGCCCCGACACCCACGGCTACCGCGTCCGCAAGCCCGCCTACGCCGGCGACCTACTCAAGTTCTACGACAACAACATGACCCAGCTCCGCGCGTTCCTGGACGACAACCGCATCACCGTCGCTTGCTTCGGCGCGCGGGAGGTCACGAGGAAGCTGGCCAAGGAGTGGGGCCTGCACGTGGCCTGGCCGGAGGAGCTCACGGATCTGTTCGCGCGCGCCTACGGGAAGGTCGCCGGGGTGGAGCGCGAGGAGAGGCTGCTGCCGAAGAAGCCCGAGAAGTACTGGATGGGGAAGGCGGCGCTCAAGAGGGAGAAGGCCAAGGCCGAGCGGGACGAGTACGACACCGACGAGGAGGAGAGGCTCAACAATCTCGGCCGGACGCTGCGGCCGCGCAAGGTGGTGAGCGGCCTGAGCCTCGAGCGCATGGCGAGGGTGGCGCTCGGGCCGGAGATGCGTCTCGCGCGCTGCCCGCCGAAGGTGGCGCATGCGGACTGGGGCAGCTACTACCTGGGCGAGGAGGAGTGGGCGTACGCCACCCGCGACGCGTACCTCTGCTTCGAGATCGCGGCTCGCTGCTTCGAGAAACTCCTCGAACCCAACGCCGCCGGATCGTCGAGCTCGAGCGCCAAGCCGGCTGTCGCGACCGTTGGTATGGTGCGCCCCGCCGCCGTCCTGTCTCACTAGCCGTCATGATCTGAACATGGCTCGGCGTATCGATCGCTAAGTTTTTGCTGCTGCGTTTAATTTGCTCTGTTACGTTAGTTGGTATGATCATCCTTATCAGTATGGTGTAGCAAGGTATCAGTAGTAGTGGCGTAGTATATGCAATGCAGATGCAAAATACTGGCTTGATATGGTGATGGTGGTAGTAGTAGTTGAAGCTACGAACCAGTATGCAGTGATGGAATCATGCGTTTTATGTGCCTGATGGCTGGTGACATTTGGGATGAAAATGGATGATCAATGCTTTGTTTAGCTGAGATGTGGTTCAACAATTTGTGTTTGCAATTCCTGTGTTTTTGAGTCCTATTTGGTTAGCGCATTCTTGCCTGGATCTTTTTTTAGCATTGGCATCATGATGCATTCATACAAGCTGGCTTGCTGGTTTTATGTCCCACTTGATACATTTTTGTGGCAGCGTTAATCGACCCGAGAGGGCGAGCTGTTGTGGTATCAGTGGTTCCAAATTTCTAACGTGGTTTGGATTATTTAGATATTTGTGCGGGCTTGGCAGTAATCTATATTTCAATGCTGTTTATGGGAGTGGCGGTACTTTTAGCACAGAGAATGAATGTTGTTAATGATGGACAAGTGTTTATGCTGTGTTCGTGAACGTGTTAATTAGTTTTCTAAATGACATGTTAATTAGTTACTGCCTCCATTGTCATTGCTTACCTCGTCAGATGTATATTAGATAAAATGGGAAAAATACTGAATGTGAGGATGTAGAGAAGAATGATGTAGTCAGTAGGTGATTGTGTTTGCAAATAAACTTCTTGATCGAACACAAATGGTGGTTTAATATGGTTAGCAGTAAGAAGTACAACCTAATTACTAATATGATGTGACGGAATTACGTGCTGATGTGCACTTGATGGCTGGCGGATCAAAATGGATTGATTGTTGTTTACTTGAGACAGTTTAACTATGTCAGTTAACCATTTCTGTTTGCAAGTGCATGATTTGAGTCCTACTTGGTCATTGCTTCCTCACCTGGGGCTTCATCATACTTGGTATTGACTGCATAAGTCAGTACGTGATGCATATTCTTACAACGTTTTATGCCTTGCTCGATCCATTTCCTGGTAACATGAATCAAGTGTTTTATGCGTCACTTGATGCTACATATGAACCAGTATGAAGTGATGGAATCATGTGTTTGATGTGCATCTGATGGCTGGTGACATTTTGGATGAAAATGGATGACCAATGCTTTGTTTAGTTGAGATTTGTTTCAACAATTTGTGTTTGCAGCTCCTGTGATTTGTGAGTCCTAATTGGTCAGGCCTTCTGGCCTGGATCTTCTTTAGCATTGGCATCATGAGCATTCATACAGGCTGGCCTGCTGGTTTTATATCCCACTTAGTCCATTTTCTTTGGCAGGATCAATCGACCCGAGGGGCAAGCCTGTTTCGTTATCAATGGGTTATAAATAGTTTAGATATTTCTGTGGGCTTGGTACTAGTCTATGGTTCAATATTGTTTATGGGAGTGATTGTTATTTTTGCATAGAGAATGTTGTTAATGATGAACAAGTGTTTATGGTGTATTGGTAAGCATGTTAATAAATTTTTCTAAATCACATGTTAATCAGTTACTGCCTCCGTTTTCATGTGCTTACCTAGGCGATGTATGTTAGATAAAATAGGAAAAATACTGAATGCAAGAAAGTAGAGAATAAATGATTTAGTAGTTAGTAGGTGTCAGTTTATTTACAAACTAATAAACTTCTTTATCGAACACAAATGGTGGTTTAATATGGTTAGCAGCCAGGCTGGTGGATCAAAATGGGTTGAAAGGTGCAGTGTTCTTGTGATTTGTGAGTCCTACTTGGTCAATGCTTCCTCACCTGGGGCTGCATCATGTTTGGTACTGACTTCATAAATCGTACGTGATGCCTTACAAGGTTTTATGCAGTGTTTGATCAAATTTCTGGGAATATGAATCAACTTGAGAGGTGTGGTGAGCCTGTTCTGGTTCTCTTGTGAGTTCTGATGCATGGGATCAGTTGCTGTACCTGGTTCCTATAGGCTTATGTTGTCAATGATGAACACGTGCTTTTCTGGTGTTCATGTGCATGCTAATTGATTACTGCCTCCATTTTTATATAGGCTCAGTCTGTCTGCAGTAACTGCAGAGGATTTGCTTCCCATTTTTTATATACTACAAACATGTTTATATGGATGGTGAGACTACGGATTAAGCTTGAGATGTGGTTAGCCTGTCTGTGGTTTTGTTGCAAATACAGTACTGTTCTTGTGATTCATCCTTCCAGCTTCAAGCCTGCAGCTGGTTTTGTGTTCCACTTGATCCACTTCTTGGCAGGACTCAAATCAATCGGAGAGGCGCTTGTTTTGCTATTAGCGAGTTTGATCTAATGCATATGATCTGTTGGAGTAGTTTGTTATTTACGTGTTTTTCTTACCTTTTCCGGTTATTATAAACTTGGCTGACCAATGCTGTTTATGTGAGCGTCTGGCACTTGTGTTGTTATTTGAGAATGTGTAGCAAAATGACAGACTGACATCGCTAGGTTCTTGAGAGAGTATAATTTGCTGATCAAAAGTGACGATCATTTGAAAACACAGCGATTATGGCTTCATTTCGTCAGGTGTGCCCACAAGGCCGAAGGCCCCACATTAGTTTGATCAACTTCTCCCACTCTATTGAGTAAGTACATTATGGTCACGGTCTTGCAGAAGGATTCAACCCTGCTGGTAACTTGCAGGTTGCAGCAGTATCGCTCCAATCTTAGAAATCTAGAGATCATCGACACGGCTAGCATTCTCAGTTTCTCACAATGACATAGTACTGTCAAAACTTTAGCATACGTGCACCCTAATCATGCAATGAAGCCATAAATCCATATGATATTAGCGTGCACCAGTAACAGTAACCATGCATCAGATTGCCATCACCAGTAACCACTAACCAGTTACCGCATCAGGTAGCATTAGGCATTGGCACATTTAAAACACTACCCATAACATATCTTCATCGGCTAATGATCAGCTAAATACTGATGCCCACTTGAAACTAAAACAGATCCACTGACCTTGCATCAGGCAGTTCAAGTAGGAGCAACAAGGATTGGTTGGCAAACAGACAATAGAAAGACAGAGCATAGACATCAAAATATGCAGAAAAGACCAAACAAGACTGGAAAGGATTTTAACCATGACAGCTCAGCATTGCAAGCTGCATAAACTTCTGCAACAGCATATTCTTTTCAGAATCTGATAGTCACTTGATATCCATTTAAATCGCTCTACAAGGTTTCCCTCTCTTGATAGACTAAGCTTTCTTCGGCATGGTAAACAGCAACCTAATTAGCAGTGCGGTACAGCTTCCCGAAAACATGCAGCATAGCCACGACGGCAATGAACCCAATGCTCATGATCAGAACAGTGTTCGGGGACATCTTGGCGCCAGCAGCCTCATCGGTGTAGAACTGGAGCATCGAGCTGGCACCACCTCCACCACCAGCAGCACCGCTTGTTGTTCTACGCCTGCGCAGGCTTGCAGCTGCTGCTGCACTCCCTCTAGCGGGTGCATCACCGTTGGCCACCATCTTGTCTTAGCACCCTCTGCATGTCAACAATAGGTTCAGGCATAAGACTCGCAGCACTAAAATTGTCAAAGTGCCACAACATACATAGTGTTTGATCATCAAATAGCAGGTACCACATATTCCACCTAAGAACACCTACAGTATGCCATCTTTATGCAATTGGCGGTTCATTGATGAAACAAAAACATTTACAGCACTATGCAACAAGCACAAGTTAAAATTCCGATTTGATAACCTGCTGTTAAGGGGCAAAGCTAAACTGGGATATCTAAACTGAAACTCAGTTCCTAATTTGCACTTAAGGCATAATGCACAAGCTTCACATCAGAATTACATAAGCAATGACCTGACATCGCATCAGATTCTGCAACACAAGGACTCAAAGCATGAAAACAATATCAAACGTGTACAAAAGCCTGAAACCGTAGATTTCTAACACCACAACTGCAGGCAGATATGTTCATTGCAAAGAGTACTACAAAACTCAACAAGGCATGTTCACACTGGATCTACATAGGGATGATCTAACAACACAAACCAAGACAGAAGCCGTTAACCAGGTCCAGCAGGACCGCGGAATTTACCATCAGCATTCAGTGTGCAACCAAAGGCCATCAGGTGAACTATTCGAAATGTATCTAATCTACGTTTTCAATCACGCGGGGGCATAGGCATCAGTAGCCGATAAGTGAAACAATTTCGGCGGAATTCTGCGAGCAGTACAACTAGAATCCAATTTCCGCGGAACCCAAACAACGGAAACCATCCAGCTAACCTTGACGCACGAATTCGAAGAGGCTAAACACGCAGATCTAAGGCAAGCTCCCAGGCAATCGGCAGCGCAACAACATGCGGAGGGATCTAAACCGAAACAAACCAAGAGAATCGCCCCCTTCTACGGGCACTGAATCAGAAGATCGCGTACGAATCCACCGTCTGGGTGCTGGATCGAGGGAGGCGCGCGTACCTGACGGGGATGAATCCGCGGTTTCTTCTCTTCTCGTCCTTCCTTTCAGAGTCTGAAGTCTGATGCCCGAGCGAGATCCAAGCGCGGCGTGCGCCCTCCGCGTCTGACCCCGCCGCGTTCATATACGCCCCGGTTCCGGGTGGCGTCCGGTCCGGAACGAGATCCGCTCCGAGACGAATGACGTGCAGCGCGCGATCTGATTGGACGACGCGACGCGACGACCAACGGGTCGGGTCCTCGGAGCCCGGCCCGCAAACAAAGTGGAACGGAAAACGGTTTTGCCTTCGTCGTGCACGGACGGATTGCTGTTAACGTGGTGGGCCTACGTATCAGCCCAACAGGCCTCCGAGCCCCAGCCACTCACTTTTGGGTTCGGTTAAGGTCCATGGACAGAAGCAGCCCAGTTGCCGGGGGCAACGGTGGCCCCACGTGTATCCAGGTCACCCGGCCCCACGTGCTAAAAATTGCCACCACCCACCCGCGCCGCGACGAAAACAAGAACGAAGTTGCCGGCGCGGCCGGCGTTCCCTCCCTCTTTCCCTCATCCCCCGCGCGGGTGGATTTCCGGCCAAGCGGATTGTTGTACCAGGTGTTGGAATTGAT
This sequence comes from Setaria italica, assembly GCF_000263155.2. Classification (NCBI taxonomy): domain Eukaryota; kingdom Viridiplantae; phylum Streptophyta; class Magnoliopsida; order Poales; family Poaceae; genus Setaria; species Setaria italica. The sequence goes on from NC_028454.1 coordinate 26,369,586, forward strand.
TTGATCCTGGGAAGCGGAGGAAGCAGGGGATGGATCAGATCATGGGGAAGGTGGGTGGGTACTGGTTCAGCCAGAAGGCCAACGCCAATATGAACGGCGCCGGCGATGACCTCAACGTAAGAAAAAGATGCTGTACTCCTCACCCAAAGATCGCCGTTTCCGTTTGGTTCCATGATTTTCTTGAAAAATTATCTTCGCTTTCGTTTCTGGTTCCATTCGTCATTCTTGCTCGCTCTCTCCTTATTCATTATCGGTCTCACCACATGTCATGCCCTTTTTTTATAATGAAAAATAGAGATCTATGATATTAATTAATGGTGACGCCGATTTTTCAAGGGCCGATCAATTCTGCGTACTGTATCTGAACCAGTATATGTATGCCGTTTCAGCCTACCCATTGCCTTTTTTTGTTTCTCTACCTGACACGTGATCATCTTCGCATCCCAAAATGACGGGTATCGATTTAGGGGGTGTTTGGTTCTTTAGTCCGGACTAAAATTCATGTCACATCGAATATTCGGACGTTAATTAGGAGGATTAAACATGAGCTAATTATAAAACTAATTATATAGATGGAGGCTAATTCACGAGACGAATCTATTAAGCTTAATTAATCCATCATTAGCACATGTTTACTGTAGCACCATATTGTCAAATCATGAATTAATTAGGTTTAATAGATTCATCTCGCAAATTAGTCTCCATCTGTGCAATTAATTTTATAATTAGTCTATGTTTAATACTTCTAATTAGTATCCAAACATTTAATGTGATAGGAATTTTAGGAGGTCATAAACAACCAAACATCCCCTGACATGATCCTGTCTGTTTCCGTTTCTCTCAGCCATGCTTGGATTATAATCTAAGCCAAGATTTTCATGCTTCTCACTTCCTGTAGTTCAAACCTCTAAAGCGACTTACCATATAAGCGAGAATCTAGAAAAATAAGCAAGACGTTTGATGAGACTCTCACTTATTTTCACTGATGAGCTGCTTCTAAGCCGAAACAAACAGGATAGTATAGCCTGACTTAAGCAATCAGTGACGTAATTTCTGCCATTTCGATAATTCGATTCCTAACTGCATAGCATGTGGGCGTGTTAATGGAGCCGGGTTGATCTAGGTGGCGCAAGGGCTCAGGAAGCTGCTATTATATTTACCAACTTAACGACCTGTAGGAATAAAACAAAACTAAACGACCTGTAGCAAATCGGACAATACACATGCTTTCATGGGCTTTTGTAACTTTGGATAGATCCATTGAACCAAATGACTAAGCAGTGTATAATTAAAGATGAGCACTGGATCATGATTTCAGAATTCTTTTAGTTATGAATCGACGCAGAGAGAAAAGTTACAGACTTAGCATTCAGGAACCCTGTTTTCTCCTAATGGATTCGCCCGATCAAGTATCGATCATTGTCGACCATGGTGCAGAGCTGCATAACTGTACCATAATTGAAGTTATTCTCATTTTCTGTCAGTTTAGGATCGTCTTCTGCTTCAGTGATGCCACCAGAACGTCCTGAACAGGTTACAATGGGTCAAGGCCTTGTGGATTGGGGATTGAATTCATGTTGTCAATTACATCTAATTCTAAAACTGTAAAAATAAAATCAATTTTTTTCATGCCTTGTGCTCTCCATTTTGTTACTTGGCTTGAGCAATTCGTGAATGTCTTCCTTGTTCTACTTCTTAGCATGAGATCCAAACTATATGATCTATTTATATTGCTATAAGCTGTGTTGAGACATTCTTGCAACAGACTGAAACTCCTTTGTATTGACAATGCTAACCTTTTGCAATTTTCAGTCAGTCTCTAGCAGCATTGGGGATGGAGCTAAATGGATGGTCAACAAAATAAAAGGTATCGCTGTTACAGTTAGCATGTGTTTGGTTTTGGGACCATGCGGGTTAGGTCGGAGCCAACCCAGTTTTCTGGGTTGGAGTGAACCCAGTTCTTGTTTGGTTGCAAGGATAGGTTGGACCCAATTTTTTGTTTGATTAGTGGGATAAAGTGGGTTGGAATGGTTCCATCTCTTGTTTGGTTTGAGGATGCGGGTTTGACAATGAATATGCTCACCTTAAGGTGAGATTACCCTAGCTGCCATACCAATTCATCAACAATATAGGACATCAACCTGCTACTGCTCACATTCTAGCACTGTTATTTTCTTGTGAAAAATTACCCTTAATTTAAATACCTGCTACTGCTTAATTTAAAAATAATATAGTATCATCAACTCAGGGGCTTCTTAACAGGATTTGATGCTCATTTGCTTTCTGGTTATAAACACATAGGACATAAATCATCTGAAAAAAGAAAGATATTCCAAATGAGGGATGAAAACAACAGCATATACCAAGTTCAAGCCTTACTTACATATACCAAGTTCAAGTTCAAGGCAATACAATATCAGCCACCAAGTTGAAGCTTACATAATATAAATTCAGAGCTTAGACACTAATTTAGGATCAAGTTCTAACAAAAGAAACATCCTACTCATTGAAATCACTCTTACATTCCAGGAAACTTCTCAGCGATGAACATTGTGACCCAATTTAACTTGTGCTCGAATGGCAAGTTATAGAAAGCTTTGCCAATGTGAGGATTGCTCACCAAATGAGCATAGTAGAAAGATATGTGTGCTGAATTAAAATCAGGAAGTTGGTTCAAGACGTCAAATAGGTCAGGTGGCAGCTCATTATCAGGTTTAGCTACCATTTTTATGGCAGCGGCAAGATTCTCACCTACACTTTTGAAGGCGGCAACCAGCCCATCCTCCTCCATTTCAGCTATCTTGGACTTCTTACTTGGTCTACTAGCAGAAGATGTTGCCCCTTGAGTGGTATGTCCATCACTTGGACCATACCCAGTAACCTCATCCCCCTCTTCTTGACTTTCACCCTCATCATCCTCTCTACCTAGAGGTGCACTTGAGTCTTTTGCAAAGTTTCCAGTAGCCATGGTATTACCAAATATTACCTTCATCTCTCTATTGTGCAAGAGGGGCTTGTTCAAGTACTCAACATCAGACTTGTGATCCTAGACATGATGGAAAAATATGTTAATATAATCTAACACTGGTGAATCAATCAAGAACTAAACAAACAACAGTAAGGTTACATGGACATGGCCGTTGTAGTGCTCCTCTTTTTTAATCATGCAGTTTTCTTCATCAAAGAGGGCACCACTCAACTTCTTCAATCTATTTATCTTTGCATACCTTTTCTGCCATGTTTTCAAATGATTCTTAACTTGCTCACCAGTGATCCTTATGGTGAACTTCTCATTGATAACCCTAGCACAACCATTAAAAAGGTGTTTCTTAAATCCCTTTGATGTCTTCAAACCAGCAGCCACCAAATCATTTAGGTGAGAGAGCATGAAAGCAGACATTGCTGATGTCCACATAGCATACCCACTAGTCCTACTACACCCTTCAGCTACTTCCTCCATTGTTCTGCCACACAAAAACACAATCAGCACGAAGATGTAGCCAAAATCAGCACCAAGATATAGCCACAATGTATATTATCACCAATACAAAATCAGCACCAACATGTAGCCACAATGTACATTATCACCAATATAAAATCAGCACCAAGATGTAGCCAAAATACACATTATCACCACAAATTACATAAAATTCAGCAAGCAACATGTTCATAAAAATATTATTCAACATCAGCAAAGAAAGGTTTAAAGATGTTATACAACTGAAAGAAATTCAAGTTTGATACAAATATTAGTTAATATTGTTATTTTGACGGTCTGCCCACATCTGATCTGCTATCTGCTGCCTGAAATTAACCATAGTAGCATGCTCATTTGCTTGGCCAATGCGTGTGGAAGCATGGTTGTAGCTTGCCCAATTAGTATCCTCTGTGAAGAACTCATCATGCCCATCTTGTATGACCCAATTGTGAATAATGCAGCAAGCACAAACAATATCTACTTGTGTTGGAAAAGGAAAGAATGGTGTAGCATCATCAAGAATTTTGAATCTCCTCTTTAGTGCCCCAAATGCTCTCTCTACTGTGACACGTAGTAATGAGTGCCTAAGGTTGAACAATTCCTTCTCATTTTGCACTGGATTACTTCCCTATTCATTTAAGTGGTACGAACTCCACGAAAGGGGGGCAAAAATCCTGGTTTGGCTCCATATCCAGCATCGACTAGGTAGAATTTTCCTATCATTTGATATACAATTTGGTCATAATACTATAGACTGAAATGTGTATATAAAAGTTGAGAGTTAACTACTCTATTACCTTGTGGGACACGAAGGCCATTCTCACGTTCTAAAGCATCACGTAAAACTAGAGCATCATGTGCAGCCCCTTCCCAACCAGCCAACACATAGGTGAACTGTAGATCAAAATCTACAGTTGCCATTACATTTTGTGTACAAAAGGATTTCCTACCGCGAAAGGCATGCTCAATGTTCTTAGGAACAGATGCTCTTACATGAGTACCATCAATAGCTCCAATACAGTCCTAATTTTTTCAAAAAGGTAAAAATTAGGGACCATATGATGTTAGATTAATAGAAAAGTCAAAACAAAATAGGGATAAGCCTCACACCTTAAAGTAAGGATCCCATCTGTTGTCCCCTGCAATTTTGCTTGGAGTGTCCAAAGACGGGGGCCTAATTAGTTCCCCTCGCAGCTCTCCAATAGCACGGAGTACTTTGTTGAAATAGCGGCTAACTGTTTCCCCCGATCTATCAAAATTAGTTCCAACTAACTTATTCCTAAGGTTATGTCCCACTGTATTTAGAAACATACCCACCTGCTGCTCAACACACAAGTTACATGTATCTTGAAGCAAACCACGCTCTCTAAAAAGATTGCAAAATTGAAAAAACTTGCCTCTATTCAGTCTTCACATGTTCAAGCAAGTTGTGTCATCCTTTCAAATTTTGTTATTTAGATAATCTACTCTCATCATATCCCTTGCCGCCATAGGCCCATAGGTAATACCAACCCTTCTTGTACATCGTTTACGTTTTCTAGATTGAATAATCACCGCCATCATTGACAACAACATGTATGCAGCAGTAGCACAAGTTACAATCTTGGTCCTCTTATCCATCTACAATACAAGAATAAAATAAACACTTGTTCTTAGAGCCAATTGAACCAGGATGTCATGCTACTGGACTATTTATTCAATTCAATCCATAATACTATCAACCAGTAGCATCCAAAGCCAATACAATAAATATAAACCAACATAAACATGGTGGTGTACGGTTTCAACCTTGGAGAGCAGGGGACGCGACGCCGGCGGATGGTACGGGCGGTGGCGCTTGGCAGGTCCGGCGCTTGGCAGGGGCGGCGGAACTTGACAGGGGTGGCGGAGGTTAGGGGCGCGGCGGAGTCGGTCAGGGGCGGCGTCAGTCAGGGGCTGCCGCCCACCACGGAGGTCAGGGGAGCGGCGCCGGTCAGGGGCCGCCGCCCGCCACGGAGGCCAGGGGAGCGGCGCCGGTTAGGGGCAGGGGCGCATCTGAGGGGCGGCGGAGGGGATTAGGGGCGCTGCGGTGGAGGCTTGGGGCGGCGGCGGAAGGGGTCGGGGGCACGGCGGCGGATGTCAGGGGAGCGGCGGCGGTTAGAGGCGGGGGCGGATCTGAGAGGCGGCGGAGGGGATCAGGGCGTGGCGGCAGAACTCAGGGGCGGCGGCGGCGGAGGACGTCAGGGGTGCGGCGGTGGTCAAGGGCGGGGGTGGATCTGAGGGGCGGCGGAGGTCAGGGGCGGCGGAGGGCAGCCCATCCTCGATTTTCAGGGGCGGCGGCAACGAGATCCATCGGGAGAAGGTGCAGCCGGGGGAAAGGGGCGGTGGATGGGGCTGCGGCGGCGGATGCTAGGGGTGGCGGTGATGGTAGGGGAGGCGGCGGATGGGGGCGCCGGCGGAGGAGGTCAGGGGCGGCGGGGTTGGAGCCGGCGCTGCTCTGGCGTCGGGGTCGGGGGTGAGAGGAGGCGCGGTGAGAGGAGACGTGCGAGGAGAACTGGGTCGAAACGATCCGTCCATTTTGGAGGAATCCCTTGGACCCGGATCTAATGGGAATATTCCTATGTGGGTTAGACCCAACCCAGTTCTCTTTTGAACCAAACGTGGAACGAAGGGGGTCCGACCCGTTCTGACCCGTTCCGACCCAGTAACCAAACACACGTAGAGTTACAAGATGATCTTTCTGTTCTACGTAAACACATGCACCCTTTAAATCATTGTTGGATGTGATCTAAGTGAGATAATGAATAGTGATATTCCACTTGAAAGCTCCCATTTGTCATGTAAATTGCACTGAACATATCTTCAATGTGCCATTCTCCAAAGAGCATTAGAGAGACTAATTAATGATGCGTAAATCAACTCCCATTGTTCTTGCATGTCTTCAATCTCTCTTCTCCCCTCTTCTCTTTTCCTATTAGAATCAAAAGAGGGGGGGTGAGGGGGAACAAGGGAGATGAAATGAGCTTATGCTCCATTCTTTTATTTCCAAAGAATTTATCTTGGTTTTTAATTGAGTTCAGAATAACTTACTATTTGATTAACGCCATATCCAGTTCTTACGATTTGTCCCGCATACAGTTCACACTATATATATCTGTTTTTCATATTCCCATCACAAACTTGCTTCCTTTGTCCACTTATATAAGCACTGCCTGACTTTCAGGGAAGATGCAGAAACCACTGCCTGAATTTCTCAAGGAACATGACCTCCCAATGGGCCTGTTCCCCCAGGATGCGACCAACTACGAGCTGGCTGAAGACACAAAGCTGCTCACCGTGTACATTACATCTCCCTGCGAGGTGGGCTTCAAGGACTCGTCAGTCCTGAGGTTCTCCACCAACGTGACGGGTTACCTGGAGAAGGGAAAGCTGACCCACGTCGAGGGCCTCAAGACCAAGATCCTGATCTGGACCAAGGTGACGGAGGTCAGGGCCGAGGCCACCAAGGTGCACTTTGCCGCCGGCATGAACAAGACCCGAAATCGGGATGCTTACGAGGTTGTCAGGGATGGTGTCGTCGTAGACAAGTTCTAGATCATGCATAGGTAACGAGATGGATACGTGCAACGTCTTGAAGGTGTCCTGAAAAATTGTGAACCACTGCTACCCTGAGGCTGTACCAAAACCTGTTCTGCTCATCGATCATTTGGGACAAAACTACCGTCCCTTTTTTGCTGGGGCTGATCATTTTGCTATGCCTGTTCTGTATCACCAAAAGAGGATGTGTACACCATGCAGAGATTATTGGGGTGACAGGGCGTGACAATTGCTTCATTGTAATTCCTTTTGTAATTAGATCAATGTATGTATGAGAAGTCTGGCAAGCCCTAATAGGCATTCAAACCTTCCCTTCTCCGTTCTAGTACCTCATACAGTAAGTTCATATTGCGGAACGACGATGCTGGCGGTGACAATGATCTGACCCACTGGTGTTTGTTTTAGATGTTTTTTCATTTTTTCTCTTTGATTTTTCTAGTTATGACCTTCCAGAGACATAAGCTTGTATTTTTCTACTATATCAATAGAAACGCACACATTAGGTGCAGTTCATTCAAAAAAAAAAATATTGCGGCAAGATATGTTGACATTGCATCTTGAAAGAAATATGAAAGGGGATTTCTACAATATGATTAGGCTCACGGGTGGTAAATGCAATTATTTTTCTTATAGGGGTATGCTCAAGGTGTCTTCTAAATTATAATGATAATAAGTGGGCTATATGCGTGAGAATAAACTGTTCTTAATTGCTAGCGCCTGCAATTGTTATAAGAATCTACTCCAACACTACGGCAACTATTTGCATTTGTATAACAAAACGGCAGGTGCTGATGAGATCGTATTGAGTACGTTCTCTTGCCACCAACAGTATATTTAACGCAATGAAATCGTTACACGGTGGAAAAATACTTAGCAGCGACGTGTGCCGGAGTCGTCGGAATTCGCCTCCGCCACCGGAGAACTGATCTGAATCCCATGGAAGCCATGGGCGACGACTCAAGTCCTGCGCGTGACTGGTCCGATCTCCCTCCGGACCTCCTCATCAGTGTCCTCCTGGAGATCCGTGACCTCTTCTCCTCCGCCGCCGTCTCCCTCGCCTGGCGCGCCGGCAAAGTCTGGAGAAGTCTGCCAAGCCCTAATATGCATTCAAACCTTCTAGTAGCTCATACGGAACATTCAAGTTCATATTGCGGCAAGATATTGCATCATGAAAAAAATGTAAAATGGAATCTTACGATATGATTAGGCTTCTGGGGTGGTAAATGCAGTTATTTTTTCCAACAGGAGTATGCTTAAGGTGTGTCTGTTGTAGAGGTCCATCTGATTATGATTCTCTATTGGAGTTGATTCTTTGAGAGAAGTGATTTTCTTTGATTCTTTAGCATAAATTTTAAGGATGGAAAATCATTTTACAAATTTTCAACTCCCAGCCTCTTAGATCATTTCAGATAATCACTTCATAAAATCAGTAGAGAACTCTCTAAAAAAATTGTTTGGCAGACCTCCTGCTGAATTTAGTAGAGAATCAGCTCTGAAAACTCTACCAAACACATTGCAATCTTGCCAAAATTATAATAATAATAATAAAGTGGGCTATATATGTGATAATAAAGTGTTCTTAATTGCTATTAGTGCCTGCAATGTTATAAGAATCTACGTCAGCTATTTGCATTTGTTTACAACATGGCAGGCGCTGATGAGGTCGTATTGACTTCATCTCTTGCCACCAACAGTATATTTAAAGTAATAAAATCGTTACACGGTGGAAACTGGAAATGAAAAAAAATATATACTGAGCAGCGACGCGTGCCGGAGTCGTCGGAATTCGCCTCCGCTGCTGGAGAACTGATCTAAATCCGGCCGGAAGCCATGGGCGACGACTCAAGCCCTGCGAGCGACTGGTCCGATCTCCCTCCGAACCTCCTCGTCAGCATCCTCAGCCTCCTAGAGATCCGCGACCTCTTCTCCTCCGCCGTCATCTCCCTCGCCTGGCGTGCCAGCTGCGCCACCATCCGCGAGCTCGGGAGGTGGCCCGACCAGGGCCCCTACCTTGTCCACTCCTCTGCTAACCGCGACGCCGGCGAGGCCAACCTGCACAACATCTCCACCGGCAGGTCCTTCCGCACCGCGCTCCCGGACCCTCCGTTCCGCAGCCGCTACATTGTCGGCTCCTCCCATGGCTGGCTCATCACCGCCAACGTGCAGTCCGACCTGCACCTCCCATCGAGCGCTAGTTCTCGTTGGTAAGGGCCATATTTCTCCAATGCCCAACCGAAATTAATTTTTCGAGACAAAAGGGTCCCCCGGGACTAAAGACCCCCTTTAGTTCCGGTTGGTAAAAAAATTTCAAAAAAAATAAAAAACAAAGCCCCCATGCCTGCCCGCTCGCACGCCTCCATCCACGCCCGTGCCGGCCTCCGCCTTCACCCACGCGCGCCTGCGCCCACCCGCCTCCGCTTCGCCAGCGTCGCTCCACTCCGCTCCACACCACCGGCCCGCCTGCCCTCACCCCACTGCCGCTCCTCACTGCCAGTGAGGGGCAAGCAGAGGGGAAAGGGAGGGGCAACAGGGGGATGGGACGGCGACAGAGCAGAGAGGGGGAGGAGAGGAGAGGGAGGAGGGGATGAGGCCTGCGGAGAGAAGAGGAGAGGGAGGGTGAGAAGACAAGTGTGTGGAGAGCGCTGCCTGTGGGAGGGAGATAAGGTGGAGAGGGCTACCTTGAGGGCCGCCTGCCCCTCCTTTTGTCTTAGTTGGAAATTCGAATCGGGACAAAAGCTCTCCTTTTGTCCCGGTTGGTAATTCCAACCAAGACTAAATCTTTTGTCCCGGTTGTAATTACCAACCGGGATAAAAGGGGTTTTTGTCCCAGTTGGAATTTCCAACCGAGATAAAAGGAGGGGCGTCACTACCAGATCTTTACAACCAGGACTAAATCCCCTCCCGTCGGTGTCCTTTCAGTGCCTCATTTTTTATCCAGGACTAAAGGTAGTCCCGGGTCCAAAATCAACTGGGATAAAAAAAGGTTGGATGGAAGGTTAGTTCTCTATTAGTGTCCTCAACCCCGTCACTGGCGCCCAGATCACTCTTCCCCCGCCGGAGTCTGTGGTCGGTGTTAGGGCTTCTTTCAACCGACACGGGGTGCTTCGTGGCCACTACATCCACGATCTTGACGTTGAGGATCGGCTCATCGTTGATGAGAGGGAGCCAGATCATTTCTAGCAACTGATGAAGACCCGCAACTTCCTCTACAGGAAGGTGATCCTGTCCTCGCATCCATCTAGTGGTGACTGCACGGCCTTGCTCTTGCATCGGCCATAGGAACACCTCTCCTTTGCATGGATTGGGGACACCAAATGGACTTGGCTTGATGCAATGGAGTGCTACAATTGGTACGAGGATATCTTCTACAATGACAATGACATCTTGTTCTATGCTATCAGAGGCAATGGCGAGATCCATACTATTGATCTCAATGGCCATTCTCCAGTGGTTAAGGTTATCTTTGAAGTTGAGTCTCACATCTTCATGTCCAAGAACTATATCGTTTAGACACCATGGGGTGATCTCCTTCGTGTAAAGAGGTAATATCCCGACCCTCCTTGAGATATTGCAGAATCGGATGATGGATACCAATCAAGTAACCAGGAGGTAGAAGACAGTTCGTTGGATGAAGAGGATGATTCTGATGATACTGACCAACCAAATGACGATTCCGAGGTGGAAAACAACTTGTTGCATGAACTGGACAGGATGGGAAAACTAACGGTCCACAGGGTTTATCTTGCCAAACGAGAGGCAACTGAAGTACAAAACATGCGGGATCACGTGCTACTCGTCGGGTTCAACAACGCGTTCATGCTTCAGGCTCGAGATTTTCCACTATATTTAACCCTGAATCGTGTCTGCATTGTGCACGACAATTGGCTTGCGTGGATTTGGAGGATGGAAGTTTCACCGATCTGTCACTTCCTGATTCAGTGCTGAATTGGCCCCCTCCAGTTTGGCTCAATTTCTCATGTTCACTGCAGAAATAAAGGTCAGTGCGCACGGTTGTTCCGGAAGTTGCATGAGCCATGATCAACTTGTTAGGTTACTAGCATATGGAACCTGTCACTGAAGTAGTGTTTTCCTTTTTTGTACTATGTAATACTATTTTCCAACTCTACCATCATTGTTAAATAGTAATTTTTGTTGATGTTCTAAAGAGTTTTTTTTCTTTTTATGAAGCAAAAACAAAGGCACAATCCCAACTACATGCACGCATCCTCACTCTTATGAATGTTTTTGAGAGATTGGGCTAACATATATTGATATCAATGAAGTCATTATATGTATCAAGTTGTCAGTAGGCTGGTCGCCTACAACCATATTATCACTAAAAGAACAAACTTTATTAACTTAGCTATGCTCAAAGCAAATCCTATGGGTCCAGCTAATATGGTCAACTTACTACACATAAAAGGTTTCTCATGGTGCAAGAGAAGTGGGTTCCTTCTAGTGGAAAGATGTTCTTAGACTGAACGTGCTATATAGAGGAGTGGCCATGTGTAAATTAGGGGATGGTTCTACAGTTTTGTTTTGGGATGATCTATGGAGCTCGAATGTGGTGGCTGACCTATTCCCCAAGTTATTCTCTTTTGAAAGTAATACCCAAGTGTCAGTAAGGGATGTGATAAATGTAGAAGATCTAGAAACCCTATTTTCACTTCCTCTCTCCCAGGAAGCATTCTCAGAGTTGCAACAATTACAGATGTACTTGCAAGATGTGCCTTACAATGCCAGCATGGGAGACCAGTGGTCATTGATATGGAGCAATGCTACATACACATCTAGCAGACTCTACAAGTGTGTTTTCTCTGGGTGGCAGGCACAACCGACCTTCGCTTGGTTATGGCAGTCCAAGTGTACCCCAGATTGAAGTTTTTTGCATGGTTACTCATCGTTGATCATCTCAATACAAAGGATATCATGAGAAGAAGACACTTCAATGTCCAAATGGGCATTTACTGTGTTCTGTGTGATATGGCAATTGCTGAAGATAGAGATCATGTCTTCTTTGACTGCATATTTGCCAAAACATGCTGATCCAAGTTGCAGATTTCATGGAGAAATTTTTTAGATATACATGACGAGATCAAAGCTGCAAGACAGGCGTCAGCAAAATGTTTTTTTTATGGACATCTTCATTATTGCATCATGGGAAATATGGAAAATGCGTAATGCAATAATCTTTGATGCGGCACACCCCAGCATTCATCTTTGGACCTTGAGGTTTAAAGAACAAGTTCTTCTCCAGCTCCTACGCTTTCGGGAAGATCGTAGACTTCTTTTTTCGCAATGGCTAGAATCTCATTTGTAATCTCGTAGTCCCCCCCCCCCCCCCACACACACACACATCTTCATGTTGTAAATATCTGTAGGTATGGCTTTTTTAACCCCTAAACTTATATTTGTAAGTATGACTTTTTTAATCCCCTAACTTTTTTTTTATGAAATGAAGTGCTGTGGGGAACTCTCCCACAGTTTACCCTTCAAAATAGTTGTTTCCTTAATTATTAATATTAACTAATAATGAACCCTTACAATATATGTTGCTCGCTACCCTATGAAGTTTCTTGTTTTGATAACCAAACACATAGTGCAGTGCAGTTTGGTGCTAGCCTGCGACGCCAACAACAAACTAAAATATTAATTTCTTGTTTTAGTCTATGGACAAGCTTTTCCAATGGCGGGGATAGAACAATTATGATGAAGAACAAATAGCGCATTTACAGTTATTTTTAGAAAGACAGGCCAATGGCCTGCCCTATTTCCAATTGAAAAAGGAAGACATACAAGTTCATTTATATGGGATTTGGCACATGAGATGGTAAATTATGAGAATTCCAAAGCAATAGCATATTAGCATGCATGGAGTCTAGTCCACGTTTCTTTCAAATACAGAAATGAGAGAATAGAGCTAATGTGTGCATAGACACATGTCACATTATCAGTGTATATACCACGTGAAAATCCACGTGACTTATAACCTCCGTGAACAACCAAGTCTTTTGTAATCCTTTTTGTCACCTGTGCATAATAGTACTTTTGATTTTTGAATGCTAGCTGATTTATACCCACATCATAATGTCATATCGTGGTGTTAATTGGCCGACAATGAGATGATGCCAATTAGTGAGCGTAATTAGAGGTAATAAAATGGCTCATGGAGGGCATCCATTCCCCAACGAATGCCTAGAGACGTTAGGTTCAAAGTCACAGCCTCACAGGCAAAATGCTGCATTGCCTTCCTCTTCCCCTAGTGACCGTTTTCTGGAGCCTGATGTAAGTTTCAAATTTACGGATTTCGGGAAGGTTAAGAAAAATGGTAACTTTTTAGAGAACTCATAGATGTGAGGTACTTTGTGTGGAATATGGATAAAAGGATAACCATAGGGTTCTCACACATGTCCTAACACTTGGACCCACAAAAAATGACCTAAAATTGGCGCCAAAATAGACAAACAAAAATACCACAAAATAGCTTTGGAATTCAAGATATCGCAAAAGAAAAGAACTAGAAAGAGGGAAAAATCATACGCAAAAATTGTAGAAGAAAAATGGCATTCATAAGTTCAGATGGTGGCAACGAAAATCTAATCCACAAATCCAAAATTGGACAGGTTCATGCTCTTCGCCTTTCTTTTTTGCCCCTTGTACTCATTGCTAGTGGTTACAAACAGAGCATTGGAGCTTTATCAGTTTTTTTAGAACTTTGGTCAGGTTTATATTTATATAAATTAATTTCGAAACGTTTCCTTTTTGTTTATTTTTCCAAATAATTCCGTATGAAAAGCGTCTATTAGACTTGAATTTAGTCTTTGGGCTGGTATTGACACATTCAACAGAGCAGCAACTCGTCGAAGAAAGGCTCCAATCATGGGCTTACACGGCCTACAAAGGCCAAGTGCTTGTCGCTACAGATACAACAACGGGGGCCCGGGCTCCCAAATTCTTCCAGACAAATTTTTTCCCGTGCACACTTTTCTCCTCGTCGCCGGCGGCCACCATGTCGATCCCCGGCAACGGCCACCTTCCCGCCTCCGCCTCCCTCCCCGACCACTCCTCCGCCTCCGATTCCGACGCCGAGCCGGAAGCCAACTACAGCCCCATCGCCGGCGCCGCCTCCGACTCCGATTCGGACACCGACCCGGACGCTGCCATGCCCCACCACCGTCTCGACGAGACCGGCAACGGCATCTCCGCCCTGGATCTCGCCTCCGACGCGGACGAGGAGGCGGATGGGGAGGAAGGGGAGCGGGAGGAGGAGGACGTGACTGCGGTGGAGGCGGCGGCGCGGGCGTTCTCGGAGGACGAGCGCCGTCGCCGCGCCCCGCTTCCCGAGGGCGCCGCGGCGCGGATCGTGGACGCGATGCGCGGCGTCGAGTTTCCCGGCACGCCGCCGGCGTGGGCGGGCAGCGTCCCCGAGGACCAGTGGGTCGACCGCCTCCGCTCCCTCCGCGCCGGCCGCCCTAACTGATCTGAGCCAGCACAGAAGGGGCTTCTTTGGCTTCTGAGTTGATACAACACCATACAAAATTTATGCGAACTTTCGATCTGGTTTGCGTTTCACGCGGACCATTTATCTCTTACTTTGCTTCTACTAGCTATGTTGCTGTTGTATTGTAATCGTGACTGGAGTGCAAATCTTTGGCGATAAGATTTGTGGTTAGTTGGAACTGCGATCTTGGTGAGGCCTTTACAGTTCAGAGTTCAGACCACTCGTATGCAAGTTTAGACAGTGTCTCTTTCTTACTGCTGATTAGAATTCGAATGCAAATCATTGGAGTTAAGATTTGGGTGTTGCTCCTGATCTTTGAACTGATTGATTTTTTTTTTCTCCTGAAAGATCCTATAGTATAAAGTGATTCTGATCTTGTTTCTTCTGAGTGTGCTTGTGCTTCGGTAGCTGACAGACGCGCGGCTACAGCATGTTCACTTGTTCAGACAAGCAGTTGTTTCGTACTTACTTCTAAGATGGATGCGAATTACTGTGATTTACTATTTGGTATCTGGTTTGTATGGAGCAATGCTCTCTTGCTTGCTTCAGAACTGGTACCAAATAGATAGTGATACGGAGAAAGTATTAGAGCAAGTATAATAAGGGGCTGTAAGCTGGCTGAATGCTGACGTGGAGGAGAGAGAAGAGGTGAGAGAGGAGAAGCGGGCTATAAGCTTACAGCCGACTTGGGCACAGGAACCAAGAAACTTTGTGAGAATGACTTGTGGGCCATGTATTAATGGTGAAGAGCTAACCATTGTACGAGTGGGCTAGGAAAAGGCTGAGAGAAATCTTGCAGCCCGCTTGCTAGCTGCGTTATTAAACTTGCTCTTAGCATATTGTTGCTTCTGTTGTATTATTGCTTCTGTTGTATTAATGATGTTCTTGATGGAACCTCAGGGGTTGATATACCGTGAATTGCGATCGCAAGCATTGCTTCTCTAAGCTGAATGTGGGCACTAGCCTAGCGGGCAGCTTCTGCAAGTCCCATCCTTTTTTTGCATCAGGGATCGACCCAGGCTCATTTGGCAGGGCTGCGGCTGTGGTTGAAACAGCTCCGGCTGTGGCTCCTCTGGTGGAGCTGAAGTCACTCTGAAAAGTGTTTGACAAAACGACTTCTCCTATATTTTTTTAGAATTGATGTGAAAGATCAAATGTCCTGTATGCCTTCAGGCGAGGTGGCTTGTTTGAATAAATGAATTAAATATTTAATATTAGTTTATAATTTGAGTTCATTAGAAGTATAAAAAATAAATTAAAAGGATTAGTGTTGTTTAATCAATAATTAGTGTGTTTTAATTTTTCTTTATTCTCCAAATAATACTTATTCTCTCCCTTTATTTTTTTTCTACTTTATCCATTCCCTTCCTTTCTTATCGTTGCCCCTGCTAGAACTGTCGCACGACGCAAACTCCTTCGGTGGTGTTTGGGAGGCATGAGCTAAATTTTAACCCCTATCACATCGGATGTTTGGATACTAATTAGGAGTATTAAACATAGACTAATTACAAAACTAATTGCACAACCCCTAGGCTAAATCGCGAGACGAATCTATTAAGCCTAATTAGTCCATGATTTGACAATGTGTTGCTACAGTAACCATTCGCTAATGATGGATTAATTAGGCTTAATAGATTCGTCTCGCAATTTAGCCCAGGGGTTCTGCTATTAGTTTTATAATTAGCTCATGTTTAGTCCTCCTAATTAGCATCCGAACATCCGATGTGACAGGGCTAAACTTTAGCCCCTGCTATCCAAACACCCCTTTCGTTGGACCTGTTGCTCCTGCTGGCTGCTACTATTGCCCCACCTGTCGGCCTACCGCTCTTGCCCGTCCACTGTTGTTGCTACTCCGCTTGCTGCTGTTTGCCCGTCCACTACTGCTGTTGCTCCGCCGGGCCACTGGATCCATCGCTTTGAGCCATCGGCGCTTCTTTTCCGGTTGCGCAGCCACCGCCCCTTCATCCATATGCGCTGTCACCGCTGACGGATCGTGAGAGGGAGATGAAAGAATCGCGGATGGGGACGAGGCATATCTGTTCGGAGGTATGTGGTGGCAATTTTGATGTAATTACGGACACGGTGGAGGGCAGTTTCGTACCGAAAGGTGGGGTCGAGGGGCAGAGCCGTAGGGAGCCAGTTTTTCGGCTACACCCCTCTAGTACAAATCTCAGACCGATTTCTTTTGAGCTTCCCATGAGAAGCTGTTTTTTTATGCTCGTTTGGTCCAGCTTTGCTTGAAGCCATAGGAGAAGCCACAGTAAAAACCCTGCTAAAGGGGCCAAGTGTATATCTTTGTGCACCTATTGACTATGATGTGCTGAGTCACCATGTTCTTAGCTTCTCTTTGATCCGTATGGTTTCTTTGATGATTGGTTTGATGGAGCACCGAGCTTTCATAAGAGTTTGACATCTTAGAGGCATATTTGAATATGTGCGGCCTTGGTACATGTTCTGTCTCGGGGGGGCAGACGATGTCATACTTAGCTATGCTTATTTGATTCAAGGGTCCATGGATTTACGATCTGGAGATTTCCTTTGTGTCATCTGTTCATCAGGAAGCAGAACTGGTATCTCATGCTTTGATATCAACGATCTCATCCTCATTCATGATGGCTGTTTGCCAAGATTTTGTTACCATGCGTGTTGTGCCTCCCGTACTCCTTTCCGTTCATTGTCGACGGTTTGGCCTTTGTCTCTTCCTAGCTTCACTATATATTGTTTTCAGTTAAAACAATTATCGAAGTTCGCTTCAAAGTCGGGGTCCAGCTCGTGTCTTTCAAGTGGATTTTGATCAGAGCAGCGAAACGGGCGGTTGGAACTGAAAATCCCGTCGAATCTGATTCGCGAACCCCACTCACCACTCGGGCAGTGAAAATGACTAATTTACCCTCGACCTGCCGCAATCCAATGCACGCACGAACTCTAGGGAATCTCGACTTCACGTATTCCCGTTCCGTCCTCAAGAAAAAGGGTCTGTTCGCTTCAGCTTATTCAGCCGGCTTATCAGCCACCAAACAATATTTTCCTCTCACAACAAATCAGCCGTTTCAACTTTTCAGCCGGCTTATAAGCTGAAGCGAACAGACTCAAAATCGATATAACCCCTAACATGTACTAAATGGTTTACCTCACTCCTAACCCTTAAAACTGGCTTTTTACCCCTAAATTAGGTAAAACCATTTATGTAGCCCTTGAGGTAGTTTTGCATGTGAGTTAGCATGCTATGTTGGATAAGAGATGACAACGTAGCATTTGGACTCACCTATCAGTTTTTTCCCCAAAACTAGCCACCGCCCATCATCTTCCCTTCTTGAGTGCGAGTCGAGCGCAACAGGCGAAGGAGGGGAGGGGAGGTAGAAGAAATAAAGAATAATTTAGCAAGTGGATCCATATCAGCATGGCATGCCAGGTGGCAAAATCATCCTGCAAAACTATCCAAGAGGTTATTGGAATGGTATTGCAAAGTTTAATGTGGGTTAATCCGATAGTTCGTGGGGTGAAGTAGTCCGCGGGTCAGGGTCCCGTAGACTTTTTCCTTCCGTCCTCCGTTCCTTTCCCCGCAGCCCGCAAGGCGAAGCGAAGCAAAACCCCCTTCCCTTCCCATTCCTCTTCGTTTCCGTCGGCGGCGGCGGACCGGACCCGAGCGGGAGCCCTAACCCTAGGAGGAAGGCGGCGGCCGAGATGGTGTACTTCGCGCTGTATGTGGGTGCGGAGCTGGACGGCCTCACCAACCTGCAGCCCCGCGGCGGCTGCGACGACCCCAACTTCCCCTACTACCTCAAGGTCGGTGTTCCCCTTCCCTTCTCCTCCTTTCCCTGGCTCGATCGGCTCCGCTTCCCCTCCCTTTTGATTGCGAACCGCTCTGATGGGGGATTCCTCGCTCGCTTCTGTGTGCTGGATCGCAGCTCAAGTGCGAGAACTGCGGGGAGGTCACCGCCAAGTCCACCTACGTCACCCTCAGCGAGCAAGTCGACCTCCCCAAAGGACACGGCACCGCCCACCTCGTCCAGAAGGTACCCTCGCAAACAACACATTCCTCCTCTAGCCAGATGGATTCGGTTTTTGTCATGCAGTAATGTTCGTGTGATTGATGAGACTTGCCTAAGAAGAGTACTTGTTAGTATGGCAGATGGCATCAATCGAGCTTGTTAGTATGTCTATAATGTGGTAGGTTCTGGTAGATGACTCCTTTGTGCATACATCCGTTTGCCCTTGTTTACTGTGGATTTGGCGAACGATTTTTGTTTCCTTGCGTAAAAGGGCATTAGATTGGGCAGCAGAGGGTTACATACGTGTATAAAGGTAACCACAAGTGTTTGTTGTCTTCTTAAGGAATCTAGTTGTGCTATTAACTTGGTTAAACCTTCTAAGTATTTCTGTAAGTAATGCAATTTTTCCTGTGGCGAATGTGATTGATGAGACAGGGTGTGCTTGTTAATGTTTCTGATAGGAGTTGATATCGACTGGCTAGCTATTATGCTGTTTGATGAACTAGCATGGTTTAAGGAAAGAAATTTAGAAGGCTAGAATGCCGTGGTTCATTGAGATTCCCTTGCTTCACATTTCTTTCTTTTTATGTTTTTTGGTAAAGGATTCTGTGAGAACTTCTGTTGTCATGATTAAAATGGGGATTGCATTGTGCAGAGGAGGGTCATATTTGTGTAGAAAGGCAGCAGCAAAAGGTTGTTGCCTTCTCCTGGATTCTTGCCAACTAGGTGTCCTTGCAAATATATGCTTTTGGGTTGGGATACATGCCTTTTGATTGGGAAGAAATGATATTTTCTTTGTTAATGTGATTTGTTTACTTGTAATCGTTGATAGAGTGATGAATTTTTCCTTAATTTGTGATAGTATAGTTTTTCCCCTGAGGTTCTTCGTATCTTTTTAAATATTCTACACAAAGTTAAGATGCAAAAGTTCTAGGTGCACTGTGAGCCATAGGACACAAGATTGCTTGGCCACTGTTCATGATGGGAAAGCACCTCAGCGTCTGTGTTGACTTTTGTCTACTCATTCAATGCAGTTATTTTTGGCTATTATCCTATTATGATTGTGTTTCTGTACCATTGTCCTCATCCATAGTAGAAAAATAATTTTCTGTAGCCTAACTGAAAACAGCCTAATAAATCATAGTTATATCTTATCATGGTGTGTTCTGCACTTAGATACATGATTATGGTTGCTATGTCTTCTTCTCTCATGTTTATTTTATTATGTCATCTAGGTGAATATGTACTATTATCGCTTTTTTGCATAAAACTTCTTAGTGTGTGTAGGACTACGAATATCAAACGTCACCAGATGCAAAAGATGCCATTTTTTAGGCTAAGAAAATCTATTTTTTAAACAATTCTTGAATGAATTATTTTATTATTATTCACTGACCAAATGCAAACAGCTATGTGTCACATTCTTTTTGTGGCATTATTATGTTTGAGTGCACCACTGTACCTTATCAGTAGTTATGTCTGCACACACCAATGTGTGACAGACCTCATATTTCCAGTTCATGGTTTTTTTAATGATAACAGTCCTTTTCAATGCCTGATGTGGAGGTTATATTGCTGAATGGCTTTTCTATGCAATAAAGGTTCTTTGTCTAATTTTTAGCCTTTAGGCTTCTAAGAAAGGCGTAAAGGAGGAAAAACTTGTTTCAGTATATAGTAGATCTATTTGTTATTATGCCCAATGTATGATGTTTTGGTTTACTTTTGTCTCAGTGCAAGCTTTGTGGGAGAGAAGGAACGATTGTGATGATTCCTGGGCAGGGGACGCCACTAACTATTGAGCAGAGCCAGAAAGAAGAAAAGACTTGTTTGATGGTCTTTGACTGCAGAGGCTATGAACCTGTTGAGTTTTCCTTTGGTGCTGGCTGGAAGGCTGAATCTGTAAGTACTTTTTGAGCTTTCATCGTGAATATTGATGACTGCTTAAATATGCAAAAACCAATATTTAATCTGTAACGAACAATTAATCTCGTCAAGGTTATTCATATTCTAGAAATGAGCTCAGTCTGATATTCTATTCTATGTAATCTTGCCTTGTTATTCCACTTCTGTTAACTTGTCTTGTTAAATGCATGATTGTGTCTTGTGTTTTCCGTAATCACATATCTGGAGATACAACCTTTTGTTTTCACATGGCACTTTACTTAAGAAATGCAAGGTCACATCACACATTACTTAGAAACACACATGTATTTGTACTAGAGTAATTTGTTTTCACATTGAGCTATCTTAAGCATAGAAGGATACGTGGTTTCTATTTTTACATTGGCACAGGGTTGGCCCTGTGTTTTTCGTTCCAGTTTTCCATTCCAGTTTATCATTCCTGCTTGTATGGCATCTGAGCTGCATATATATTTTTCTTTGAGTTGATATGCTGATTCTTTAATGGGTGTTTAGTTTGAGGGATGGGGTGATTTATCACTTTCTCAATCCTCACATTTTTGTTTGGTTTGGTGAATGTAATGGTTTGATCTGTCACTACCTCATCCCTCACAAGCACATGGTTAATTTAATTATAATGATGAATGGTTTCATGCGCCAAAATTCATGGGATGCGCCATTCCATTTCTAGATGGATGAGGCAATTCCCTTAACCAAACTCCCCATAAGTTCATACATTAATTGACTATCTTCATTCCCCAAGAAGATATGAATACATCTTTGCTTTCTTTAGCAGCAGTAAATCAATGAATTTTTCTTTTGAATGGAAATTTACAATTTTTGAGCAAATTGGGAACTTGATTGGAAACCTCCTATTTGTTCACTACCAACTGAATTGATTGATATTTTGTGGAATTTGTTGCTAGGGTATTATTTATTTTCTTTTCCCTGTACGTCACTGCCACAATTGTTCACTTGTGCCTGTTGCGCTAACAGTCAATCATCTCTTTCATTTTAAGGTCCATGGGACTCCTTTTGACATAGACTGCTCTGAAGGTGAATTTTCTGAGTATGATGAGAAGGGAGAATGCCCTGTTGAGTTAGGCAAGCTGCAGTCAACATTCAAAGTGGTAAGTAGGCACTTGCATCATGTACCAGCAAACACGATACAATTCATATTTATCGTTGTTGCAATTCCTGTGATTGGCAACAGGTGAAGAAGCATGAGAGGGGTGGGAAGACTAGATTCGTCTAGACCCAGTGACATGGGAATCGTCAGGTATTGGAACTGAAGGTGTATAAATCGTGAATTTGGGATAAAGGTCATGCATAATCAGATGTCCTTTCCTTTTTCTGTTGGTTCTGTGGATGCTGTGAACTATGTGAAGCTTTTCTGTGATACAGTGCTCACAGAGGCATGACCCTGGACTGATTGCAATGTTCTATATGTGCGCTCTCGAGTCCAGCAGTCCGAACTGGTCTTCTGATCTTATAATGCTCAAACATGTTGATAAATTTTGAACACCGTTTCCTATGGCTCTGATGGGTCTGAATTCATCACAAGGGGACATGTGCAGTGTAAATTCTCAGAGACGCATCTCCGCTTGCGCGGTGGTCTTCATGTTATCATGTGTTGCATGTTTTGCTTTAGCGTCACGCAGTGCACACCTTCTCATACTTAAGCCGTTACAAACGGCTTTGCAGGTGAGGCAACTTATGACATTTAAACCCCCGTTAGCTGCCTTTACTTGTACTCGATGCTATCTCTCGTTTCTGTTTACATAGGGATGAAGGATCGAAGAAGCCAAGTTTGCTTGTTCCTTTCCTTCGTCTGCGGAACTCATCCGTACTTCCCTTTTTTTTTCAAAATAATATGTGCTTTGATTCTGCCAAAACCTTTGCTAGAGCACTTATGCTGTAATTTATTGATCCAAATCGGTAAATGAGTATGAAAAATAGACACAAAAGCTATGGCGAAGCCTAATGTGCAGTTGTGTATAAATCCTGTCTCACGTAAGGGGGAGGAAAAAGGACCAAAAGTTCATTTTTAAGAGTAACCTTCGGATTTCGGAAAGCGAAAGACGTTTGACACGCATTTTTCTTGGTATAACAGGCACAATATCAAGATATAATAGGGTCCTGAATCCTGACCTTGATTCAAATAATTACAGGCTTCATCAGCATTTGAGCTCTCACATTGTAGTCACATTAAGAGCAAAGGTCGAAGCAAGAAAGCAGGCGCTCGCAGAAAGTGGGGGTTCCTTGCGCTGATTCTCCCTCTCTTTTTTTTTGCGAATAAAGAGAGAGCTTTATTAGTTACTCAAAGGAGAATTACAATCTCGAGCAACTAGATGCTCAACACAGGCCGGAGCTCGGGTGCGCCATACTGCACTATGGAACAACCTTCTGGCGAGCTGTGCTAACTCATGTGCTACACTATTCTGCTCTCTCTTTACATGTCTGAATAAAACTGCTGGCAGACCCTCAGCTGCCCTTGCCGCCTCCTTGATGATGAGCGCCGAGGGGGATCTTTGGCATTCTGGCTTCGATAGGAGGTTAATCGCAGATAGGCAATCAGACTCCAGCACGGCCGGTTTAGGGGACCACTCAGCTGCCAGCATGATTCCTTCCTTGCAAGCCGTAATCTCCACCTCCTCTGCGCTAGCTGCATTAAAGATAGCTCGTATTACCACTCCAATGCCCGCCTCCCCTCGTTCTGTGAATGCACCATCCACATTGATCTTTATCCATCCCTCCCGGGGAAGCCGGCTAGCAAACATTGGCTTCTTGCCTTTATCGTCCAGCCCATCCTCTTGTCGGATGCTGCACAGTGTTGCCCAATAGTTCAGAAGGAATCCAACTGAGCTCGTGATAGACAGCTTACGCGAGGAGTGTGTCAGCTCATTACGGATGAACCAGGCCCGCCATAAAATGAGGACAAGACGGCCTGCTGTCTCCACATCGTTCTGATCAATCAACCTAAGCCACTCATGCCCTGCGTGCTGGAGCTCTTCCTCCGCTGGGATCACCCACTTCTCTCGCATATATAGCTTCTCTCAAGCTTCTTGCGTGCGGACACTGGACCACTGCATGATGATCTGTTTCCTCGCCCCCACAAATGTTGCAAGTACTCAGTATCTCCATCTTGCGTGCCTTCTTGTTTGCTTGAGAGGCCAGTCCACTGTGTGCAAGCTTCCAAGCAAAGACTTTCACTTTCTGAGGGATCAACAAACTCCAAAATTTCTTCCATACAGGTCTGTCACCACACTACTGGAAAAATCAACATTCGTCCCGAGGCTCAACATTCGTCCTGAGGCTCTGTACCGGTTGCATTTTGGCCCGAGGAACCCACCGTGACCCCCTTTAGTACCGGGTGAAGCCTTCACCCGGTACTAAAGGTCACCCATTAGTACCGGTTGAGGTCTCCAACCGATACTAATGTGCCTGAGGGCCTTTACTAGTAAAGATTTAAATAATTAAATATATCAAAATAAATATTTCCATAAATATATATCCTTTAAAAATAAAAATAAGTACGTTAATACATAGAAATATAAGTTATTCATTAAATAAATAGTACAATGTATTTAAAATTAATATGATTAGCCATATTAAAATTAATTAAACTTTATCATTGTATATCGCTACTAATATTAGATTAACGTAATTATTCATTTGCCATATAGATATTTTTATTGTTTAAATGATGTACATCATTATTTTACTAATAATACTAAAATTAACATCATTTGTAATAAGTTATTAGTCATAAAAATAAGTTTTAAATGGTTTTATCAAATACTTTATTCTTCACGGATACAGATAGTGTCGGATATTCCACATTTTGGTCGAATATGAATTTGGAATCTATAAAATACTAAAATCGAATCCGGATACATCCATTTGACATCCATATTAATAATGAATATGAATACGAATACGAATATCATATTAACTTTTTTGGTGAATACAAATTTGGATAATTCAAATTTCCAGACATCCATATTCATCCCTCACCGCAAGTCAGCTCCACGGGATCACATGTACTCGTGGGTTGTGGCTGGATGGCTTATCTCAGCCTCAAGGCAAGTAGACTATTGGTCATCGCTTACCACGAAACTTCCTTTTATACCTTCGTGTCCGGCAAAATGATAATAACATTTCGGACATTTCTTTTATTTTCGAAATATATGGGCATTTTTTTAGACAAGACAAGTGCAGATCTTTAGAAAAATGTAAAACTACATGTACATGTGACCATTTATCTCAATTGTCGATGTCTCTCCATCCAACTGTTGATCCACTAGCTACTCCATGTACTTCTCACCTACCTATAATCTATATCACCGTTGATTAAAAAAATGAATATCATGGATAGCTCATGTGGTCACATATACATATGAAAAATCCATGTTCCAGATCTTACAATAATTCAGCATTTCGAATAGAACCACACATGTAAATGTGATCATGAGCTATCCAAGCCATTCATTTTTAAATCAATGGTAAGATGGATCATGTGTAGATGAGAAGCACATAAGGTAGGTAGTAGGATGGAGAGAAATCAACAGATAAGTCATGTGGTGACATGTACACACATCCGGTAGATATTACAGAGACGAGCCAGGATATAGAAGAATTGGTTACTTGAATTGTGGAATCTGGAATCTCTATAACTAGAAACCACACACATGTCAAACATATAGACATGAACTGAATGCCAATGCCATGAAAGCAACGCCGCAATGCCCATGGATCTCTCGTAAATAAATGACTTCAACTGAATGGGGCTTTCACACGTAAAAAAATGACAGCACTTGCTCAAATCTGCTTCCGTATTGCTTATCTGTTCAGTTTTTCTTTCAAACAGAAACCAATCAGATATACAAGACTCTGACTGATGGTCTGAACTTGTTACCTCAACATTGGCACCCCATACAAGCACACAACACACAAATATGGTCTGAACAAAAGAAATAGGAAATACAAAAGAAATACACACAGGTTACAAAATGCAGATAGAATAAAAGAAATTCACAGCTGCCGTCCTCCGTCCTGGTTGCGGTAGAAACTACTGTCCAATGCAAAGCAATCCCCTAGTGCACGAGCTTGAAATACAGGATTACTAGGATGGCCAAGACAAGGAGGGCTATGATGAGACCGATGATCCACTTATTTCTATCCATTCTCCTCACCATGCTTCCAACGGTCTTCCTGCTCTTGCTAACGTTGACATCGACGTCATCCAACTGCAGTGCCAAATAAGGATTGCACAACAGGGGTTAAAAAGAACAGGAGATTTGAACAAAATAGACATCCGCATGTTGGTAATGGTGGACACCAACTACATTTAAGTCGTGCATAGCAGCATGGACTTACTTTGTTTAGTCAAACTAAGTACTAAGGGTTGGTACATGATCAAAGCTTATACCACGTTTGACTAATCCAAGTTGAAGCTCTTTTTTTCCATAAAACAAGTTGAAGCATTAGATGATCTTATAACCTTATGCACCTCGTGACATTTTGTTAAATTCATCTTGCTTATTTTTTAAAAATGACAGCCCCTTTTAATCTAAAATTTTAATAATAACATGTGTCAAACTAAATTTTCAATAAGTAGCCCTTTTGCTTATACCATGACTCCTTAACTTGGTCGAATTCGTGACACCAAGTAGCCTGGCGCACCTCGCCTCTGGAGTCATGCCAAGTAACTTGGCGTTACCAAGTTGAAGAGTCATGCTAAGCTCTTTGGCGTGATCAAAAGGGCTAGTTCTTGAAAACACATGCTGTCTTTAGATCAATAAGGGCTAAAAAAACATACAAGACATCTCCACTCAGCAATTAATTGTTCTAAACCTCTCTCCAAATTGATAAGTTGGTGACTTGGTTCAGTGTTTTAAGCACACGCCTCACAATGGTATGTTTGTATGTATGTCTTTAGGCATGTGATCAGAGTGGTACTTGTCAATTACATCAGTCACAAGTAAGAAAAAATGGAAAGAGGGAACTTTAAGTAAGTCTATGCATGACAAGAAATGAAAAACAGTGAAGAATCAGTAGAACCCAACCAATGTAGTCTATCATCTATGTAGATACTACAAACTACAAAGAACCAGGAAAAATGGTGAAGAAAAGTATGTTAGGGTCTACAGTATCTTCTTTACAGTTTTCTGATATCAAAAGGCATGATAAATATTAATATACAAATACAAACTAGTGTGGATAAGCATTTTTTAATAGTAGACTATGACGGAAAGGTACATTTCATCTAATCTGCCACACATTAAGGTAAGTAGAAGCTTGTCAATGACTTCCTTTCAACAAATTGCATAGTACTGTTGCATTAAAATGATTTGAAACAAAACCAAATGGCACACAAAAAACAGAGAATTAGTTCAAACATGTAGAATTAGGTAAACAGTTACTTACTGCACGATGAGCATGCAAGAGAGATTGGCGTTGTTGACTCAGATCATGCAAGATGGAGACTCCAAGATCTTCAGTCTCCAGCATAGTTCTATGGCTATCTCTGAGCCTATCAGTTGTTTGGTTCTGTCTTTCAGTTGTCCTGAGCAGTCTTGATCTTTGATCAGCAGAAACCTGCATTATTATCCAAATACATCAATGGACTTACATGGAGACCGGCAACTTTTGATTGACAAGGTTGAAGAATAAACCCATGTGCTTATAACAAGTAAAATAAACTAAAATTGACGATAAGTAAGAAATACGCCTGTCCGAAAGGACAAGAACCTCATACTTCATCAGAATATGAATGTTGCCAGATGATATGGCTAGAGCCTAGTTATCTGGATTACGGACAGCATGTGCTATAGCATGCAGCACACATTAGTAGAACTTTGCAGACATTATTCATAGCTTTGGCTTATTCATGCTATACAGGATGTACTCTTTAGAATTTCTAGAAGAAGTGCTTCAACAAATATTGATTCCTATCTTTGATGAACAACATGGGGAAACAGGTATTTTTTTTTCATTCAGAGTGTCCACATCACCGTAAGTCCAGCAAACAACCGAAGAGCACATTCTGACATTATCTACTCATACAAGGCATTGTTTTTGTCCCAATCAGCTCCACATATCTAATTTGGAGGGTTTAATGCTTCATTCACTGCAGTATTGGAAGGAGCCTTAGAGACACTTGTATCCAAATCATAGGGGTAAAATTCCTGAACTTAAGCCAAATTAACACCGACCAAACACATACAATTCTGTGTATCTAGTAACCAATAGAAAATGATGGTTCAAATATAGACACATCATGCAAAACCTTGTTAACAAACAAACAAGCACGATTCACTCCAAAGTAGGAATCATTCATGATTTCCAAATAATAACATACCCCCAATGCATCTGCCATTCCTGACTCCAGCAATTCCTCTCTCGCCCCTTGCTGTGCGTTACCACTGGTAATCCTCTTCAACGCTCCCTTGAGGTTATTAAGATCTGACTTGTACTCCCTGATCTTTGCTAGGAGCCCAGCTCTAACGCTTGGTTGGAGGCTCCTTGCTTCAAGATCCATCTTCCTTATCTGAGAAGAAAAACAACATCACCACTATTTCAGAATATCCAATCCAACATATCTAGCACCAGAAAAGATAACTCCAGTTCCCACACTGCCTAGCCTGATTCTAAGAAGAAAATTTACACAACGACATAATCCTTGGCGTTGAAATTCTTCCATGGTCGATGCAATACAGCTCTTCTAAGAAGGAAGTTTCATGTTTCTTTTTTTTACAACGGCTTATAAAATTCCAAAATCAAACCCCGTGCGATTTTCTATAGTAGTGTATTGCTTCATTACTAGAAACAAGGGGGAAAGGGAATACCAGTGCCTCGGCGCCATCGATGCCAGATTTGATCTCCGCCGCCTTCTGCTTCAGCTTCTCTGCAACGGAATCAACCAAGCATCCAATGATGAGAGAATAATACGATTCGGAGCGGGATCCACCAAAGATTTCTTGGACGGAGAGATTTGGGTGGAATGGGTTACCTCCTTGGAGGGCTGCGGCAGCGGTGCATTTGCGAGTGAGGGAGGCGGAGGCCTCGCAGTACTGGCGCTCGTAGCCCTCGAAGACCTCGCTCATGGCGTCCCGATCTCGATCCGAGACGCCGACCGGGCTAAACCCCTCGAAATCTTCGCTCGTGCGGTGCGATCAGGCTCGTCCTGTGGCCACCGAGTCCGGAGGAGTCGCGGCGAAGGAACTGGAATTGGGGAAGGAGGACACGGCTGGGGCCGTGAGCGTCAGGGGGCTTTTACGCAAACCGCCATCGAAAGCGTATTTTTGGATGGTAGGAGGCTTTTTTCCCTCGCGGCTTCAAACGAGCTGCTGGGTAGAAAAAGTAATTGACCCATTCAAAAAAAACAAAGAAAACGTAATTGATCTATACCCGGAATTCTTTGGACGATGGATCTGCACCGGGAATTATTGGATGATTGATAATTGTTGAAGACCTTCAAAACTTCTTGATGTGGCTTTTAATCAGTAGCAATTTTAGGTGGCGTTTGGTAAGTTGGAAATAGGAGCTAGGACAGGGAAAAGGAGGAGGGAGTGGGATAGGGAAATTAACAGGGATTAGGATAGGGAAATGAGGCCCCCTTTTCCCCGCAATCTCATCCCGGTGGGAGGTATGGGTGCCGTCAGCCGCACTGCCCCCAAAGTCGTCGGAGCCGTCGCTCCCCACAGCCGCGCTGCTCCCTGGATCGTCAGAGCCGTCGCTCGCCTCAGCTGCGCTGCCTCACGGGTCGTCGGAGCCCTCACGCACATGCCGCCGGAGCCACCGCCGCCCCGCACGTGTGGGCTGTAAAATCCGCGCGGCCCGCCCGTGCGGGCGTAGGCCGCCATGCGGCCGAAGCCGTTGCTTACCTCGTGTGCTTGCGCCGCAGGAGACGCGGCTCGACCGCTACACCCGCAGGCCATTGCGGGGCTGAAGAATCGAAAGGTCGATTCATGCTGACTGTAGATTTCAGATGGAGAGACGAGCGTAGATGGTTACCGGCGGAGCTGCTGCTTGCCCTGCCGGGCGGACAAAGGTGCGGGATGGAGCATGTCGTGGGGAAAAGTGAGCTGATCAGATGGAGTAGGAGAAGGTTGTAGACGGTCATGGGTGTTCTGGGCGTGACGGAGGAGAAAAATTGGTATTTTATTTTAATATAACTAGCATAATGTCCATGCGTTGCTACTGTAAAATATTAAATTTTCTATATTAATTTTATCCAATTAATCCAT
This sequence comes from Setaria italica, assembly GCF_000263155.2. Classification (NCBI taxonomy): domain Eukaryota; kingdom Viridiplantae; phylum Streptophyta; class Magnoliopsida; order Poales; family Poaceae; genus Setaria; species Setaria italica. The sequence goes on from NC_028454.1 coordinate 26,399,283, forward strand.
ATTGTTAAAAAAGCAATAAGAAAATAATAGATTTGTACTCATCATGTAATTATGGATGTTTTGTCAATTTGATACGTATTGTTAGAAAAGCAATAAAAAACTATAAAACATGATATGTGCTTGAGCTTAGTATATATGTGCAAGATATTTGAAGCAAAATCTTCTCTCCACTTCTCTCATAGAGTAGATAATACTTAATTTGGTGATGACCACATGTGCTCGGAAAGCATAATTAATAAGATTTGCCGGCTATTGAACCATTTCATGGATTGGCCATTAGGCCAAAAACATGGTATCATACTTCAAACCAGTAAAATTGCTTAGGAAAATCAAAAACATGTGCATGGCATGGTAGTATTATGCGACCTGTGTAGACCCCAGGTTATACGTTCAAACCTCTATCCTGGTAGTTTTCGTCTTCGGGATGCCCTCCTTTTTTTTTTGATTACTGTGGGTCCCACAACATATCCCTAACCCGGTTCAAGAAAAACCAAACATGGGTTTGGCATAAGATCTCATATCCCTATCCCCAACCCTCCCCCTTCTTATCCCATTCTATTTTGCCCTTTCCCTATCCAAATCTTTACCAAACACCACTTTAAAGGTAAGGGCAATGGCTGAATTTTATTGTAGTACATTTCACAAAGCTCAGGTCCTGTTTAGTTGCCCAATTTTGGAGTGCCAAAATCACTGTGTCAGCACTGTAGCATACTGTAGCGTTTCGTTTGTATTTGTGAATTATTGTCCAAACATTGACTAATTAGGCTCAAAAGATTCGTCTCGCAAAGTACAACAAAACTGTGCAATTAGTTTTTAATTTCGTCCATGTATGTACCACAAATTTGATATGATGAGAAATCTTCTTTTTACATAGTGCCAAAGTTGAAATTTTGGGGGACTAAACAAGGCCCAGGTCCAACATTGAGCTAGTCCAAATATTATTTTACTCGATAAACAGGTGAAAAAGCATTAGGCTAGCGCTTCCTTCCGCGCTGGTCTTGCACATTTCCCGTAGCTTCACCCTCTCACTGCATGAACTCCAAGCTGCCTTACTGCCTTACTTCTCTCTCCCGGTTTGAGCTGGCTACTATCTTATACCGCTGGAGCTTCCCTTATAGTTTGCACTTGGAATAAAAAACATCAACATGCAGCAGTCATTTATTCGATTATGGTTGAGCAATAAGCTTGAGGTACACCATAAGAATCTTTTGCCTTGCACAATGTGTAAGGTGTATCACAAGATTGCATTTATTGCTTAAGATCACTTATTTTAAGTATATTATGGCAACCGTTCGTTGTTTTCTTATTTCTAAAGGTATGCATCTACCTTTGTACATGCGCCAATGTTCTTTTGTGGCGGTTTTGAATCATGTTGTTTACAAAAGCGTTCGCGAAAAATATGTCGGTCGAATGTTTAGCTAAGAGTAGGATCCTAGAAAGGCAGGGAGGTGCGTCCAGTAGAACATGTACACATGCTTATCTTTTCTTAAATAAAAAATGATGCTTATCTAATCATAAATTTAAAGTACACATGCTTACATAGGAATCCTGGAAATTTAAAGTACCGTTTAAAACATGTTTAAGTCTACACCGTTTAAAGCTCGTGCTGTGTGCATCTTGCACATAAAAAGTATGTTCAACCTTGTGATGTTTAGTGTAAATTTAAAATGAGGTACAACAACACTGAAAACGGAATCGATAGACATGGTTTGATTGGTTGAGCTAGAGAGCACGCTTTGGACTTCTCCAACACAATGAGATAGCTGCTAGCTCTAAGCTGGGATGGAGAAACGAGGAACATATGTAGCAGGTAGCTCGGCAGTCGTGCTGTGAGAGGGAGTAGTATCAGGATACGTGCGAGACCGTTGCTCCATCCCGCATTTACATTGTACTTTTCCAAATATTCGATGAATATAATATTAATTCAATTAGCTCAAGGCTACCCGTGACACCCTTACAAATAAGCAAATAAGCATTCAGTTGACTTCTCAAAGCAGCAGAAGCCTAGCGGCTATGAGTTCTACACCATCCTCTACAAATTGTTTAAAAAATGCAGACACCTTTTTTTTTTCTAATAACAACTTTACCTACATTTCATCTCCAATTATGCATGCCACTAAGCCCATTTGGGCCAACTAACATCAGAAGCTCCGTGCACCTCCTGGTCCAATCTCGCAGCAAATGACCAAAAGAAAGAACAAACCGTTCCATACTTTTTTTAATGGAAAAACCGTTCCATACTTCGATTGCCTTGCCTAGGCCTATGAAACAAGGACTACCAACACTCTCACCTGATCGGTTTGACCCCCGGCCTCATCACTCAGCACTCATCAGTGAACCAACCGAAACAAGCTGAGAATCATGGCCGCCGCGGCGCCACCTCCACTGCTCGCGTGCTTCGCCCTCGCCGTCCTCGCCGCCGCGGTATGGCCGTCGCTAGGGGCGGGAGCGTCGCTGCTGGATGACCCCGCGGGGCTCCTGCGACGGGCCAAGGAGCCGGCGTTCGCGGACTGGATGGTCGCGGTTCGGCGGCGCATCCACGAGAACCCAGAGCTGGGGTACGAGGAGTTCGAGACCAGCGAGCTCGTGCGCCGGGAGCTCGACGCCATGGGGATCCCCTACAGGCACCCGTTCGCCGTCACCGGGGTGGTGGCGACGATCGGCACCGGCGGCCCGCCCTTCGTCGCTCTCCGGGCGGACATGGACGCGCTACCTATGCAGGTCCATCACTGCTCTTCATCTACTGTGTTTGGATACCTCTGCTTCTTGATTTCGCTGCGGATCCTGGTAAAATAATTACTGGTTTTTCGAAGGAATAGAGGCAAAGGTGCTGCGTAGTGCGCGTACTATTATGTTCTAACGGCCATATAACAAAATACTTTGCTCTGGTTATCGAATCCGTTCCGATCGTGAGCTTTGATTATAAATCGACCTGCGTACTTGTGTTCTAGCGGTCATATAACAAAATTTGACTTTAATTAAGGGCAGAGGAACGCCGGGGATCCAAAGAACTTTGTGCTGTACACCGCAAAACAACTAGACTTGTGCATAGTCGATATGTCGAGAGCTGCTTCAGAGCGTGCTAATCCCTAAATTAAAACCTTTGGTATCCCAATCTGAAGTATAATATTCTGTATTTGTCCATTAGTTAAAATTGATGTCTTATTTTACAGGAAAGTGTGGAATGGGAACACAAGAGCAAAGTTCCTGGAAAGATGCATGGATGTGGACATGATGCGAATGTTGCTATGCTATTGGGATCTGCCAAGATTCTTCAGGAGCATCATGACGAGTTGAAGGTTGGTTAAAATATTTTGCTTTGGTTATAGCGAAACGAGAATTCTCATTGTACAATGAGAAGTTCTGACATAATCGATATTTTGTCTTCAAGCTTTGAGTGAGATCTCTGAATTTTGAACTTAAATTGAATAAATCGTAAATAGTTAAAGTATTGAGATTTAGCAACAGTTGGATGTCCGATGATTCTTTTCAGAATTCCAGTGGACATTGATATCTATTTGATTAGATGCATTTTTTGTCACATTAAATTAATCATCATGGTTCCTTGGCTCATGTTCTGCATGTCCGGCAATGACAACGGAGATTTGTGTAACTAAATACTGAGATGGGTAGCCTTCAAAACATATAGAAGATGTTAACACTTGTATATTGCGATCGTTCACTTACTTCCATTGAATTAAGCTAGTTTCATTGCATAAAGCACACAACTAATCCTGGTAGTCCACATCAACAAATTCCTTGTTGTTAAATCACAGTTATATGATTTGTCTTCTAATCTTTGAATATTAACCATATATGGTTACGAATATCTTGTTAATTACTGTAGGGCACAGTAGTGCTGGTTTTCCAACCAGCCGAGGAAGGTGGCGGTGGGGCGCAGAAAATGATAGAAGCTGGAGCTTTGGAAAACGTAGATGCTATTTTTGGGGTTCATGTAGCTGACTCTGTTCCTATTGGTGTGCTGGCATCCAGGCCAGGGCCTATCATGGCTGGGAGTGGATGCTTTGAGGCCGTAATAAGTGGAAAGGGAGGGCATGCTGCACTTCCTCATCACACTATAGATCCGATCTTAGCTGCCTCTAATGTTATTGTGAGCCTTCAGCAACTTATTTCGCGGGAAGCTGATCCATTGGACTCACAGGTACGGTCCCATCTTTGTCCGACTTAATTTGTTGTTGTATGACATAAGTTTCCAAGCAAGGAAGCATGTTCTTGGTTCACCTTTTCTATTTCTGTTCTCAGTTGCCATAATATGATTTACGTGTCTGCCTTTCTACTGAAGTTCTCTGCTATACTGTTCTGTTGGTCTGTATTACAGAACAAGAATAGAAATTTCATAAAATGATTTTGTCATGTGTTAGGAAATTCATTCAAGATCTGGTTGAAGTTTTTCCTGATACTTTGTCATGGAAAGTTGGAAAGTAGTAAACTACCTAGGAGGCCAACCCTAGTTTGCCTGGATGTATAATAACTGCACAGATTGTTCCATATCCATTATGCTACATAATATTCAAAACTTAAGTTTACACTCATAAGTTTTTCAATATAGGCATTTGTAGTTTCGTATATGAAATTGAGTTTACACCACAAGGATTATACAAAGTGCTTGTTCGATTTGTTACTCCCAGGTCCCCATCAGTTTGTTCAGTGCACTGACTGTAGTACTTCTGCTATGTTGAAACTTTGGATTTTATCCTTTTTTTACATTCCAGCATACAATTGTTTCCTTGGGGTCCATGCTTGTTCCGCAGGTTGTAACAATTGGGAAATTTCAAGGTGGTGGGGCCTTCAATGTGATCCCTGATTCTGTAACAATAGGTGGCACCTTCCGAGCCTTTTTGAAAGAAAGTTTTAATCAGTTGAAGCAGCGAATTGAACAGGTAATTGCATTATGATCTGGAAATTTTGCGCTACTATTTAAGGAGTCAATTTATCAAGTATTTTCTGCAAATTAGGTTCTGAAATAAACAGGATAAAAAGTTGCCTTAAATAAATACCTACTTTTTTTATACTGGGAATAAATAGTACTTGAAGTTGTCTTAAAGTTACGCATGCTGCTAATACGGGAACCCACGTTACATGGATACAGGCTCATGTGTAATTTGTTGTTTGAGTACTCACAAAAAAAATGCTGTTTCGCATTTTAATTAAATGAAAATTACACTTGTAGGGATGTAGGTTTGGAGCTTTTACCTAAGTAGATAGTTTTACTGCTCTTAGAAAACTAGTTTTCATAGTTTTTACAGGTTGGCAGGATAGTGGATGGAGGTGTCTGGGTCACAATGGTCGGAACTAGGACATTCATATGTGCCAAGTTCTCAGCTAACCCCCTCTAGAGTATCTCAACATTTTACTAAAAGAAAAGTTCACTCTGGATTGTCCTGCAGAGGACCCTCAACTACTCTCTCTCTCTCTTTTTTGTCCCAGGTGATTGTGTCTCAAGCATCCGTGCAGCGATGCAATGCTACTGTGGACTTCCTCACCAATCGTATCCCTTTCTTCCCCCCAACCATCAACAGCCCTGAGCTCCACAGTTTCTTCGTGAATATGGCCGGTGAGATGGTTGGCTCCAAGAACGTGAGGGACAGGCAGCCGCTGATGGGTGCCGAGGACTTCGCCTTCTATGCCGAGGTGATCCCGTCCACCTACTACTACTTTGTAGGCATGTACAACAAGACTCGAGGACCGCAGGCATCCCACCACTCCACCTACTTCACCGTCAATGAGGATGCCCTCCCCTACGGCGCGGCTGCGCAAGCAGCGTTGGCTGCTCACTATCTGCTCGAGCACGAGCAGCCTGCTGCTACCCCTGATAAGGCGAAAGCCCATGAGGAGCTGTAGATAGATATCTTCCCCTTCAGCACACAGTTCTGCATATCTTTGTATTAAAATACTAGTGAACGTGCACGTGCGGCACACACGTGATACAAAAAGGATTGCATACAAGACTATGTATAATGTAATAATAAATAGTTACTATATTATTACCGAAATTGAAACTGAAATAACATATAACTAACAATCCAAATTCAAATATTTATTTAAAAATAAGCAAACTACATTGATCAATTGACACTCCCACATGTACGAGTATTATTTTCTTCGAACACCTCCGTGTCCTGATGATTGCCGTTAATCATATGCATGGAATTCATCCTCCACGTGAACGTTTTCCTAGGTTCCTTACACGGTAAGAGCGGGTGTCAACAGCTTTTTTTATGTCATCACATGCACCATCGTAAACTTGTAGCCCTTCTCTGATTACTGCACAATCATGAAATGAAAATTATATATTAGTGAAATATCTATCATTTAAAAAATAAATAAATCATGATATCAGCTTGCATCGATGATTCCCATGGGCATGTTTCCTTATAAAAAAATAATGGTACTATGTGAATAAGCCTCCAAAGAATCTGTGGGTGTACATAGGAGAAAAAATCAATTTTGTTTTATTTATGAATTAAGATAAGATTTAAACAATGAACTCATACTTCTATCCCAATTGACAAGAACCCTAGTAGCAATTACAAACTTATTCTTCATCTTTGGTTCAACGAATTCTGCACTGTGCCCCTGTCCGTAGGTAGTTAGAACTCGGAGGAATACAATGCAACAGCTACACAGGAAAAGTGATACAATGCATAATCGATTGCATGAAGTTTAGATAGGAAGCCCAACCTTGTGTCTTTCAAGCAAATTTCGCGAGTACCAAATGGACTATATTGTTGGTAGTCCCAAGGACCAACTGAAGCAACAACTGCAAAGACGTCTACCTCGGTACCATGAGGTTCTGACATAGCATCTGCTAGATCCACTAACGAGGCAGATGAGATCATCATCTTTGTCTTCGTTGGGCAAAGAGTAGAATTTGAATATGTGGATACATGATTGCAATTATCACGAGTTTATATAGAGGCTTACGCTCACACCGAGCCTTCAGAATTGTGTTTGGAAGGAAACTAAAGTGGAATAGCTATAATCTCTATGTTCCAATGGTTAAATATGACAAAGCAAAGTCATATTTAACCATGCAATTGGATCAGGAAGGCTTTATATGGAAGCAAATGCAATCCGATCCATCATTTTGTCAATATGGCAACCAATTCAAATATTACCAAACATTAATGTATGGCAACCAATTCATGAACCACCGCGACATTCTTGTTTGCACCAGCATGTGTGTTTGAATTAGATTCCTTACATATCTTGATTAATGATCAAAATGAAATCGTGCGATCTGAAAACAACCCTGTGATTCCTTACATAATATTTGATTCCTTATTATATATCAATTTGATTTGTGTCCTATTTAATTTGCAAATGAATTTGACACACAATTATTTACATGATTGGCCTGTGATCATCTGATGGGACACACAATCATTGCCAGCTACGATGATCCCGATGTTGATTGCGGCACGATTGCCCTCGCTGCTAGCGTCGCCGAAAAATGCTCCGTGCACCCCTCGGTTTGCATCCAATCACGAGCTTTGGTGGCCATATTTCCGCATTCATGTTGTATTAATTCAAACATAACATGCATTTTAATATAATTCAAAAAATGGTATTATAATTATTTATATTTAGAGCAACCGGAATTAAAATTTAGTTTATGTGAACTTGAGTTGCCGTCCAATTTATATACTTGCCCTGTTTGGCATGGCTCCAACTCTGGGTGAGCTGCTCTACTCCAGAACTCCAGGTAGAGTCAGCTCCACTCCAGAACTCCAGAAATAAAATTGGGTGTTTGGCTAGATGGGTACTCTCAGCTCCAAAAAAATCGATTTCAGTGTTGATTACCATTGTTGCCCCCAATTTAGGCCCCACTTGTCATCCTCTCCCCCTCCTTTCTTCCTCCTTTCTTTTTCCCTCTGTCTCTCTGCCATTGCCTATTGGTCACCGTTGCCACGGTCGCACCTAGCTCCTCCCTCAATCTCCTCCTCACTTCCGGCCGCCGATCAATGGAGAACGAGCTGCTGGCGTCGGGTGCCCACGGTGTCAGCCTCAACGACCTCTCTCCCCGCGGCCGCTGCCTTGGACCCACCGTTGCCGCCGTCCCCGCCGTTGACGGTGGCTGTCGCCCGGGGAGTCCTTCGCCTGCAACTACTGCCACCGCAGGTTCTACAGCTCGCAGGCGCTGGGCGGCCACCAGAACGCGCACAAGCTTGAGCACACCCTCGCAAAGCGCAGCCGGGACATCCTCGCCGCCGCCGCGTCACCGTCCTTGTCCCCACCACCGACGCTGGCGCCACCGGCCATCGTCTTCCACGCCGCGCCACCGGAACGCAACAACAACAAGGACGACGACTTCCTGCAGCAGGTGGCGCCACCGACACCGAGCGTCATGATGGACATGGTAGGATGGGGCGCTGACACGGCCGTCGCGGCTGACGGCGGCTGTGGTCGCCTCGGCCTCAGCCTCGGCCATGGCCGGAATGGGGACGGCGTCAACCCCCGCCCCTGCGGCGGAGGTCGTCGGCCGGGGGGCTGCGCCATCGAGGATGGGCACGGGAACTCGCACCCGAAGGAAGAGGAGGGGAAGGCACCCGAAGCGGCCGGCAACGGGATGGTGCTGCCAGCGGCGGGGGTTGCGGCTGGCGGCGGGATGGTGCGGCTGGCGGCGGGGGGTGCGGCCGGCAGTGTGGCTAGGGCGGGTGGCGGTGGGGGCGGCCGGTAGTGGAACAGGGGAGGGAGGGAGGCGCGGGATGGGGAAAGGGGACGGGGAACAGGTCTAGGAATAGAACAAATGAAACGTTTTTTTCAATAACCAGTGATATTGGTGGGTAATTATCCACCAACTCCACGAGGAGGTTCAAAAGAGTGGTTTCTGGAGCAGCAAAAGAGGTGCTCCAAAACTCCACCTCCATTTGCACTACAGCTCCATGGAGTTGGCAACTCCATGGAGTTTTGGAGTTGGGGTGTTTGGCTGAATTTTTTGATGGAGTTGCTGGAGTTTAGGAGTGGAGTTGTGCCAAAGGTCATCATATTTATTTTTATATATCTATACTATAAAGAGAATTTATTTAGCTACATTTGGCAATGCAATCATGTATGTGTTTTGATAATTCTCATGATGCCTATAATATCCACCTGCCGTAGAAAGTTACCTAAGTGGGAAGTGCACCCGCGACCGTAATGGCGTCAACTCCTGCAAAACAACCAAATAATTGCAAACATGAAATTAAATGGAAATAAATGGGATTAAATGGAATATGTAGTACCTCGTGACGGTCGGTAAGGAGGTGGGCGTGGTGGTTCACGTCGTACATGGCCTCAAGGAGCAGGTAGGCTGGATCCGCCATCCAGAAACAGAATAATCGAAACTCATTAGTAATAAGCTTCTTTGCATGATTAGCAGAGTAACAAAGAAAATATACTATGAATAAGTATAAGTACAAGTAAACTAAATCTTAAAATATTTAACATGCACACTACTACCTCGGCGACTACCCTCACACAAGACACCACTTTAGAAATTACACTCTACGACCTATGATTTCTCTATATGCGTCATTCATAAATTCATCATCTCTCCTCTCAACCAATCATATTAGTAATTATGGAGACATTAACTTCTCCCAATGCAAAAATTGGTGGTGTCTAGTGCATAGGTTGTCCATAGGTTCTCGTGTTGACACTGGGTCTTGCATGAGACCCAGTTTCTTGCTCTCCCCATGCTCTCTCATTTAATATAGTGCCACGTAAGCTAAAATTCCCATGTGGCAATCAAATTAATGCTAAGGAAACTATTCTAGTTGGAGGGTTGGGATTGCCTAAAGTCAGTCTTAGCACATATTCAATTACCAAGATTGGGCACTAACTAACTATGCCTATTGAGTATCATGGGGATGAAACTTCTCTCACGTATGATGAAACTCCTCCTTCTTTCTCTTATAAATATGTTATCAAATCAGCAAAATTAGTGATGTGCCATAAAAATTAAATTAACTGAAAAGAAAGCAAAATATATTCTTTTGTAGCCTCGACTACCAAAGAATATATGGTTCGCACACAACAACAAAAGCACAATAATTAACTGAACAGACCAAGACATGAAAAGACCACATGATTAGTATGCTGATATGCACGTTGCTGTTGTCCTCTTCTAATAAAATACTAGGCAAGTCTCTCGCCGAGCGTTTGGGGGGAAAAAAAAGTATTCGCCTTCTCACAATTGCCTCGATGTGCATGGATCGGGCAGATCTTATTTAGCTTTTCGAAGGCAAGCAAATACACTCGAATCCATGTAGTTCATCTGAATAATTCTATTGCGCCTTGCTGGGACCGTGTGGTGTAAAACACCGTGCTGTTGTTTGATGCTGATGCTTCGGCATCCCCAAGCTGCACGTTGAAGTAGGCTGGAGGTTGAGGGACAGGCAGGCTCACATCGTTGTTGCTCAGCATGGTGGTCACCTCCCGCATATGAGGCCGATGGTCTGGATTTTCTTGGACGCAAAGCAGAGCAATCTGAATGCGCCTCCTTAGTTCCAGCATTTGATATACTCCACGCAAAGAAGGGTCCACAAGCTGATTGTACCTCTCATAGTGCCAAATATACCAAGCCTATCAGATTAGCAGGCGTAAAATTAATTAGTCCAAGTACAGAATCAAGTGAATTATTGTTACACAGACAACCAATACAATACATACAGAATGAAGAATCGAACTGCACAAGCTAGTACAGAGTGGGGAAAGATCACTCACATGAGTCAGCAGATGATCTGATCTTCCATATTCAGTGAATACTGCGGCATTCACCCTCCTGCCACTTATGATCTCAAGAAGCAAAACACCAAAGCTAAAAACATCATATTTTACAGATAACATCCGCTCCCGCATGTACTCAGGTGCCATGTAACCACTAGAAAAAACAAATCAAGTTAAAATGGTATCAGCATTAATTATTAACACGAATATAAAATTAAGATTTGCTTAGCTGGTTAAGCAATTCGAACTAATTTAATTTGGTAATTAGTACAAAAACAAAGTAGCTGACGGAAACTAGTCTAACCCTTTCAAGATTCAAGCTAGGATATTAAAAGCTAACAGCATATGAATGAAGTTGAAAGTACAAAAACAGGTCATAATTCTCACTAAAACTATTTTAGTAGCACTTGTCAATGATTTAGTTGCACTTAAGATAGGAGTATAGCTGTCTTAAGTCTTGTCACAAGACCGATGAGTGCAATTGCATCTAGTTTTTTTTTTTTTTTTTGCTGCATTCGAAGTGTACAGGCCAGCTATCAGGCTTGTACCGTGTTCCTACTACATCTGTCGGTTCAGGTTCCACTGGTCCTAAATCATATATCCTTGCGATCCCAAAGTCTGAAATTTTGGGATTCATTTCACTGTCCAAGAGAATGTTGCTTAGCTTCATGTCTCTGTGAATAATAAATTTTTGTGGCTCTGAAAAATTATGAAGATAAACAAGTCCTTGTGCTATCCCGTCAATTACACGCAGACGATTTGACCAATTTAGTGAGTCCCTGCTTGCAGGATCTGCAAAGATGATACAGCTTATGAACAATTTGAAATAAACTAGCACATTGTTTCGGGTCCGTGAACCTTTAGTTAGATGGGGCGAAACAGACCTGAGAAGACATAGTCCAAGCTTCTGTTTGGCATGTATTCATAGACAAGTATCATTTCACTGTGCTGAAGACAGCAACCAAGAAGTCTAACCAGATTGGCGTGTTGAAGCTTGACAATAAGCTTGATTTCATTTAGAAACTCACTCGAACCTTGCCAAGAAGATGCGTCAAGCCTTTTAACAGCAATCTCAACTCCATCGGGTAATATGCCCTGAAAGCATAATACAAACGTGCAACAGAGAATTTGCTCAAATTAAACCCAATTTTGCACTTCACAGGTATGTAGCCAGCGGTTCTTGTAGTGCTGTTGTAAGACTGGTGGTGTATTTATTAGGAATCCTTTAAATTTACATGAATAGTTTGATGTTTATTTGTTCATACATATTTCTTTGATAAATCTAAAATATATACAAAAACTACAAACCTGAACAATAGAACGTGTATTCCTTTATATATGAACTAATGATGCGGTGCATATGAATTTATGTCAAGTTCCTCAGAAAATAAATACTAATTGAGAACAAACTTACTCGGTAAACAAAACCAAAAGAGCCACGCCCAAGTTTATTTTCTTCGGAGAAATTTCCTGTTGCATCTCTTACTACGGGGAAATGGTAAAGTGAAAACCTCGAGTCAATTTCTCGTGTGACTTCATTGTGCCAGTCACCTAACTCTCTCTGTAATTTGCGATCTGCAGTTGTGTAAACAAAAGAAAATGAAAAATTAGGCTTAAATACCATGATAATGCATCTTCTGAGATAAACTCTTGGTACCTCTTATTCTTTGTATGATCCCTCCAATCAGGTTTAGGCAAAGAACTAAAATAACGAACCCAGCAATGGTAATTAATGTGATATTCACTTTGCTTAGTCGACCTGAAAGACACTCATAACAAACTTTTGAAGGTTAGTAGTCTGACAAAGGTTGCCATTTTACATGTATGGATGGTTATTAACTTATTATGAATTTTGAAGGGATGGAGAGGGAGATGACGATGAAGAGGTAGAGCAAGAGCCATTCGTGACTATGAATATTGGTACTCTCGTCTATAAACTTGTCGGATTTAAATTAGTTTGGCTTAGGACAAACCTAGAATGATATATTTTTTGGAGTGGAGAGAATAGATAGCATGTTTTGATATTGGTGGCATTGAAATTGGCATGCTTTCAATAAGTAGGTTAATTTATATAAATAAAATCAAGATAAATGTGTTTAATATACCAAAAATAGGTAAAAATAGCATTAGTGAAACCTAAACGTATAGTACTCACTTTTAGGCATGTGGAGCTTGCTGGTTTCGTTGGTCTCCTTGAAGAAGAGATCTTTCTCAAACCGCAGGTTACATCGAACGCCAAGAATCCTCCCGCCCACACGGTGATCTCCACTATTAGTAGTAAACTGCTTGGGTATACTCGAGATGAGCTCGGCGAGGCACTGACGGCAAAGCTCCCTCTTGAGGTCAGGCCTACACTGCACCAGCCCGTACACCATGCTCACCCCTCCTTCTCCGAACCAGGACTCCCCCGTCGCGTACAGGTCCGACGAGTTGAACGCCGCGTAGTCGGCGGTCCCGTTGAGCAGCTCCTCGACGCGTTCGCCGTAAGACACGCCATCACTAGTGGCGGTGCCGTTCTTCACGTAGTTCATGTTGGAGGCGACCCATGCTGGCCTGTCGTCCTTGTAGATCAGGTACTGGTCGCCGGAGAAGCTGAGCATGTGCTGGTCGGAGTAGATGGTGACGTCCTTGTAGAATGGGCAGATGAATGGATTTAAGACGGCGTCCTGGATGGTCTGGTTGAGGCTGTTGGCGCACTGGGGGCCCTTGTAGTCCCCGCGGCAAAGCACGAAGCCGTAAACTGAGCCGACATTGGCGAAGGCGAAGAAGTTGCTGTCCGAAGCGCTGATATTTGACCTGAGCTTGCCGGCAAGAATCCCGAGGTCGTTGTGGTAGCTGTCGCTGCGATTGTACTTCGAACAGCCGCAGTCGTAGTACAGCGGGTTCACCCTCGTCGTCATTTCCTCGAGCCTGTCGCATTCAGATGCTACTGCCGTGGTTGAGAGGGGCAGCGCCGTGACGATGACCAGGAGGAGGGTGGGCTGCAAGTGGTGAGGAGCATTTATAGAGCTTTGCTGGACCTTACTTTCACCTTAAGTTAATCCTACGGAATTTTTCAGAAAGAAATATTTAAGATGAACTTACTCGGGAAACAAGACTAAAAGAGCCGTGTCCAAGTCTGTTATCTTCTTGGAAATTGGCTTTGGTAACTCTAAATATGGGGGATTGACAAAGTGAAAACCTGGACACAATTGTTCGTGTGACTTCGTTGTGCCAGTCACCTAGTTCTCTCTGTAGCTTGCCACCTGCAGTTATTCGAACACAAGATAAGGAGAAAAGTAAGCTTGGGGTGTTTGGATGCGGGTATTAAACTTTAGGAGGGGTCACATCGGATGTTCGGACGCTAATTAGGAGGAGTGAACATGAGCTAATTATAAAACTAACTGCAGAACTCCTATACTAATTCGCGAGATGAATCTATTAAGCCTATTTAATCCATCATTAGCAAATGGTTACTGTAGCACCACATTGTCAAATCATGGACTAATTAGGCTTAATAGATTTGTCTCGCGAATTAGACTCCATCTGTGTAATTAGTTTTGTAATTGGACTATATTTAATACTCCTAATTAGTGTCCAAACATCCGATGTGACATGTACTAAATTTTTATGAAACTGTATCCAAACAGGTCCAAATGTATCAAGTTATTAATGCTTCTGCTAATAAGTCAAACGCTGTCTACCTCTTATTCTTTGTATGACACCTCCAGTCAGAACTAGGCAGAGAATGAAAACAATGGACCCAGTAATTAATGCGATAGCCACTGTGCTCAATATTTTACCTGAAGATACACAGGATAACAAGTGTTGTAAGGACCTGTTTGGAAACAGGACTAAAGTTTAATCCCTATCAAATCGAATGTTTAGACACTAATTAGAAATATTAAATATAAGTTAATTACAAAACTAATTGCATAAATGAAGGCTAATTCGTGAGACGAATCTATTAAACCTAATTAGTCCATGATTTAATCATGTGATGCTACAGTAAATATGTGCTAATCATGGATTAATTAGGCTTAATAGATTTATCTCGCGAATTAGCCACGGTTTATGTAATTAGTTTTATAATTAATTCACGTTTAGTCCTTCTATTTGGTATCCAAACGTCCGATTTGACCCAAACTAAAAATTAGTCCATGGATCCAAACACCCCCTAGTATGCCCAAAGTGACAATTTATATAATATATATGCATGCATAAATGGCTATGAAGTTGTCAATCACATACATGTTGTAAAACCTGAAATGAACTAAATTAAGAATGTATGGAGGAGCAAATGACTCCATAATCAATCAAGACAGTATTTTCTCTGTTCCAAATTGTAGGTCGTTTTGACTTTTCTAGGTGTATAGATATCTATAAACCTAGAAAAAGTTAAAACGACCAACAATTTGGAATGGAGGGAGTATTAAGTAGCTAGGTCCGTCTTATTTATTGATCTCAATGGTGGAACATTTTCCTCGGACTCTTTTTTTTCTTGTTCCTATCCTAACCTGTTCAGCCAAAATGACCACATATGACAATAGCCGGTTTCATAGAGATGCAGTATTTTTCTTTTCTTTTTTTCAGTCCAAACGTGTCCCCAGTCTGTGTCCAAAGTTTCTTTGCCATTTCCTGTTATACTGGTGGTCACCACCACTATTCTAGGAGGGAGCTCCTTATCCAAAATACAGTAGTAGTGTATAGTACCTGTTGGCATCCCAGTGGAATTGTGGAATGGGATACTAGCTAGATAGGTAGAAAAGAGGGATAAGCTATCATGAGATAAGCAACAATTCAGGCTACTTAATATTATCCATTTCTTTGGATGGAATTAGATGTATTTCTAAGATAAGAAAACATATTATTTTTATTTTCCTTGCAAAAAATAATTCTTTTTATTTCATAACAGAGGGGAACGACAAAACAGCAAAGGTGAATAAATATATTTGGTGTGCCCCCTCCTCTCTTCCATATTACATAATCCAATTTTCAGTTCCTAATTAAAACTAAACCTAATGGGGGAAAACAGGCCTAGAGACTGATTTCCGCCCACACCTAAGAATTCTAGTTAGTTGGTTGCTCCCTGTGCTGGAGTCTGGGACAAGCTTGGGCAACAAGTTGTACGCTGAAGTACCTCTAATTATTTTCTCACGTGAAAATAACCGACGGTCCAACCAATGCCCTTTTATGCTGCCAATAAGAGAGACTCTAATTAAGGCTAGATCTGGTCATATCCATTATTGGCCCGAAAATTTTGTTCAGTTCTTCATGCTGTCATGCATGCTCTCAAGTCTACTGCAAACCGGAAATAAATTTGATGAAAGGGATATGGGGACGATGTTGTTGGCTAACACCAAACCGGAGCTCAATATGTGCACACTTGTTCAATATCCCAAGCTCTCCACAATCTCCCGTTCCACCTTAAAAGAATTTCTTGTGATAGTATAGATTTTCTTTCCCAAGCAACTGTGTCAAAAGCTACGTACCTAGAAAAATCAAAATAAATAGTAATTTGGGATGAAGGGAATACATATAGTGATACAGACCATACCTTTGGGCAAATCAATTTGGAGTGTGCCATAGTTCTCCCTGAAGATCAGTTCTTTCTCGTACCGCAGGTTACACCTGGGCCCGAGAATCCTCCCGCCAACACGGCCACAATCCCCTCGGCAGCTGTAGCATAGCAAGTTCACCTCCGCCGTCACGCCGTCGTCGTCATTGCCGGCTGTTGGCGTCGATGACGAGAGGAGCACGGCCGTAAGGAAGACGAGGAGGGACTGGATGCGCATGGTGGGTGGAAGGTGTATCAGCTACGAAGAAAGTAGTGTATATATAGCTACGTGTGTGTGTGTGTACAGTAGAGCTTTGCGTATTCATCTTGAGAAAATATTAGTTGCAATGTGCCGATTTTTTAACCTTTGAAATTATGACGTCAACTTATGACCACATGCTTATACCGATGCCGTGTGTGGGAGGGGGAATGAATTAGTTAGTTCACTAGATGTGACATTAGTTAGTTCCCAGTTCCCACGAGTTTCCGATTTGATCCGGATAATTTTCATGCAATCCAGCAACGACGATGACTTGCAGGAACTTTCTGCTCATGTTCTCAAAAAGTCAGCTGGGAGAAGGAATCGAACCCTCCCTGGATTAGCATTAGTTTACTTCACGGTTAAGTATACATGGTGTTCAAAATGTTCTAAAAAAGGCATGGTGACAGGAGGTTAAGATCAAACAAGCTTCCTACTACTTCGTTTCAAAAAAACAAGCTTCCTACTACTGATTTACTTATTAGGTCAACCGTTTCTTTTTCATGGGATTGTTTATACAGTTGAGTGTAGGTGATGGCAGCAAGCGAATCTACACGGTAAAATTGAAATATCAAGATCTCTATGATCCATTGACTGGGATTGGGGCTCATCCTTACGATATAGGAAGAGAGAACTTTGTAGTTTTCAAGTGGCAGATCTCCCCATTAACTTCAAATTATCTATTTTTGCCATTGTTAGTATTGAGAATACTAACTTTGATTCAATACTTTGATGGTTAATTTCTCTCCAACGTTACACTCTAATAGTTTATTTCTCTTAAACCATATTACTCAAGACAATAAAATCATGGTCATATATATGAAAGGTATTTCGAAATATGATTCTGGTAGTGCCAATTCTATCCACAATGTCTGCATATAAATTTTAATAGCCTAGAGAGACACGACGCACCAAATAACTGATTGTCCACCCTTGTCATTGAGTTTCGAATTTTTACCCTGTCGATCTATATCAACGTGAGAACACATCGCTAGTTGCTGCATACGTCCACATTAAGTACAGCAAGAGAAACGTGCATGCTTGCCTGCATCTCTGAAATCATAGTCAGTCATAACGGCAAAATCCTTCTAGACTAGATGGCTTTTCTTGACTTATTACACCTTATCAAGCCTTGGAGGAACTTCTCGGAAAGTAGGTCAGCTACTTACGCTCAGCTGTGGTAGGCAACGTGCTCGTTGACAGCGAGGCGTCAGTGGTGATTTCGTCAATCTCGAGGATTACCCGGCTCAATCTTTTGGATGTGCTCGTAAGGGTAGGGTTGTGTGTGTATATTCGTAGGGGCGAGTATGCGTACGTTATCGAAAATCGATGGGTCCTTATAAAATATGGAATCGAACAAAACCATAGTTGATTGTTCACTTACAGCAACATGTTACATGCACGATTCTGGTGATGATGAGAGCCTAATAGAGATGCAAAGACTGCATATTTTGCGAACTTGCGTGTATGTGGTGGGTTAGGTTCTCTGCGGTACAACTTGCCAATGTCGCTCAGCACAAGTGTTTGCATTTCAGCTAAGCCCTTGTTTACTTGGCAAATTTGGGAGGTGCCAAATTACTGTTACAGCACTGTAGCACACTGTAGCGTTTCGTTTGTATTTGTGAATTATTATCCAAATATTGACTAATTAGGCTTAAAAGATTCGTCTCGCAAAGTACAACAAAACTGTGCAATTAGTTTTTAATTTTGTCTACATTTAGTACTCCATGCATGTACCGCAAGTTTGATGTGATGGGGAATCTTCTTTTTGCATAGTGTCAAAGTTGGGAGTTGGGGGTGAAGTAAACAAGGGGATGGTTCATCACTGCTGCAAAGAGTTCATTGTCATGGATAAAACTGAAGTAATCAAAACGCACACATTTAAGCAACATGAAATCTTATGTATACCCGCTATTGTTGCAAGACATGTAACCATTGCTTATTTGGTTGTTTAACATCGTAATTTACTTAGCAAAGTGTCATGTATTGCAAAAAGCGGGGAAATAAATGATGAGCTTCTGCGTGATGAAGGTTTGGCCAAAAAAAGGGAAAGAAAAAGAAAGAAAGAGGGAGTATCTATACATGTTGCCATGTCGGCCATAGGGTAGAGTCTCTAGCAATGAGATAAGAGCTTGACAGAATAAATTGTCAACGCGTACGGTAAACGGGCTGTAAGGTTGGAGTGTTGCAGGACACTTCCACAACAATGTATGCGCATGATTGGCTTCTACTCCCTCTATTTCTTCCTATAGTGCAAATTGCAATTTTAGAGGAGTAAAACTTCATGAATTTTGACTAACAATTAGTCAAATTACATGGTTGAGCAATGTATAAAAAGTTACAGCAGTAGATTCATCATAATTCACAAATCTTCTAATATGACATTGATTTTGTAGCAGTTGATCATATACTTTGAACAATTGATGGTCAAAGTACACTAATATTAGATTTTTTCTAACCCAATATGTCTTGTTAAAAAAATGGAGTACGTAACAAATGCTAAGCATTCCAGCCTTTGAATCAAAACCAAGCACGCCCACATGTTGTCTCCTGCTCACTGAAACGTGAACACGGGGTTAACACTTTCACTTGAGATTGCATCCTTTTGTTCCACGTTTTATGAGATGCCAAAAGGCCACAACCTGCCCGCACATGACACTCCAAAACACTTGAATAACAATCACATTTGGTTACTTACAATTTGCAATCCTTCACAAATAGGCATTGCATTCAGAAACGAGCCGCTGGAGCACGAGCCAGCTGACAGCTTGAGACGCGATATTATGTGGAAAATACTAAAGCAGAATCTCAAAGCACAATAAGAACACATTAGAACCTGTACAGAGCCTAAAACATAGCCAAGATGCCTTTTTAAGGCAAAAGCTGCTCAAGAAAACAGACAGCCCTTTATTTTGCCAATCATTGCTTTGGATCAGCATGCTGCCTTGCTGCTCCAGCATGTAGCTTGTAGATCACACAGGGCATGAGACTAAAGGTAGCTCGGACACTACCTTGCACTTCATCTGGACTTCAAGAGATCATATAGATACTAGTAGTGGATCCTATCATTGGCATCGAAATTTAGACCTTGGATGCCCCTTAAAGTGGACTCGTAGTTCTTGGAGTTGGGCATGAGCCTGCCAGACGATGAAAGCCTGGGGTCCGAGTACTCCAGTGTTTGCGAGGTCCTACGTGGGGGAGCATTTCTTTGGAAAGTCCCTGGGCTTGTATCTGGTGTACGGCTGTGTGTTTCAGCTTCACCGGTTGGAACTCGGCTACTAGAAACAGCAGGACGCCTCAAGGATCCGCTTGACCGACCCAAAAAAGTCGAACTGGGGAACTATAAGTCATTTGAGGGTCAGAAATTACACAGAAAAATCTCAGGCACCTAAATAAGAAGATGCCACATCAGCAATTCAAGATAACGAAAAATTAAATAAAAACTCACCACAGCATCTTTTGATGAGGACTGTTCTTGTCTAATTGGAGATTTCTGTTTTGACAAGCTGACTACATTTATTCCTGCAGGTGGAACCTGACGCCGCAAAGGATCAGCTGACCACCCACTTCTCCTTCCCTCTTCAGTGGCTAAATTAATTCAGGAGACAGTTAGCCCTAAGCAGATCTAACCAACTATTTTTTTGTTGAATGTGCAGGAGGGCTATGTGTCGTTTCATTAAAGAAGAGAATAAGTTACAGTTCCAATAGCATCCCATTTAAATAATGCAAATCCATCAGAGATACATGATATTTAATAGTAACCAAACAGAAGAATGCCTTTGAAAATTCATCTGCATCAAGATGTTTGGCATGAACTAACAGTTTTTTTGGGCAAAAGTAGGTTATGCAATTAGCATATAGAGCAAATATGGTTGTACTTCTAATTGGTGTTACTGTTACATATTTCTAATTGTGCAGGTATTGTTATCATGTAGAACAAATATTTCATGTATTTATAATCAAACGGAACACAAGACATTGCTTGCTACCAACATGGCAACATATCCCACAATGTTTCCTATAATTTTGTTTACAACCAATTGGTGTTGCAGCTCATTTTGCATGAAATATCAAATCCTAAGTATCCATAAATTATACATGCATACAGTTATCGGTGATAGAAGTGATGGAATAAGAAATTATTGTTACATCAATCACAACACAGGCGCACCTGACAGTCTATTATTTGCCATAGGAGCCATCCCAGAGCTTTGACCTGCTGCTGCAGCCTACAAGAACAGAACGATGTCATAAGGATATTAACCCGTGGTTGTAAACAAGGGCAGAAAGAAAGCACCATGGATTGTACCAACCATAGCACGCGGTGGAACAGCCATTTGCGATTGCTGATACTTAAGAATGGTCCAGTCAAAAACATAATCAAACTGAAATCCTACAGGTAGAATAAATTCCCTCTTAGAAGGGTCTCCAATGGAGAATTTCCTGAGCATGCTGGAAAACAGTAGCTATCAAGTTATAAACAGAAAACCAACCCTCTCGAATAAAAAGGTCTCTGAATAATCTCTTCAGGTATTGATAGTCAGGCGTATCTTCGAAACGTAATGAGCGGCAGTAATGGAAGTAGGATACAAATTCAGTAGGGTATCCACGACATAGAGCCTGAAATTAATAAAAATCATAATAAGCACTGGTTCCTAGATAATCTTGATTAAATTTTCAGCAAAGAAAATGCACCTCAACTGAAGTAGCAATCTTCCTTTCACTAATTTTCTCGTACTTTTGTTTCTTGGTCCCAGCTTTTAGACCCTGCCATGGAAGGCTGGAACAATAAGGGCAATTGTTAGTACACAACAGGTTACAAGAGGCAGAAATAGAATAACAACACAGGAGCACCCATAAGACCAACCTTCCTTTTAAGAAGTACATGAGTACATATCCCAAAGATTCCAAGTCATCCCTCCTACTTTGTTCTATTGGAAAAGCAGAAGAAACAAAGTTACTATTTTGTGAATATACGCACAGCAGGATATTGAAAAAAGAAATCCAAAACTTAACTTGAAATGTTAACTTACCAATTCCAAGATGCGTGTTTACACTTGCGTAACGTGCTGTCCCAGTCAAATTTTTGTTCTCTCTGTACTTCAGAAGATAAATGTCATAGATCATCTTAGGCAGGGCAAATAGTATGCTTAACTAAGTCTTGGTAATTCATATCTATCCATCTATTGACAAGATCTAATATACATTAAACATCAGGAAGTACAACACTAAAATCATGATGCAGATGAAAAATAAAGAAAGGTTCACTGTCAACATCAGAGTCACAGATTGATGAACTGCGACATATTACCTGTATGGAATGTGCTGGTGTGTTGCACTGTCCCTGTATTTCTTTGCCAGTCCAAAATCAATCATGTATACCTGTAGGAGAATAGAGAGAATGTGAAAATCCCAACTACCTAAGGGAAGACGATCAAAACTATAGGTACATAAACTAAGCCTACATAAGTGAATGCCTCAGTGCTAAAGGACTTGCCTGATTTGCTCTCTTTCCGAGGCCCATGAGAAAATTGTCTGGCTTAATATCTCGGTGCAAGAAGGACTTAATATGAACATACTCGACCCGGTTAATCTACAAAAAGTTTGAAGTTAAAAACTCTGACATAGACTAAATCCGCTAGGATTATATTGTATAACAATGGAGGTTATGCTTGCAAATATAACCTACCATCTGATCGGCAAGCATCAAAACAGTCTTCAGGGACAGTTTTCTGTTGCAAAAGCTGAAAAGGTCTTCAAGGCTTGGCCCCAAGAGGTCCATAACGAGAACATTGTAGTCACCTTCAACACCAAACCACTTGACGTTTGGAATTCCAGCTGCAAGAGAAAACAGAATGTAAGTTACAACCTGAACAAAATAAATAAATAAATGCAGGACAACCAACTAAAAGGAACATGATTACTTCCGCCCTGCAGTATCCTATACAGCTTTGACTCATACAGCAACTGAGGATGTTTTGTCTTCACACTTTCCTGGACAAAACACAAAGAGAAAGGTCTTGTCAGTAAGTACAGTCCAAACCCTGCAGTTGATTAAAGTGATAATCAAGAGAAGTAGACTGAATGAGACATTATAACGATTCCTACACAAATAATCATTTTGCAAAGCATAACATAGTGAAGTGGGTTCCATTTAGGACAGAATCAAACAAGTTGATCATTTTCAAATAGGAACCAAACATGCTGTTTCTTTTTATTTTCTTAAAGAAAAAGAAGGGGACTACATTGATGCTTATGATTATGAGATTTATCAGAAGGGTCTGGCTGCACCTTCTTTCACATGAAATCTATCTATGAAGTTTAACTCTATGGAACTAACATGAATACAGTTTACTAAATACTCCAAGGTTGCTATGAAAGTGAGTTATAGGCAGCATTAGATTGACAAAACATACATATGAAACCACAGATAAGCTTTTGCTATCAATACCCTAATATTACATAATTCAGCAAGTTAAAACTCCACACCAAGTTTAGTACATTTTCCTAGAGACGGGATATACAATCAGTTAACAACCCTGAATCGAAACTGCGCGCATCAGAAGAAAGTATCTTAACTGACCAATGTATAACGGAACAGAACGAAGGGACTCGGGGACCATTGAAATAGATTATCGCTTTGCGTGAACTCACCAGCTTAATCGCGACCTCCTCGTTGGTCTGCACGTGGGTACCTGCAGCAACACCGCCAGACAAACCAACCGTCCATTAGAACCATGGGTAAAGAAAGATAAAAGGCGAGAGCTTTCGCATCGGGACGTAACATTTAAGCGGGGGAGCCGGCGGCACGAACCGAGGTAGATCTCCCCGAAGGAGCCGCTCCCAAGCTTGCGCCCGAGGCGGAACTTGTTGGCCACGCGCGGCTCCATCGGCGGCGCGTCCCCGCCCGCCGGCCGAACTCTGCCGCCCCTAGGCCGCGCGGGTCGGGGGCATCCGGATACGGGGCGAATTGAGGGAGTGCGGGGGCTGGGGATTTGGGAGCTGCTAGGGTTTGGGAGGAGGATCGGAGTGCGGCGGAAATTGGGGATTTTTGTTTGCTTTGTGGGGGCGGTGGTGCTTTGTTTCCGCGAGCGAGCAGGAGCAGAGCCGCACCACCCGGGCAGGCCGGCACCCACCTCACCTCATCGGCTTGCCTCGCGAAGGGAATTGGTGGAAAGTGGAGGGGTTGCAGTGGGAAAGTAACGTCCCCATCCTCCCAAGTTGAGAGCTCAAGCATCGTGGCGGTTGCAGTTCCGCGGTTTACTTCTTGGTGGCTACTTTTTTTCGTTTTTAGTGTATACTTCTTCATTTTTTTTTGGAGTCGCATGCAATCTATACCTACTTTATTATACTGTATGTAAACATCGCCTCCACTCCACGTACATACTCAAAATGAGGCAAGTACGAGCCGTCCCAGAGAACAGGAACCATATGCTTAATAAATATCTATGGCCCCGCGTACCATGCTTGTACTGAATATGTGATATGCTCCTGTGTCCCTATCCATTGACACACCCTCGTACCTTCACCCTGCTGTAGATACTAGACCAATTGCATCCCATCTACTCAATCCATACCACGTGAGGGAAAAGGGTACTCTGTAGGTCCCCACCGATCGGGATACTAGTTAGTCCTGACAAATGAACTCATCCGATCAAAACGTGCGGCCCAAGGACATGAAAATACTTGGATTACACGTCAAGGAGGCCGGCCGACTCAAATTAGCCCGGATATTACGGGACACGTATTGTAGTCTGACTCAGATTACCTTCCATGTAACTACCAAGTAGATTAGATTCAAACCGACTTGTAATCCTAGGTCGTCAGCCTATATGGCGGCCACGGGAACCTCCCGAGGGTAATCCAATCCAATCTGTAAACCACGCACCAGCGCAAAGCAATACAAGCCACCAGCATACATGACGTAAGGTATTACTCTCCGGAGGTCCGAACCTGTCTAAAACTCATGTGTTCTTCGTGTTCTCGTTATCACCTTCGAGTTCTTGGTCTCGCGATCCTCTTTGCCTACAAATCAACCAATTGGGTAACTCCCTATGGACTGTCGGGCTACTAAATCCAACAGTTGGTGCTCCAGGTAGGGGAATACCTGCATGTCTACATACGGCCAACAAAATCAAACTATAGGGAGAATAAGTGAACAGGGAATACTCTTTCTTCTATTTTCCTCTATCCCATCTCAAGTGTTATTTTATTTGTTTGATGAGCAAAAGTTTATTCTAATATCTCTTTTTTCTACAACATCATACATGCGTGGTCGTCCATAAGGCCGACTTGTCGAGCACCGAACAACGGATTGCGCATGCTCGGTGCGCTCGGAGACGGCATCCATGAGACGGCCAACAACGTCGTACAACCAAGGCAGTCCGACCTGCTGCCCTATAGCCGGCATCGTTGACACACCACCTACCTTTTTTGATGCCTCGATCCCGGTGTACAAGTTGGGGACGAGCCTCGGACGATCGACAGCCGACCACAACGCCCAAGATGATACCCACGAGCCTAATCACGAGGACGGTACACGACCCTTCGACTCGGCCACGAATCAAGTTAAGTCTTATTTACAATTAAATAGTTTATAGCTTTCGTATACCTACATATACCTCAGCTCTCCGATGTCCCCGTGACTTTTGCCGACCGCCTCGGTTCTCCCATGTTTCCGTAACTTTCACCGACTGTTTATATAGCTTGGTCCGTCCACTACATGAGCGGTTGGGGGCTACACCCCATAGGTGCCTAGCTCATGCTGGTGCTTTTCCGTACAGTTCCGACTGCTTTGCGGCTTGTCCGTCCCTCTTAATGGTTGCTAAAGTATTCGGGTAGCACACGCCTTAATCCGTGAAATCTTGACTCATCCTGCGCGCCTCCTATGCGAGCATCGAGTCAGCCCCAGCGCTATAGCCTGAGATAAGCCATCCTCTCCATGAGCAGTGATTAGTAGGGCTACGTGCTTAAACGTAACAGGCTAACTACGTGGGGAAATTAAACGACCTACGAGAGCAGGACGTGCATGAATTTACTATTACTGCGAATTAAACTTCCGAGTTGTTCAATTATTAAATGATCTACATTATGCTACATAATGTCTGTATTGTCCTTTTACAGCTCAAAAACTATTCGGCGTGCCTCCTGTCGCCCGGTCGATGTCTCTTGCTTGGGGCGGGAGGCGACTTGGCGTGCTTCTGTGGCTCGACCAGCTCCCAGGCTTGGGGGCTAGGCGCCACAGACGATTCGGCATGTCTCCCGCCCGACCGACCTCTCTGGCTCAGGGCGAGAGGCGACTCTACGTGCTTCCGTGACTCGTCCAGCTCCCAAGCTCGGGGGCTGAACGCCGCAGACGACTCGGCTTGCCTCCTGTCGCCCGGCCGATCTTTCTAGCTCGAGGCGGGATGCGACACGGCATGCCTTCGTGGCTTAGCCAGTCCTCGTGCTCACGCTCAGGGGTTGGACGCTCCTTCAGTTCGGCGTGCCTCCGTGGCTCAGCCAATCCTCGCACTCACGCTTGGGGGCTGGACACTTACTTTAGGTTGGCGTACCTCCGTGGCTCCGCCAGTCCTCACACTCCTGCTCAAGGGCTGGGCACCTACTTCAGGTCGGTGTGCCTTCGCGGCTCCACCAGTCCTTGTTCTTGGGGGCTGGATGCCTACTTCAGGTCAGCGTGCCTCGTGGCTCCGCCTATCCTTATGCTCAGGCACTAGGACATGCTTCTAGGATCAATTTTTTCTTCTTTTTAACCATTGGACTGATTATACAAATTGCTTCAATGCTGGGGACTACTCCATATGCAGTGTGTCTTGCGAAGCCCTCCATATTCTTCGCTTCGACTTACTGGATGTCCGCCATCCATCAATTTGGCAATCGACTTTGCTTTGCACAGATGGCTCTGCGTTTGTTCGGATTTTCTTCTTTTTTGAGCACTGTGCAGCCTCTCCGTCACCATGATGCCATCGCAGCTTCAGCTGACTACATTCCGAGCTTCGCTGTGATGACCTGAAGTTTCTGTTTACCCACACATCGCTCGGGGGCTTAAGGGATATAGGTACCCCATGGGTCCCCACCGAACAGAATACTGGCCAGTCCTGACAAGTGGACCTGCCTGACCAGAACGTGCAGACTGAGGACATGAACATACTTGGAGTACACGTCAAGGAGACCGAGCGACTCAAATTAGCCCGGATATGGCGGGACACGTATTGTAGTGTGACTCAGATTATCTTCCATGTAACTATCAAGTAGATTAGATTCAAACCGACTTATAACTCTAGGTTGTCAGCATATATAAGGCGGCCAAGGGAACCTCCCAAGGGTAATCCAATCCAATCTGTAAACCACGCACCAGCGCAAAGCAATACAAGCCACCAGCATACAGGACGTAGGGTATTAGTCTCCAGAGGCTCGAGCTTATCTAAAATCCCTGTGTCCTTCGTGTTCTCGCGATCACCTTCAAATTCTTGGTCTCATGATTCTCCCTACCTACAAATCAACCATTTAGACTATCAGGATACCAAATCTGACAAACTCATACAGAGTATCTCATAAGCCCTAAGCATGTGCCATGTGGAAAGAGGGTGAGAGAGTCGGATGACCATTATTTCAAAGGATGCCACTACTAAATGGCTAGCAGAACGGCCGATGGGCCGAAGAAAGCTGCTCCTTTGTGGGCTCAAGCCCAAGCTTTAATTTTTCACCTCCTTAACTTGGAAAGCTCGAGCTAAAAGCCCAAGCTCAGCGTACCACATTCTTCGTTCCCTTTTTTTTTATTTGTCGTCTCTCTCACTCCCTTGTCGTGATCTCAATCTCTCCCACCGCACCGACCAGAGCATGGGCTGAGCACGATTGAAAGATTTAGAAACAACAGAGCATAAGATTCAAATTCGGCCCAAGAATTAAACTGAAGAACATGAGACTGCAACATTTCCATCAGAAGAAACCTTAGCTTAATAAAAATACTTATGTACGAGATATGAGATCTTTTCATTTGAAAACGATATAGACACAGCCGCACATGCACTTACTTATGAAATTATCATAAGTGCATCGCTATAGAAGGACAAACATCATCTTTTTTTTCCCCAGAGACTGAGATTCAATCCCATTTCCATTTCACAGAACAGAAAGTGTTTTGTATACATCACCTTGAAACAGACAGACAGGACCGGGAAAGGGAAGAGATTAACTTAATCTACGGGTCTCTAACCTGATTCGAAGTAGATACCGCAGAAACATAGGACATATGTGTCTCCCAGATTCCAGGAGAGAAGGTCCCACATACATCATGCAGACTTCTACAACCAAACCGTCCAAAAGGAAGAAAATAACTACTCACTGCAGAAGTCCTACGCGGTGAAGCCTGATGCCAACGGGCAGAAAACATCATATTGCACCCCACTGATTCCATTTGCGCCTCAATTCTGTTTCCTGATCCGCCACAGTTGCACGGGACGAGTATCACTGAATGACTGAAAGATGAGGTAAAACTAAGGGGGCCGGGTGCCAATCGCAATGGCGCGGGCGCAATGAGCCGAGGACAAGCCAGTCGCTGCACACGAGCTCCTGCAGTGCCAATCGTGGCGCCGAGAGGAGAGAGCAGCGACATAGGTCCAGGCATGATGGGCACACCGGTAAGCGCAGAACCTGACGATCATGCTGTCGTGGTGCCGGCTGTGTCTACGAGATAGCCTCCTGGTTTCTCGGTGTAAGATTGTTGCCGTTCCGGTGCTATGAGACAGTTAATTATTACTCCCTTTGTTGGGAAATAAGTCTTAGGGAGACTAAGACACGACGACGTTGGGAAGCACTCGTGGTTCAACTCGGAAAAATTGAGCCTCTGTTTACATCGGGGTAGGGCTCCCCTTTTAGAGTGTCCCGAAGGACATTTTATATTCCATAGTTACCCTTATTCAACCACTACAATCCTAGAATATGCTATACACGAAGATCTTTTGGAGATTACTTGTAGACTTGGTCTCCTCCGACGAGTCACGCTTCTAGCGCCTCCAATCAGCCCCGTGAATCATGCTCTCAGACGATTCCGCGAATCACATCTTCACGTTTCCAATGCCTTCACTCTTTTAACCTCGGACCCGAAGCCATTTTAACCTCGAGCTTTGAGATCGTCCTAACTTCACACCGGAGAGGCGCCAGCCGTGCGTCCTGATCCTTGTTTCATAACCCTGCACGAGACAGCAGACAACTCGGCGCTCGGGGTTAGCTTTGAGCGTTCGAGGGCCAACTTAGTTATTGTCTGGTAATCGGTGATTGTCTCTTGGCTTCAAGGCAGAGCTCTTAGCAGCGTGGCGAGGTTGGAACTACTCTTTCACGTCAAATTTGTCCTTCAAGGTTAGGGACCCTCGCCCAAGGTTAGGGACCCTCCCCCGAAGCTACTTATTTTGCGGGGCTATGTTAAACATGCAAAACAAAACGACCACCAAGGTGACTATCTTTTTGGGCGATCCCCAATAGTAGCCCCTCGTGGCCGAGGCTCGACACCAACGACCGAACCTGCGACTTAAGGATCTTCTCCCAAAAAACATCACCCTCGAGCGTTGGCTAGAAACGAGCCAACGGTTACCTTTTTAGTCTTACGTGTCGATTTCCTATTGGATGACTTTTCGTATTCGGCTCAAGGTTTCAGGCGCCGTTTCGCGCCTTTTATCGCGCTTATAAAAGGGGTGGCGCGGGTCGCTTTTGTTTTTACCCTCACGGCTCAGACCTTTGCGCTCCTAGTTTGCTCGCTGCTTTCATGCTTTGAGATTCATGCGTTGTATGCTGTTGTCCTTGGCCTCGAAGATCTCGAAGGTAACGATGTTATTTGCATCTCTCTTTTGGTGTGAGTTTTTGCCTTGTTTTTATTTCTGAGATGGTGCTTTGCTGCCTTACAACTGGCTCATATTATTCAAACTGCAAGACTCATGACAGCAGAGGAGTTTGCTTAACAATCTGGGTTTCGCAATGAGGCTGAGGAAGACCTGGATCTGGGCAAGGCTGTTGAGGACGCCGCGAAGTTAACCTACGGTGACGAGGGTACCGCAGGTGGCAGTGATTCCGAGGCTGGTGCTGATAGTGAGGAGGATCTTTCTAGCGTCAAGGTCGACCTGTCAGAGCTGATGCCATGCAAGGAAGTATATGTTCTCACTATGTGGTTTGGGAAGTCCTTAGTTTCCCCGAGGGTGTTGCTAGGGCACCTGGTGATGAAATCGTGCAGGCAAACCAGACACAACACACTCCCCCCAATATATACCTACCTGTCATGTGGATCCATGTGTCGGGACCACATGTTAGTGGATCCCCCCCATTTATTTCACTGTCTCTTCCTAGCTATAGCACGAGTGGTCGGGGTACCATTGGCTTGGGCAGAGAAGTGGAGCTTGATCCATGCCCCTGAGATCTCCCCGGGGGGGTGGGGAGGAGGAGGATCGGGGGAGGGATCTCATGGCCGTCAAGGCTCCTTTGGTTGTGCAAGCGCCCAAGCTCCTTCAAGCGACAATGGCTGAGCCACTCACCCGGTGGTAGTAGCGGGCTTCCTCGAGCCTAAGGACACATGACAGTGAGTAGGTTCCTTAAGCCCACAGTCGTGCAACAATGAAATGGCACTCGCCCTCCCCCGTGAACCCAGGAAGAGGATCAGGGGAGGGATCTCATGGTCGTCAAGGCTCCTTTGGTTGCGCAAGCACCCAAGCTCCTTCAAGCAACGACGGCTGAGCCACTCATCCGGTGGTAGCAGCGGGCTTCCTCGAGCCTAAGGACAAATGACAGTGAGTGGGCTCCTAAAGCCCACAGTTGTGCAACAATGAAATGGCACTCGCCCTCCCCCATGAGCCATGTAGGTGCCCGACCTTCTAGGGCTGGGGAACATAATAAGAACAGGGTGTTTGCAATGTAGGGTGATTACGATGAGCAACAGTCACACAACATTAGCTTGCGCGCACTACGAGCAAACGGAAAAATTATTGTATTAAGGGAGCTCCAACTTCCCCACTAGTTGTTGATCATCAATAATTTTTGGGGATAAGATTTGTTAGAATGGTGAAATCCCTAGTAGTGATAACGTTTTTTATTAGTTTGGGATATAAAGTTATGGAGGAACTGATGGAGTTGCTATAATAAGGTAAAAACAGACCGATCACTGTAACAAGCCATATGAAAGCTGGCTTTTGGCTTTTGCTCCCTGGAAGGGTGGCTTTCTGAAAGCTGGCTTTTGGAATGGTGGGATGGAGTGTCTGTTCTGTGAGGTCCACGTGTCAAGCTTTTCTTCAACCTTGGAGCTCCCCTGCAGTGGCTTCCTGAGCTCACCGGATCTGGGCTCCTCGACGGCAAGCGGAGTCGAGGCCGGAGGAGATGTCGGAGGGGACGGTGAGCGGCGCCGTGAGGGCAGCTGCTGTGGCGGTAGCGGAAGCTGGGAGGAGAGGCCGAGGATTTTGTGGGCTTCTTTCGAAAAGCTCAACCCAGAAGCTAGCTGTTTGTTTGAGCTTTTAACTTCTTATATGGTGGAAAGCTGCTAGAAAGCCTAAACAAACATGACCTTATATACTCCCTAGCTACCCAGAGCTTCTAAGAACCCATCAAAGGAAAATATGACCTTCAACGGAAATCAAGAATTTAGCCTATGAACATGCGATGCGTCGCAGCGGATACAGTTGTTCATCGGATCGAGATTAACAAAGCACCGTCGTCGGCCACGTCGATCGCATTTTATCGATACTTGGAAGAGGCCCTTGGTGGAGGCAGCTAGAAACGTGGATCGGCAAGTCTGCGCGCGCCGGCGCTGCCCACGCCGGCGAAGGAGTTGCTCCGCGTGACGGGCACCGACCGCGGCTGCCTGGGCCGGTAGCTCCTCCACGGCACCGTCCCGTCGCCGCCGCCGCCGTCGACGTCGCCCTCGTCGCCGGCGCTCGGGACGCGGCACCTCTCCCCGAGGATGATCGTCTTGGTCCACAGCGTGCCCTCCTCCCCGACCTCGCCGCCGCCGCCGCGGCGGCACCCCACGAAGACGTCGTCCTCCGCGGCGGCTGTGGCGGCCGCCTCCCCCGACGACACGGCGCGCCGCATCGACCGTATCCTCCCGAGCCGCTCCGTGAAGCGGATGTGCTTCGACGACAGGCTCCGGCGCGGCGGGAGCGGCTCCGCCGGCGGCGGCAGGAACGCCGGCGCGATGGGCCCGTGCGTCCCGACGTCGATCACCGTGACCGGCCCCCCGCCGCCGTCAGTCTCGACGGCGGCTCCGCTGGCCTTGGCCGTGTCGCTCGGCGTCGGGGAGACCTTGGCCGCCGGCGTGGCACCGCTGGCCGCGCCGCCGCCACCGCCGCCGCCGCCGCTCTCCCTGGACCCGCAGCGGTTGGACGCCGAGCGCGAGCCGCGCCGGCGCGACGACGACGACGAAGGCTTGCGCGCGTGGATGGTGCAGAGAGCGACGCAGACGGCGACGGCGGCCGCGACCCACGCGGCGTGGAGGAGCGCGGGGGAGGAGGAGGTGGCGGCCGTGATCTGCTTCGACGACGCCGAGGTAGTAGGGTACGCTCTTGCCATTGGGAGGTGGTGCCAATCAAGGTGGAAGATGATCAGGCGCGGAGCGGTCTCTCTGGCTACCCTGCTACCGGTTAGTTTGCTGATAATCTGCAGTGCTGGTGTCTGATCGGCCGCGCGAAGATGGAGCAGTTACTACTGCGACAGATGCGACGCATGTTTTTGTGCGGACGTGCATGGAGACGTAGGAGTGATGGGGGCAGTTGATCCGGGAAAGGTGGCGCGAGTGGGCTGGCCAGTTCAGCTCCATCAGCCGGTAAAACGGAAGAGACGCGATGGGAGCTGAAGCGTGCAGGCGCCGCGTGCAAGGGGACGGTTGACCAGTCAACCCGCTACCAGCTATCGTGTCCACCCCCAAAAGGCCAAAACGGATGGAAGGCAGTTCCAGGCTCCCCTCGCGTGCCGTGCTACCGCTGTGCGTCGTGGCTTCTATTCTTTTGTTGTGTGAGATGCTACTTGCCTCATGGGCTATGGCGCATGATTTTCTTTTACCATTGTCATTTCTTTTGCGTATGTATGTGCACATTATCTGTCAATCCATTTCCGGCTCAATTCTACTCTCACTCTCCATCACTTCTGAGTTCTGACTGTGGTTGTCCTTGATAGAAAGTTAGGATGATTATTGTGGCCATGAACCAAACAAATGTTTAACTCAGTCAAACATTCAAACTTGCGTGACCTTAGACATGATAAAGTGTTATAGTATGTCGCCATAAACCAATGAGTCCCGTAGAAATTAACTAGATCGGGTGATTGGGTCTCATGTATAGTCATAACGTGAGAAGGGACAAAGGGAGACAGACAGCGGCTGGATTAACACCATCGACATCCAACGAAACCAAGGGCAAAAAAAAAAAAAGAGACGAGGAGGGAATTGGCAGCCCATTTCAGCGAGAAGTGAGATGGTGAAGTGGTGATGGGCTTGGAAATTGGCAGCCCATCGCACAATTGCTTCCACTTGCTTTTGTGATGGTGGTGGATCATGGATCTTTTACGTTCTTGTGTTATTATTATTGCGCAGCCGATTTTTCATTTTGGGCCTGTTTGGAGCACTCCACTCCAGAAAAATCAGCTCCACTCCACTAGCTCCACACTTTTCTAGCTCCACTCCACCAACTCTAAAAAAATATGGAGCTGCTGCACGTGTTTGGCTGATGGCAGTGCTCCAGCTCCAAAAATATGAGCATTTGTTGTGAATGGTCTATTTTACCCTTTGTGAACGGACCCACATGTCATACTCTTCTATTTTATCCTCTCTTCTTCCTCTCTCTCCTCTCCTCTTCTCTTCTCAGTTTCCAGAGGGATCTCGAACACATTCATCGCGGCAGCAGGGATCTCCAGCTTCCAGAGGGAGCCGTCCATGGCCTGCGCCTGCTCGATGAACACGGATGGCCGCCGCGGGGGAGGTCGCCCTGGCCGCGCCGCCGTGGGGGAGCTCGGCGGGCGGGCGCGCGGCGGGCATGCGGCCGGCGGCGGGCGGGCGGCGGGCGGGGGCGGCGAGATCGGGCAGGGGCGCCTGGGGCTGGGGCAACGCGCGGCTCGCCGGTGTTCAGGCAAGGGGCTGGCGCGGGCGGGGCTCCAACGGGCGAGCACGGCGTCGCCAGCGGGCGGGCGGCCGGCGGCGAGCCACGGCCGGGCACGGCCACAGCCAGGGGAAAGAGAAGGTTCGAGTGACAGGAGCAGGAGTCACGGGATGTTTTCTTTTCTGATTGCGAACCGGTACGTGTGTAACCGATGGCAGTGGTGGGTAAATACCCACCAACTCCACGAGGAGGTTTGAAAAGGGAGTTTTTGGAGCACCCCCTGAGGTACTCCACAAAAAACGTGGATCTGACCCCCTGCTCCACCTTTTTCCTGGAGCCGGAGTCGCTGGAGCTAGACGCGTTTGGCTGCGAAATTTTCGGAGTTGGTGGAGTGGAGCAATTTTTCATGGAGTGGAGTGCTTCCAAACACCCGCTTTGTTTGCCAAAAAAATTGGGCGCGTACGGATACGGTTACAGGGTACGTTGGTCAATTGAACCATTTCCCCATTCCAGATCAGAAATTAACTAGCTAGCCAAACTTGGAAGAAACGTGAACTGAATCATAAAAGTTTTTTTTTTTTGAGAATTCAGAACCCTACCAAACAAATCGTCAAGTTTCAAGTCTGCAATCGGACGAAATAACGAATGCACCAAAGCAAAACGTGGAGAGTTGAAAAAACGACTTCCTACCATCCCAATTCACAGGTACTATGAACGAACCGAGATGGTCCACCGGTTGCTTCAAGACTCAAAGTCTGCGAGTTTGAACGACACGCGTTAAGTTCTTATTCGCAGAATATGGTTGAATTAAAAGGTCATTTTCCCTGGGACGTCATGTCAGAGTCAGAGGAAAGCTTGTTTTGATTCCAAACAATCCCAAATTCCCAATGACAAGAAACCAACAGTGAAGAGTAGACCTTCGGAATGTTTGATTCCCACACCTAAACTACTTTAGCACCTGTCACATCGAATATTTAGATACTAATTAGAAGTATTAAACGTAGACTATTTACAAAACCCATTGCACATCGAATGTTTAGATACTAATTAGAAGTATTAAACGTAGGCTATTTACAAAACCCATCGTAGACTATTTACAAAACCCATTGCACAGATGGAGGCTAAACATGGATTCGAATCGAATTTCGCAACTTGGCACGGGGGACCTAAACACACGACATGTGCGTACCACGACGGGTCTACCATTTATCAACGGGTCCCAGTGATCCCAAGATGCGTGTCCGGGCCTACTTTCCCTTGG